>NW_022196894.1:2122411-2138774 GCF_008632895.1 Mastomys coucha
ACCACCACCACCACCACCACCACCACCACCACCACTACCACCACACCAGCAGCAGCAGCAACATCACCACCACCTCTTCCTTCTTTTCTTCCTCTTCCTCCTCCTCTTCATCCTCCTCCTCCTCCTTCTTCTTGTTATTATTGTTGTTGTTATTATTATTATTTCTACTGCTATTCCTGTATTTGAAGTTCTGGCCATTGATCTCAAGGCCTAACACATGCCAGACAAATGCTCTATCAACAAGCTAACATACTCAGTGCCTTCTTGCTATCATTTTTGTAAGTTTTGACACTGTCTAAGTAGATTGTCCAGGCTGGCCTTGAACTCCTTATGAAGCTCAGAAAGATCTTGAATTTGACAGCTCCATCCTCAGCCTCCTGAGTCACAGGGATGATAATGCTTTGAGTCTCTCTTTTTCATGGTGCCACCAGCAGCAGTGACTACAAGGTATAGGCTAGGTGAGGTGCTGAGATGGTGGTTTGCTTCCATTGAACCTGATCCACAAATTCCATCACTGTACAGGCAAGGTGATCCAGGCTCAGAGGTCTCATGATTTACCCAAGAGCACCAAAGTAGCGTCTGCCTGACTTGCACCTCATCCTTGTTTGTCTATCTACATCCCCTCTCACACATACATTTCCTTCGTGTGTGTGTGTGTGTGTGTGTGTGTGTGTGTGTGTGTGTGTGTGTATTTGTACTTGTAGAGGATAATCATAGAGATAACTCTTTAGGCACTATCCATACTTCCTTTTGAGGAAGGATACATTGTTGGCCTGGAACTCACCAAATGCTCTAGGGCAGCTAGCCAGCATGCAAAAGGGTCAGGCAGTTTCTACCCTCCTGGTGTGTGTGTGTGTGTGTGGGGGGGTGTTACAATTGTATACTACTACACCTGTTCTTTTTTTAAATATGGGTCCTCATGCTACGGTCCTCATGCTTGTAATGTGAACACTACCCACTGAACCATTGCCCTGTTCTCTTCCACTGTCCTCCTGCATGACCACTGACCGCTGGGTCATAGATGGGTCTCCTTCAAACCCTTCCATGTGCCCAGCAAGCCCCTTTTGGAGGCTCTGGGAATCATACTTGGCCCCTAACACATTTCATGGTTAGAAAAGGATCTATTTGGCTGACCTGGAGCTTGAGCTGGCATGACAGATATGGGCCTAGAAAATGGACACACAGTCACTAATGGACCAAAAAGAGGCTCAGTGGCCCACCAGGACCCACTCAGAATGTCCATCTCCTTCTCCCAGGAGGAGCTGAAAAGAACAAAGCCAACTGTTCCAGGAAAACAAGCTTTGGCAGTTTCCACGGAGGCAAAGAGAATCATTTTTCTTAGGTGTGCGAAGGTCCTCGAAGACTGAGGTAATAGGTTTCTTTATTAAAAATTAATCTTCTTGTAAAACCCTTGCAATACAATGCACTTTAATAAATCAACCCACACTTCCGAACACATTTATTATCCCTTCTCTGGAACCGTGTAGCCCAGAGAAATTGGTGTTGCTATTAGCCCGCAGTGGGGCTCACTAATGAACTCAGATGGGGGGCAGAGCCCAAGACTGTCTGAAGTTTGAAGCCTGCAGGGCAGTAGGGATATCACATGGGTATTGGGATGCTGCTGGGTTCTGTTGGTTGAATCTCTCTATAACTATGATTGTGTTATGATCATGGCCTTGGGCATTCTCAATAGAAAAGAACCCTTAGATGTGACCACATTCCTGCTGCTGAAGGAGTTGTGTGAGCCTTCTGTTCTCAAGGTAGGGACTCCTGGATATTGATGACATTGGCCCTAAGTTGTTAGTCAGGGGCTTGTGGTGAGCACCTTGTGACTTCTTCATGGTGCTACTCACCTTTCATCCCTGTTTTGTGTTTTCTGATATACCTGCTGGAGGATACTAGGATCCCAGAAACAGGTAGGCTGACCCTTCTCCCTACTTGCCCCCTAAACTCTATTCCTAGCTCAACTGTATTGAATTTGCTCTACAGTGTTCCCGTTGAGCACTTTTTATTTTTGTATTTTTATGTGTCTGTGTGCACAAGAACAGGTACTTCCAGGGCTTAGAAGAGGGCAGCAGGTCCCCTGGGTCTGGAGTACAAAGTGGTTGGGAGCATCCATTGTAGGTGCTAGAAATCAAGTTGAATAATTGAGCAGGAAGCACAACACTTAATAGGTTTTTCAGCTCCAAAGCCCAACTATGATGCCTGACTTCTTGACTCCTGCCTGTTACAAACTTCTCCCAGGTGCCTTCTAGTCTCCCCCGCAACTCCTGCCATGGAAGCAGCCCTTTTCATGTAGAAAAGACACAACCCTCCCTTTCTGATCAGGCCCCAATGGCACACTGCTTGAATCCCAACTTCCAATGGACCCTTTCCCTCCTTCAGATGTTCCTTCTGCAGCAGCTCTGTAGCCGCAGAGCCATGTGGAGAGAAAGATTCTAACGTGTATGTGTTCTTTTCCTTGAGGCTCCAAGGAAACCAGTTTCTTCCCTCTCTGCTCCTCCTGTGTGAATAAACACCAGAAACAGGAGGTCCGCCCACCTGCTAGTAAGTCAGTAAGATAATAAGACAGACTTGAATTCCATCTGGGGTTCACCTCAGGACAACTCTTTTGTCTTTACTCCCATGCTGTCTTTCTGCGTGGATCTGCACATGTATCTGTGCATGCATGGGTATGTGTGCTTGTGAGTGTGTGTGTGTCTGTGCATTCAGATGTGCATATATGTCTGTGTTTACATGTGGATGTGTTGTGTATATGCACATGTGTGTGCACATGAAGGTCGGTCATCTTCAAGAATGCCATCTACCTTGCTTGTTGCAAGCGAGGATCTACCTGATCTGGAATGTGTCAAGTGGTCTGGGCTGGCTGGCAATTGAACCCCAGGGACACGCCTGTATCTTTCTCCTCGGCACTGGTATTACTAGCGTGTATAACCATACTGGCATTTTATTGTGTCCTGGGAGTTGAACTCAGGTCCTTCTGCTTGCAAGTCAAGCACTTTACCCACCAACTTAACTTCTTAGCAGAGGATGAATATTTTCCAAGAGCTTTTGGTGTGGTTGGGGAGAAAATGGAACATCTTGACCAAGACGGACAAGGAAGGGGATCTGACCTGTGATTAGGATTCAAGGCCACTGCGAATGGCTAATGTATCTTAAATGATGACATCACCCCTTGGCTCCCACGTGTGTGACTCACTATCAGCGTGTGAATTAGAAGAACATCTCTTCTGCCTCCTGGTCTCACTATGTGGCTTCTCTGTGGATATTCACACTGCCAACCTTGGTTGTCTCCTTACGTCAATTTAGCCCGTGGGTAAGTCTGCAGATTCTTCTGCTGTTATCTCTAAACCCTTTCCACTCTTCTGACACACTACCTGTTCTTTATTCCCTTTGCTGCTCTTGTTTTCTTCCTGTCTTGATGTAGTGCTGTAACAAAACACCACAGGTTAGGTCTTGATGCATAACAGAAATGTATGTCTTAAAGTTGTGGAGGCTGGAAATTTAAGATGGATGGTACCAGCTGACTCCATTCTGTGAGGTGTACTTCCTAAAGGAATGGTTTTGATTTCTGTCTCCCACCACCTTAAAAAAGAAGCAAATTACTCCCTAGCAAGTGTGTCCAACCCACAGGCCTTGGGCTGCCTGAAGGTCAAGGAGGTCAGTTCAACACAAAATTGTAAACTTAGAAAAAAACATTATGAGATTTTCTTTTGGTTTTTTTCTTTTGTTTTGTTTTTACTTGATACTACTTGATAGTTGCACTTGATAGATGGCAACATTGTGTCTCAATGCCAAAACAATCTTTTATAGATGTTATTTCTTTTGTAAAGATTCAGTTCTCAAGAGCAGAGCACCTCCCACAGGCCCTAGGTGCTGTGACTCTTCTTGACAAAACCTGTGATGTTATGGCTCCAAGGAAGAAGAGTTCATTTTGACTCATGGTTTCAGAGACATCAGTTCTTGTTTCTGTTGCTTCTGCACTGGTGGTGATCGATCATAGCTTTAATGGCAGCTGGAGAGGGGGTGAACAGACACCAGGAAGAGAATGAATGTCTGTGCCTGCTATCTTCCTCTTGACTCCCTTGTCCTCCATCTGGTCTCTAGTCAGGGCAGGTTTTCTTTCCTTAAGTAAGCACTTAGTAGACACACCTGAGAATGTGTCCCAGAAATCCCCTAGGGGGCGCTCAATCAAACTAAGTTGACAGTTGTTGACATACTATATCTCCAAACATCACTTTGGGATGATGACTCAGTGGCTAAAGAACCCACTTGCAAGCACAACTTGAGTTTGGTTCCCCAGTACCCACCCAAAAGCTGGGTGTAGCTCTATATGCCTGTGGCCACAGTGCAGGCCAGCCAGTGCAGCCATCTGGTGAGCAATGAGAGACTCTGTTCTCAAAAGAGACAATAGTAGAAAGCAATAGAGGAAGACACTCAACATTGACCCCTGGGCTCTACATGCAAGTGCACATATATCTACACACAGGCTTATACACTGGTGAACACACACACACACACACACACACACACACACACACGCTAAAGTTAAATAAATACCACCAGTTTGGAGGTTAGGATTTCAATGTGGATTTTGGAGTGGGAAAAGACATTCAGGTTGGAATGTCTAGGACTTAAGCATCATCTCCTTGTGTGTCATTTCTGATTCTAGCCATGTTGCTCCTCTACTGGAGAGTGATCCCACAGAAGCACAAGATTGAGGGTTTCTTTATTTGAGCCCTGCAGAGGCTCTGCTGTTCCTGACTAATGCAGAACAGACTTCTGCCTCAGAAATTCAGGTCCTTCACAGTCTGCTTCTCTTTGCCAGGAGCCTGGTCATCTGTCAATCACCCCTCATGGGCTTTGCATCACCTCAAGGCTGAACTATCTGGCACTTCCTGTCAGTCATGGCTTTGGACCTTTGCTCAGGCTGGTTCCCCTGCTTGCTCTGGTTGTCTTCTGGGTCTTCTGCTAACTGATTTTTTATCTTGTAAGACTTAGATGTGATTTTTTTTGCAACATGTATTTTTGGGATATTTTCTCAATGTGACACAAATCCGGGGAAGGAGATAGAAAAATGACCACGACCAAATAACTCTGACATTCCTGTCTTTTTCATTCTTAGCCATGGAAGATCACCCTTCTAATTATGTTAATTATGCAATCTTGTCACATGGTTGAAAATCATGTGTGTGTGTGTGTGTGTGTGTGTGTGTGTGTGTGAGAGAGAGAGAGAGAGAGAGAGAGAGAGAGAGAGAGAGAGAGAGAGAGAGAGTGTTGGGGGGAAGAGAGGGCAAGTACACACACGTGTGTATGTATTAAGGCCAGAGAGCAATTTTGAGGATCCTAATATTCCATATGTGCCAGCTATCTTACTTTTTAAGACAGGGTCTTACACTAACCTGAGACTTACCAAGAAGCTGGACTGGCTCTCCAGCAAGCACCAGCCATCCTCCTGCCTCCACTTGGCTTGTTCTGGGAGTATAAGCATGCTGCCACACCAGGTCTTATATGTAGGTTCTTCAGGTCTTCAAGCAGTTTATTGGTTGAGTTTCTCAGGGTCATCTCCTTTTAATCTTTTAGATATGGTCTTCCTATATAGCCATGGCTGCCCTGATACTCTCTGAATAAGCCAAATTGACCTAGACCTTGAGTCAGTCTATATAGTACTGGGAATGCAGGTAGGAGCTGCCACACCTGCCTTGGAACCATTTCTTCTAAAGCCCCTGTGCTTCTTTAGACTGAGATGTCTTTAGGCTGTGCACATATATCTACACACAGGCTTATACACGGGTGAACACACACACACACACACACACACACACACACACACACACACACACCTGGAGGTGATATCCCCATCTTCAGGTTACTTTATGCCGAGTCCCCCATCAATGGAATGCATGCCTCTCCATGGAACCTCCTGTTGAGTTGAATATCTCTTATACCTCTAGGAATCCAGGTTGTTTTTAATTCTACTTGCCAACAGTCAGGGCTCAAATTGCAACTAATTCTGAAGTCCCCTTCCCTAGGCACAATTTCCAGGATGCCTCCCACCTACCCACTATGACCTGGTGCCCTGGGTACCTTCTAGCCCAGTGTTGTTGGCTGAAGGAACCTGATCCTGTGGTATGAGAGCCCGAGGAAAAGGAATCAGGAGCAGAGAACAGGACCAAGAGGAGACAGGGTGAGGTAGGCTCACTCTGTGTCCCCTGACTGGTGACAAGCCACGCTCAGTGTGGTGAGGCGGTTGCTCTCCTTGGCAGCACCTATACCCTATAATGGCCCTGCAGGCAGGCAGGCAGGAAGCCAACTATGCTTCTTGTCACCCGGCTAATTTCTTTCCCAGCTCCCTTTGTGTGATTGCCAGCCAATTTTTAGAAGCTTCTGGAAATGGGGTTTTTGTTTGTTTTGTTTTGGTTTGTTTGCGGCTGAGATATGAAATCTTCTCCTGAAGAATGTCCGTCGTTGTCCTGAATCTCTGTGGTATGACTGCAGCAGAGCCCCAGCTGACACAGAGGCCCCGCCTGTCTACCTCACGCTCCTGTCTCACAAGGGTTTAAGTGGATCAGACTGTTAAACAATCAGTCTGGATCCAGCCCTGGCTTTGGAGGCGATTTCTTAATCAGAGGCAGCCTTAATCTCCAGCTTGGTTGGAGCTGTGCCCTTCCTGACATGGTTCCCAAGCACTGCTCCAGATGCTGAAGGT
The DNA here is from genome assembly GCF_008632895.1 of Mastomys coucha. NCBI lineage: Eukaryota > Metazoa > Chordata > Mammalia > Rodentia > Muridae > Mastomys > Mastomys coucha. The sequence continues at coordinate 2,129,121 of NW_022196894.1, forward strand.
GGGTCTCCTGTATGGTGTCCATTTGGGAGACCTTTAGGGGATAACAAGGACCTGGCAGATGACACCCACAAGAGTCTGCTTCTCTCCTCTCTTGTTCCTGATGCCTGCCTTCCAGAGATGCTTCTACTTGGCTCTCTCCCGCCTCCGTTCTCCTGGGACCAAACTCATTCCTCAAAGTGGACAGCGACTCCTTGTTGCAGCCAGTGTCTCTTCTCCTCTGACAGAAAGAATGGAAAGCACCCTAGATACCAGAACCAAGGCCACAGCCAACACAGGGAACCCCACCATAGCTGGGGTGTGGGGATTACCCATTAGTATCCTTGCCTCTCGCTGCCAGACAGGACCCTCTGCTCTGGCAGCCAGCCCTTTCCAGTTTAGTCCTCATCTAATGGTGGTGGTGTGAAGGGAGACAATATAATCAGATGACAAGGCTGGCTTTCTAGAGGATCCCCAGGGTGAAGAATCCCCACCCTTACCTGGGAGACTTCAAGCAAATCATTTGCCCTTTTGTTCCCAGACCTTTCACCCTTAAATTGGGGCCCTGACAGTTCTGTTTTTAATCATAAAATTGTGAGGCTTTCACAGGAAACATTGAATCCCTCAGAGAGATGCAGAGAAATGCCCAGAATAAACAGAGAGCAGAATAGTATCTACCCAATGGTCATTCTGCTTCAATTTGGAACAGCTGGTAGATGGATGTTGGAGAACTCTCACCACGTTTACCTTTGCTTTCCTGGGATCTGAGACACTAACACCTTCTTCACACGATTACCGTCCGCATCTCTTGGAGCTGAGGGCTAAGCATCTGCGTGTGTGACCGTCACTGCTGTTGAGACAAGAGACATCCCCATCTATCATCCTGAACCCCCCAGCTACATCTATCATCCTGCACCCCCCAGCTACTGTGTTCTTCTGAGTCTTAGTTGCTGGAACAAAATGCCCAGGACCAGGCGATTCACAAAGGAATTTTAAACATATATTTATTTCCCTGCCTTCAGAAAGGCAAGAAAGTTGATGATCAAGGCAGTGATAGATTTGAGCTCTGCTGAAGGCCACTCTGTCTCTTCGATGAGGTTCTTGTCTGCATGCTCATGTAGCAGAGGGCAGAAAGGCAAGAATCAGCATTTCCTTGTTTTCTTTAATGGTGGAGAGCAGAACCCAGGGCCTCTCTCAAGCGAGGCAGCTGCTCTTTCACAGAGCCCGGTCCTCAGCTCTCTTTGCATTTTGTATTTTGAGATTCACTGAGCTGTCCAGGCTAGACTTGAACTCATTCAGTAGCATAGGCAGGCCTCGGATGTGTGGTCTTCCTGCCTCCTAATTATATGGGATAATCAGGCTTCACTGGGATGATTTCTGTTTTGTGAGCATCTCGTCCTAATTGCTGAGTCTCCCAGGGCTTGTACATTGGAGATTAACTTTGGAGTAAGACACACACATGCATGTAGACTAGGTAGGGATGGACACTTAGCATGGGATCTTCATAATCATCAACGTCAAGTATTCAATGCAGTATTCATAGACATAGGTGCTGTCTGTCATGATTAAGTCCCGAACTTGCAATTTTTTAAATTGCTGTTTGTAGGGGCTAGAGATGAACAGTTGAATACATGTCTAACATGCCAGAGACCCTCAGTTTAGTATCTAGCACTTCATAAAACCATCTGTGGTGATGCATATCTGTAATTCTAGCACTCATGAGGTGGAAGCAAAAGGATCAAAAGTTCAAGGTCATCTGAACACATTACAAGTTTAGAGCTAGCCTTGGCTACAATGATACCCTGTCTCAAACAGGACATGTAAGGTAGATTTTTTGGTGTCATGGAAACAGAAGAAGGAGGAAGAGGAGGAGGAAGGAGCTTCAGGAGTCTGCTCTAGATTTACCTGACCTCTGCATCCTTATGGATTGTGGGGGCCTGGGCGGTATGCTCTGTGATGCTTGTGAGGATGGGGGAGAGAGGTCCTGATTCCCCATGTCTCCCTCAATGTGCTCTTCTCATTGGCATGGAGACTTCTGTTTCCTGTGTTGACATGGGGACAAGTAGCAGACAGCATCTCTGAGTTCAGGTCAAGAGTCATGTGGTGTGGCCATTTGTCATGATGCATTCCCACACCTTAGTCATACTCCCTCAGTGAAAGGGGCTGTGGGGTGACCTCAAGCTGGTCAGCAGATTGCCAGGGTGACTGACATATGCAATTTCTCTCCTCCAGTCTGGCTGAGGTGTAGAGGGAAAATTGGATGTTGTTGAATAATTGAAAATGAAAATCCCTCCGAATTGATTCCCATGAAAACAAAATTGAGTTCTACAATTAGGCACCAGCCCTTTATAGGGCATTTGAGGCCTCTGTCTTGCCAGGCTGTGGGCTCAGACATTGCTTTCTGCTTGAGACCATTCACACTTCATTCCCGGTAGCTTTGGAGGTCTTAGAAAGGCTGCATAGCAGACAGCACATAGACCTGGTGATACTCAGAGGCACCCTTGGTTGCTGACGGGTTCTGAGAGCAGTTCATTCCAGATACTTCTCCAGGGCAGGCTAGTGACTGAAGCCCAGGATCCATCCAGAATGTGTATACAAGGTTTAAGTATAAGCTCTGTCTCATTGCTTCCTTACTGAAAGTTAAACCTCCTGCTCCAACAAGACAGTAAGAGGTTCCACTTGTGAGTAGAAAGTGGAAATAGGAAGGAATGGAAGACTTTCTGATGTAGTAGAGTGCATGGAGTCAGCTTCACAAGTTCAAGTCCAGCCCTTCCACACATAGGCTGTGAGATCCTCCAGGTACCCCTTACCTGATGAGCACTCCGATACAATATGAAGATAAAAGCCACCAGCCATGGAGGAATGAGTGAAAGCAAGGTTCCTAGTTGTGGAGATTACCTACTTTTCCATGACAGAGGTCTTTCCGGACACCTCCCACCCTACCCTGCTCTGCAAGTGTTTCCTGGATAGTCAAAGCAGGTTTCAGAGCAGAGCTTGAAATCATCTTCCAGGCTGGAAGGAAACATCTAGAGTATTCTAGATCATCTACTAGGGTCTGTACCTAGAATTCTACAAAGTTTGGGTGCAAGGTGTCCATGAACACAGGTGGGAAAATACATACCACCATTTCTGGTTGGAGGATGGATTTTTGTCATGGTAAAAAGAATAACTTGGCAGGACTGGAGAGATGGCTCAGCAGTTAAGAGCACATCTGCTCTTCCAGATTTGATTCCCAGCACTCAATACAGTTGCTGACAACCACCTGCAACTGCAGTTTCAGGGGAATCTGGTGCCATCTTCTGGTCCTTGTGGGCATTGCATGCATGCTGTGTACAGCCAAAACATCATATATGAATAAAATAAAACTTCAAACAAAACCTCTAAAACATCAAAACACGCAGTTAACTAGGTGAACTGTTTTAAAGTGCTCAACCAGGCTTTGAGTGCCTCCATACAACTGTGTCACCATTGCTGCTCTCTAGTTCTAGAACTTTCTGTTATCCCAAATGAAAAAGTCATGTCCACTCTGCTGCCACTCCCTGCTATTTCCTCCTTCTCTCTGAAATTTGACTCAACTTTTATTTGAAATCTGGTGTGCCCCTTGAGTATGGACTTAGACACAGACCACAACAGGATTAATAAAACCTGTGACTTTGTCACTGCTAGATATCCGGGTGCCTCAGACCATACTGGATGACTAGGGGTACTCAGACTGTGTTAGAAATGGTTTGAAGTGTTTTATTTTTTTAAAATTGTATGTGTGTGATCAAGGGTCAGTACATCTTTGAGGGTGGAGGGTGTGTGTGCTTGAATGTGCATATGCATATGGAACCCAGAGGCCAGCCTCAGGTGGTGTCCTTCCAGTACCATACACGGAGGTTTTTGATAGGAGGTCTCCTGTGGGGTAAGGATGCTTGGAGAGATCCTCTTCCCATGGATACATACAGTTCTGAGGTGTAGGGATTATTGTTCAATGCCCACTCAAGGGTAGGAAACTTCACAAAGCTTCCCACATCATGAAGTGGGGAGCACTCTAAGGAGCTGCCTGCCATACAGAGGCGGGTACAGAAAAGAACACAAGGCCAGGATTTGTAGGCCACAACAGGCCTAGCACCCAGATAACCCCAAATGCTACAGGAAGCTGTCTAAATGTTTCCCACGAGGAGCCATGGGAGAAGCTGCGTAGTTTGCAAAGATCACCTTTGATGGGCATGAGAAGGGACCCACGGGGATGATGCAAGGTGAACCTTCAGGAAGCTACTGAAGCATCTGGCAGAGGACTGAGGGTGACTCAGATGAGGGAGGAGGCAGCAGGTGGAGATGGGGATGGGGGAGATGGGGGAGATGGGAGAGAGGAGCGGGTCTTATTTTGGAAGAAGAGCTTGAAGCATTTGCCAGTGAGGTGCATCTGAGGACTTGGGTACCAGTCTATTCCCTTCCATTGCTCCACCTCTTCTTCCCTTCAACTGTCTCTTCCTGCCCCATCTCCATGGGCTCCTGGGGGTTGCTCAGATCCACTGTCCACAAGCCAGGCATCAATACCAGAGAACAAAGGCATTGCTAATGCTGTAAATCCTGGATCCAATTTATTTGTGATTTCCACACATTTGAAATGTACCTGATACCCCTAAGGCCTCTGAACATCGTCGACAGCGGCTCTGAATCAAAGGGAGGACGGAACCTTTTGGAAAACCTCTCAGTTGTTCAAAGGGGGGACAAGCAGAATAAAAGACTTTTCCCTCAGATGACTTACTGGCCTAGATAGCAAGCTCTCACAAGACGCCGCCCCTCAGCAAAGCTTGGGCTGCAGGCTACAGTTCCCCTGCCATTCTCCTCTTCCTCCATACTCTCTTCCTGTTGCCCTCACCTCAGTCTGCTCTTCCTCTCTCTCCTCCCTCCCCTCTCTTCTCCTGCTCTTCCTCCTCTCTCTCCTCTCTCCTCCCTCTTCTCTCTCCTTCCTCTCTCTCCTCCTCTCTCCTCCCTCCTCTCTCTTTCTCCTCTCTCTCCTCCCTCTCCTCTCTCCTCCTGCTCTTCCTCCTCTCTCTCCTCCCTCTCCTCTCTCCTCCTGCTTTTCCTCCTCTCTCTCCTCCCTCCTCTCTCTTCTCCTGCTCTTCCTCCTTTCTCTCCCCCTCTCTCTCCTCATTCTGCTCCTCCTCTTCTCTCTCCTCCCTCTCTCTTTTCTCTGTCTCTCTATCTCTCTCTTTTTCTCTCTCCCTCTCTCTCTGCTTCTCTCTTCCCCTCTGTCTGTCTCTCTCCTCCTTCTCTCTCTTCTCTCTCTCCCCCTCTCCATCTCCTCCCCCTCTCTGTCTCTTCCATCATCTCCCCTTCCATCTCCTCATTTACCTCCTCTCTCTCCACTTTTTCTTTTATTTTGGTTTTTGTTTGTTTTGTTGTTGTTGATGATCATTGGTTTCAAGACTGGTTTTAATTGTGTAAGCCAGACTGGCCTTGGACTCATGGCAATCCTCTTGTCTTGGTTTCTCAAGTACTGGGATGACAGGATTACACCACTACATCTGAATATGTTTGCTCAACATATTCAAATGACCCCCCTTTTCATTGCTGGATTTCAAAGCATCACAGTAGTACTTCCCTCAGGCTTGGTCTCAAGCTCCTATTCATGGGTCATGCTGATTCAGGACTTGCTTCTGGCATGACTTGGAGTCTGACATCATCATCATCACCATCACCATCACCATCACCATCACCATCACCATCACCATCACCATCACCATCACCATCACCATCATCATCATCATCATCATCTTCATCATCATCATCATCGGTTCTATGGCATGCTGGGTTAGAGGCAATTTACTCAGCACCTGACAGAGTTCATGAAGTCCTCACTGTCTACACTGTTGAACTTTGCTGTATGCTGTGACAATGTTGGAGACATCATGCTCCTGGAGCCCCCAGGGATATGGAGCAGGCACCCAAAGACATTGAAAATACACTGAATTTCTAACCATCTGCTCCTCAGGGCTTTTTTTCCCTTTAAGTCTAGAAATGAACATGACTTAATGCAAGCTCAGTGCCCATGAGACCGGCACCTGAATAAAAGAGGAATGTCTATCATCCTCTACTATGGGGTCTAGGGGTGAGGGTGAGAACTTTTCTCTGTTTTTGTGGAAATGTACTGTGTGCTTGGCTTGGTCTCCGGAGCTCACTGTCTGCTTTGGGAGGTGAGCTGGGGTGAGATTTCCTGCAGAGATGGAGCCACTGGGATGGATGGTCATGAGCCTGGTGAGAACCTGGTGATCCCTCTCCTGTGTACCTCCACTGCAGTGTGAATAATGTTCCCACACTTCCTGTAATCTTACACTCACTCTGTCTCACTGCTCCTTCGATAGTCCATGTTGAATCAAGCTCCCTGCCATCTCCTGCCCACTTCAGCGATGCTGGCCTTCCTCCCTCCTTCCCTCCCTCCCTCCCTCCCTCCCTCCCTCCCTCCCTCCCTCCCTTCATCCCACCCTTTCTCCTTCCTTCATTAAGTTGCTTCTTGCCACATATTTGGTCAGAACAGTGGGGTATGTAAATAATAAAACCACCCAGGGGCTTCCTTGCTGTAGCATCATGGACCTAGCAGTGAGATCACAGCTGCATTCATGATGTAGAACTAGAGGGAGGAAGAAGGAGAAGTGATCCTAGTCTTCCTACATCCTCCAACTCTCTGGGAGACTGATCCACAGCAAGGAAGGAGATGCCATGGAGGAGAAAGGAAGCCTTGGTGCACATGCTGACATCACATTGCTCAGCTCTCTGATGAAAGAACTCCTGCATAGGATGCTTCCCAGGAGAAAGGCAATTCCTCTGGGAACAAATCAAGTGAAAGATGATGGGAACACCCCCAGAGGTTCTTGAGCAGTGTGGGTTTTTTTTTGTTGTTGTTATTTTTTGTTTTGTTTTGTTTTCATTATGTTTTAGTATGTTCATGGACTTCTAGGTGTCAAGTAGAAGATTTGGCAGTCCTTGTGAGGAATCCATTCTAGGGTCTTTTTTTAAAAGCAGGGCTTAAAGCTGATATCTTGTAACTGACTACCTCAAGGATGAGATCTCTCTTAGTAAGGAACTTGTGCAAAGTTGTTGAGGAAGAAGGCAGCAAGCTTGCACTTTTGGCTCTTTCTGTCATAATGTTTCCCAGGTTGATTCAATACTGCCAACTAAGCCAATCTCAGCAGAACTTTGTCCACTGAAAGCCAAGGATGGTTAGTGACTGTTGACACCCAGTGTGTGGGTGTCCATCCCCAGCATGTCTCATACTGGAGGATCTTGAGAGGTATTGGTCTTACTCCATGTGTTTTTCAGTTGTCAATGCTTTCTTCCACTCCATGCCCCATCCAAATCATTCTCATTTTGGAAGGAAGTGGGAGATGTCTCTTAAATGCTCTGTATTATGGGCAGACAAAAAGTAGTCTTAGAGACAGGTGTAGTGGCACATGGTATGTAATCCCAGAACTCGATAGGCAGAGGCAGGGGAATATCTCCACACTCAAGAAGAACATGACCTATATAGTGAGTTCTGAATGAGCCAGCTATAAAGTGAATATGCTGTCTGACCCAAAATTGGAATTAGGGGACTTCCAAGAATCCAACAGGCTGAGAGTCCTTAAGGGGTGTTAGGGTCTTTCCTGTCTCTGGTATCCTTTCTCTGTTCCATTTTTCTTTTGTTTTGGAGTGATGGTGGGGATCGAATGCAAAGCCTTATATATGCTTAGGAAACACTCCACCCCTGAGCTAAATCTGCAGCCTACAGCTGCTCACTGGAGCTGTGTTTGCCTCTAGGGCTGTCTGTCTGCGATGATGACCCCGAGGAAGGGAGTTGGCTGGCTTTATGGGACATATTTGTGTAGCTAAATGTGATAGGGCTGTAGGGGCACAGAGGTCACTGGCTCATCCGTGGGTTGGGGGTGGGAGTCCAGACATTTGGAGAGTAAGGACGTGGAGTTAAACAGAAAGAAGTGAACGCCTGACACCAAGAACATTGAGGTAGAGTGTTGGAGAGCAGCCAGGACAGCAGCAGCCTGGTGGGAAGGAGACTGTCAGTTTGAGCAGCCCATAGCAATTTGGAGCCTGTGTGTACATAGCCTTTTGGGGGCTGTGTGTGTGCATGCATGTGCACACGAGCACAGGCGTGTGCATATGTGTGATTGAGGGCAGGCATGTGTGCACATGCCTGTGGAGGATATAGAGGTCATTTTTGAGTGTTTTTCTCTAATTTCCTTTCTGTTGCTGTGATAAAAAACACTCTGGCCAAAAGCAACTTAGGTGAAGGAGGGATCTATTTCTCTTATATTTACAGGTCACAATCCATCACTGATAGAAGTCAGGGCAGTAATTCAAACAAGAACTTGAAGCATAAACCACGGAGGTTCTCCAATTCTTGGCTTTTTATGGGTGGACTCATGATTAGCCAGCTTTCTTATTCAGCTCAGGACCACCTGCCTAGGGACAGTGCTATCCAAATGTATTGGGTCCTCCTATATATAGTTCATCACCGGGACACTTTCCACAGACATGCCTATAGTTGAGCAATCCCTCACCTGAGACTTCCTTTCTCAGGTGACTCCAGGCTAGGTCAAGTTGACAGTAAAGCTCACTGAGACAGTTGCTCTCCATTGCATTTTTCGAGACACTCTCAATGAACATAGAGCTCACTGATTCAGCTGTGTTGGCTGGCCAGTGAGCACCAGTACCACCCGGCCTCATTCTCCTAGCACTGAGATTGGAGATGAACACTGCCCAGTCTGGCTTTTTTGCTAGGCTTCTGGGGAATTCATACCCAGGTCCTCACGCTTGCATCACAGTCACTTTGCCTATTTCCTACCCCAGTGCTGCCAGGCCGCTTTATTCTATGTGGGAGACAAACTTGAGTGTCACTCCTGCTGTTAGCAGATTATGGCATCACGAAGCTGGAGACTGGATATAAAAAGTCCTGATGTTAGGGTCTGCACACAGACACGGCATGCTCAGAGGCTGTGTCCAAGAATTTATATCCCCTAATAGTCACTCCCACATTCCTGCAGGACTCCGAGGTGTGTGGACCCTGCTTTGAGAGACTCCAGGTCCCGCTTTCTGAGGTTGTTTGAGGAAAGCAGCCTCATTGCCCACCCTCATGGAAACGTATTTCCTGCCTCACCCGTTTTAGCTCTTGATTAAACCCAATTTGGCATGCTTTTCCATCTGATTACTTATTCATATCCTCCTCTAGTCTTTTTGTGGGGACAATTGATTACAAGTTCATCCAGGAACTTACCCAGAGGCTTGGTCCCAGCAAGGGACAAAGTCTTTATCATGATCCCTGACTCAGGCTCTCTCCTTGTCCCAGGAGTGCCGTGGGGACAACAAATTCTGTGGAAGACTAAAGGACATTGGAAAGCTGTGGCTGTTTGGGGAGAAGTCTGGTCCTCAAGTTGAAAAATCAGTTCGATTCCTGCCAGAAGTTAGAGTGTGAGGCAATTTAGCAAATTGTGGCTTGGAGCAGATGTTTAATTAGCACAGAGGCTGAGCAGCTCCTGGTGGCGGAGGGAGGGGAGGGCAGCTTCTCTCTCTCTCTCTCTCTCCCTCCCTCTCTCTCTCTCTCCTCTCTCTCCTTTCTCTCTCTCTTTCCTTTCTCTCTCTCTCATTTCTCTCTCTCTCTCATTTCTCTCTCTCTCTCTCATTTCTCTCTCTCTCTCC
>NW_022196894.1:2138834-2164297 GCF_008632895.1 Mastomys coucha
CCCTCTCCCTCTCCTTCCCCCCTCTCTCTCCTCTCTCTCTCTCACCACCAGGGGAACTCTGGCTCTGGGGAGGCTTGTCTGGTCCACAGAGAACCTGGAGGGCTGGGACTTCTGGGCCCAGGAAGCCCAGGAGGCCCATTGGGCCCTCAGAGATTCTGTGTACAGAACAAGGAAGTTGCTGACAGCTGGGAGAGGGTCCTTAGAGGCTTGCTTTCCATAAGCCCCATGTGGGATTGCTTGTCCCTAGCCAGCACTGTGGAGCTCTGCCTTGCAATCACGAAGAGACTTGCTGCTGTCCTGAAGCCAGGGCACTGTGATTACACAGGAGACCCCTGAGAGACTGCCCCTCTGAGAACAGGGGAAGGGTCAGGAGGCTGAGCAAGAGAGACCTTCCCCTCTGAGGGGTTGTAAACCTTTAACAGTGGCTGGGAGAGGAGACTCTTGCATTTAAGGGTACAGCTACTTCTAGGGGATGTTCCTGTGAGTAGCCCCTCACCCACACTGTTGTAGACAGCCCCTTGTCCATGGTTCTGTGAGTAGCCCCCTCACCAGCAGTACCATAGGTGGTCTCACCCACCAGACTGCTCATCCTCCCTCATGGGAGGGAGTCATAAGTGGAGGGTGTCATGTGAGTGCTCACAACCACTTTTGTTCATCAAGAGACGCTTGGAGTATTTTCTTTGGTCATCAGTACCCTAGCTGGGGTGAAGAGTTGTCAGCTCACATCTCCCTGGGGAGAGTCTCACAACCCACTGCCTTTCTGCCTCTGGCATCCAGAGCTGTGACCCAGCCCCCTGCCTCTGGCATCCAGAGCTGTGACCCAGCCCTCTGCCTTTGGCATCCAGAGCTACAGACCCAGGCCCCTGCCTCTGGCATCCAGAGCTACGACCCAGCCCCCTTCCTTAGGAGATGCACGGTTCTCCCTCCTTTTATGTCTAGTTTATCACCTAGACCTGTGGAGTCCTTTCCAGTTGCCTTTCAAACCATTGCCTGCCCTTCCCCATCCTGACTCAGGATTGCCCCATTCTGTTGTTTGCACAACTGGAGTCCAGGACATTCAGTGTTGTTAGGGAACCACTATGCCTTATAGGCTACCAGCAAAAGCTTTGGTCTCAGTCCTCTTGGTGCCTGGAACATCTTCACTCCCAAGCAATACCAGCCTCACATATCTCCTGACGCTTGTGGAAAGTGGTCCCGAGGACAGGACAGTCAGGCTGTGGGCCTAGCTCCACATCAGCCAATCACCTTTGCTCATCAGGAAGAGCTTCCCCACATCACAAATCCTGGTAGGTAGACAGGTAACAGTGTCACTCCAGAGACTGAGGATGTGCTTCCAAGGAGGAGGGAGGAAGGGCCGAAGAGGCAGAGAGGAAAGACATCCTTCCAGAGATGTCTTCTGATTCGCCTGTCACCTCTTCTGCCCTGAATCCAGAGCCATGTCCCCAGAGGAAACATGACTATGTGATGCTTTTCACCAGACATATCCATCTGGGTATGCACCCTGAAGAATATTCCCATTCTTTCCTTGTAAGAACTGTGGCCTAACCTCTGGCCCTATCTCCAGCTCTCTGCCAAGCTTGAGTCACAGTTACCTTAATTCCCTTCCCTTCCTGACATCCCCCTCACACTATGAACAAACTGTAGATGTTCCAGAAGTTCCCTGGGTCCCTTGACTGCACCTGCTGTTCCCTTTGCCTGGATCGAACTCACGGGGGTGGGGGTGGAGGGGTGGGGGCAGCCCAGAAGGTCACCGATGATGTAGAGGAGATTTCACTCCAGGAGAAGAATCTCACAGGCCCCATTGTTTCTTCTGATGCCTCAGCCCGTGAGTCAGAGAGGGCCTTACTCAGAGCTGGATCTGAGCTTGATCTAAGTCCCAGTGACTCCAGGCCACCCCCACTTCCTGTCTTCAAATCCTCCAGTTGCCACCTACTCCCTGTGTTGGAGAAGGAGGAAGAAACCTCTTCGGCTGGTGCCAGCCATTGGCTTTGACCCGAGAGGCTCTTGGTCTCTTTTTGTGGGTAAAGGTTGCTGAGCTGGAGTTTCCTGGCTTAGCTTCCATTTCTACCCGATTCCAATCACTGCCCTGATAGGGAGACCATGACAGCACTTGAAGCAAGAGGATCTTCATAGTAAGACTCTGCTTAAAAATACATAGAAACTAAGCATCAGCAACCAATCAGGAACAAAAGCTGGAGGTGACGCGCGTCTAGAACCCTAGTATTCAGCTGGAGGTGATGCGCACCTAGAACCCTAGTACTCATGAGGCTGAGGCTCAGCATCAAGTCCATGCATGTCCAGCATGGTCCACACACTGAGAGTTTGTCTCAAGAGCAAACATGTGTGTTACCAATTTCATTAACTACCCTAATTAAAATTTTCAGTCAAAGGTGATAGTACATACTTCTAATTCCAGTACCCAGGGGGTTGAGGCAGGAGAACCAGGAGCTTAAGGTCATCCTGGGCTTCATAGTAAAGCCCTGCCTTAGAGACAAGATAGGAAAGCAAATGCAGTAGCTATGGTGATCAGATTCAGTGGTCATATTTCTTTATGTGTTCTGTCTCTTTTTATGTGCCCTGTTTCTATAAGCTCTAATATTGGTCTTGAGAGAGACTGTCTATCTATCTATCTATCTATCTATCTATCTATCTATCTATCTATCTATCTATAATCTATTTATCTATCGTCCCCCTCCCATGTATTTGAGGGTGCCTCACACGTTAGGCAGGTGTTCTGCCACTGAGCCATTATCTATTCTAGAAGCTTCTCTGTTTGATGGATTAGGTGGTAGATTGTGTGTGTGTGTGTGTGTGTGTGTGTGTGTGTGTGTGTGTGTGTGTCAAGTGTAGTGTTTTTACTCAGGGTCACTCCCAGTGGTGTATTTCAGCATCCAGGGGGCATGTATCCATGTCTGGAGGCAGTGATAGGTTCACAGTTTGGAGTGTGTATTCCTACCATATACAGGGAAGAAGCCAGAGATCTCAGTAAACATTGTATAGTGAGCAGGAGGATGCTGAAAGCCAGGGATTTTATCCTTGAATTTTGCCTCCACTTGCAACAGCACAGAGGTCAGAAAGCTTTGACTGGTGCTAAAAGTGTATTAAACTTGTCCATAGCAGCATCTGCTCAGGTCCAGATGCACATCCCACCCTCAGCCCAGTACTGACCTGGGAGGAAAAGTCACTTGAAAGGGGCTGGTCAGATGCTTAGTAGGGGCAATATTTGCTATGCAAGGGTGAAGAGTTGAGGTTGGGCACCAAGCACCCAAGTAAAAAGCTGGGTGTAGTATCACACACCTGTACCTCAGTATTCAGAAGCTGAGACAGGAGGATTTCAGGACCATGTTGGCCAGCCACACTTGCTCAGGTGGGGAGGTGCCAAGTCAGTGAGAGACCTTGTTTCAAAAAAGTAAAACAGCAATAGAGGAAGATGTGTAATGGCAACTTCTGGCCTCTGTGTAGACTTGCACACATGTGCATACAATGCATGTGTGCACAAACATGTGCACGAGCACACATACATACACATACGCAAACACACACACGAGCACATGCATGTACATATTCATGCACATACACACATATACAAACACCACACATGTGCGCGTGCACACATACACACACACACACACACACACACACACACACACACACTCACTCACACCATACTCCTGTTCTCTTGGTCTCTATCTAGGGAGGAAATAAGGGTATCAATCTTCTATGCAAGCCAATGTCTCAGCATGAGACCCTGGTTTTTCAGCCTTTTTTCCAGCTATTAATAATCCTTTTGAATTGTGTGGCCAGGTTTACCAAATCTATTCTTCCAAGTCAACTAAGGAACCTTTTCTCCAGGACTGCCTTAACCTGGAGCACTCACAGTACAAATGGTCCAGTCCACTCAGGGCTGTCACTCGGGTACTGGGCATCTCAGCCGATGAGAAGGCTAGAGGTAAGTCCAGGTTCAGCCCCAAACTCCTCACCACCACTCTTGATACCATCATTTTCATTTGTTTATTTGTGATCTTGTGATGGCAAGATGGCTGCCACAGCTCAAAGTATCACAGTCTCCCATTGTATCTCCAAGTAGAATGTGCGTATATCAACCCCTTTTCATAGGGTCTTGTGCAACTGGATAATTTCCTTCTGAAACGTTCTCTTTGTGAACTGTAGTCTTTGGCAGCCCATTGACTAGGGTTTGTTCCACTGATCAGGATAGTCAAGATAGAGAAGATAAAGGAGGGGGTGCTTGGGAGTGGGTATCAGAATCAGGCAAACATGTGACAGGGTGACTGTGTTGATGACAAGTTCCTCCTGTGTGCAGGAGACAGTGCTTAGCCCTGGCAATAGGGACTGACATAATATCCCTAGTCTGCTTAATACTTCATAGCGTTCATGCAGTGTATTCTCACATCAGCTAGGATAGATAGCTGTGTTCAAAACCCCAATCTAGGGGCTGGAAATGTGGCTCAGTTGGTAGGGTACTTACTTCTCATTCATGGGGCCCTGGGTTCCATCTCCAGTGTGGAAAACACCAGGAGTGGCGGTTCATTCTTGTGATCACAGAAGTTAGGAGACCGTGGCAGAAGTTCAAGGTCATCCTTACTACATAGAGTCTGAGGCTAGCCAATATGCACTCTACAAAACCAATATGCACATCTACAAGCTGCACAGCCAGGAAACAGATGCAGGACACTTTTGAGGTATTTTAAGGCCCAACCTAGCCTGCTCCTCATGTATGTCTACCCTAGGACTCCATCCTTGCCTGAACCAGGGCATCTGCACAGCAATGAGTCAGGCAGGCTTTAGAGTCTGGAGAACTAAGCTGATCCAGAGGCTATGCTACCCAGGCTCTGATGATGATGTTTTGCTGAAGCTCCAGCCCCAAGAGCACTGTGCTTGCTCCCTTGAAGAGAAAGCTGGCCTATTGTTCTTATGTTTAATGGGCCTGAAGATGATCAACCCCATAGCCTGGGTCTCTGTGATGCAAAAGTGCAACTCTTTTGATGTTATTAGGATGAGCACATGAATATGGAATTCTTGAAGGCTTGGGTAGTGGGGAGGAGCTGCAGGCCATAGGAGACATGGAATGATTGCTACAGGCTAGGACTCTGTTGGCCTTGGCCATTCCCCTAGGGAAAAGGTGGGATCTCCTATGTGAGGAATGGTGCACCTATAAGGGGATGCAGAGTGTTGGCTCACACAAAATCTGGCCTCCCTAGGCCCTTGGTTACTATGGGACAGCAGTTTTTACCATGAGGTGGGTTCTACATGCAAAAACACCTGTTCTGCAGAGTGCCATTGGGAATGCTAACAGATAGTGGGTATCTGTTTGTTTGAATGATGTAAGCCATAGAACTTGCATCACTGTCATGTAGTTGTCAAGGTCCTAGAGGATGGAAGGCCAAGGTCAATGTGCTGAAACATCTGATGGTTCGGGATTGGTAGGTGGCGCCTTCTGGCTGCCTTCCCAAAGCAGAGCGCTGACCCCCTCCATCCCCACAACCTCACTTTTCTAAGGATTCTGTATCAGTCACTTTTCTTGTGGCTTTGATGAAAGGCATTGAAAAAAACAACTTAAGGTGAGAAGGGTTACCTCTGGCTCAAAGTTTAGGACAGGCCATCATCACGGGGAATGAGCAGCAGGATTGTGACAGACAGTTGGTATAACATGGCTTTGGAGACCAGCTATGGGTCTGCATCCTCCATTTCTTCCCTCTCAGGTACATACCAGGCTGGAAGGATGAAGTGGAGTCTAGAACTGGTGGAGCTCTATCAGATCCTTGTCTGTCTGGGAGTGAGTGCTGGGAATGAGAGGGTACCAGGGAGAGGTTCTTCTCTGTTGATCTTAGATCTTAAAAGATCTCAGCTCTTTTAAGTGAAGGCCTTATCCAATGGTCTTCAACGAAACAGCTGTCTGAGACAATCTTAGCTTGTGCACATACCTTCATGTAGTGTAGGCTTGCATGCATACACTTTATTCAGGGTGAACCAGGCATACATATAGACTTTGAAGAGAACAAGGGAGTCTGGGGAGGGGTAAATGAAAATGACTAATTAGGGTTTACAGTTCTAGGAATGCCCCCTCTGCATGCAGAGGCTCTCCAGGAGTCCCAGATTCTTATCAGGAGAGAGGAAGCTGAACCGGGAGTCTCACCAAGCCTCTCTGACATCCGCAGGTAGAGGTATTGGGGGGTTCATGCGCCCCAGACCAAGCCAGAGGAGGAGAAGCCCTTCTGGTAAAGGGTGTCCCCCATTTTCTGCCAAGCTCAGAAGGCTATCCAGACAACAGTAGACTTCGACCATACTTAGAAGGGAGCAACACATCTGCAGCTGGGAAGCAGTGAGCGATGGATGCACATCTGCAGCCTGGAAGCAGTGAGCGATGGATGCTGGTGCTTGGCTCACTTGCTCCTTTGTATTCAGTTTGGGACCCCAGTTCATGGGATGGAGCCGCCCACATTTAAAGTGGGTCTTCTTACCTCAGTCTACCCGAGGTAATCCTCACAGATGTGTTGAAATCCTGTCTCCTAGGCAATGCTAAATCCTGCCCAGTTGACAATTAAGTTTAACCATCACAAAGTAGGAGGAGTCAGAGGGAGTGGCTTTGCAGGAGGCCTGAGCTCGGGAGGGAAGAATCTGGAAAGGAAGGGACAGGCACTTTCCCAAGACTCAAAGCACCTTGATACCAGCTGCTGGCAGACTGGGTTTCTGGCCTGCTATTATGAAGTGACATTCTACCCGGGGAAGCTGGAAGTCACTGAGTTTGTGGAGATCCCTTTCAACAAGTCAGTGAAGCCTGAGAAGAAAATGAATGTATTTGTGGGCAAATGCTTAAGGCTTTTTGAACTTTTGAGTTCTAACAACCATTCCATTCTGCTTTGGAATGGGAAGGCAGCCATGGGCCGCGCGCGCACGCGTTTGTGTGTGTGTGTGTGTGTGTGTGTGTTGGGGCTGGTGTACCTCTGACTAAGTCTCTGCTTAGAGCTCAGAGAAACTTCCTTCCCATACCCTGCTTGCAGAATCTAAGGCAGATTCCAGAGATCTGGCAAGAGCTGGAATGAGCCACAGAGTGGTGTCATTTACTGTGGGGTTTCCCAGCACTGTGTCCAGCTAGCACTTCACAAGGGCTATCCTCATCTCATCAAATGCTGCCTAGGTCAGGTACTTCTGTTTCTTCCTACCAGTCGAGTCGTGAAGAGATGAGGATACAACGAGCTGAAGTAAATTGCTCGGATCGCAAAGATGACAAGTGACAGCTGGGATTTGAACCCATGCTGGTGCATCAGGGACAGCCCTTCTAACTGCACAGGTCTGTCACTCCAGGGACCTCAGAGTACTTTCTTCTTCCATCCATCTTCTCCTTTGCTAGAGAGTAGGGACAACAGGAGAGATGGCTCTCTATCCTTGTCCTTTCAACCAAAGGTTAACAGAGGAGACAGGTAAACAAGCAAGCTGTGAGGCTGGGAGATGGCACAGCTGGTAAAGTGCTTGTTGTGCAACCTTGAGAATCTGAGTTCAGTCCACAGAGCCCACGTAAAAAGCCAGGCACGGTGCTGCATGTTTGTAATTACACCACTGGTTCAGTGGGGACAGATGGGGACAGATGGGGACAAATGGGGATAGAGGATTCTTCTGTCTAGACAGGTTACTAGTCAAGCACAGACCAGTGAGAGACCCTGCCTCACACACACACACACACAAAAGACAGACAGTGGCTGAGAATGGAAGGCTCTGTCCCCAACATGGTATCACTGGGCAGAGGTGGGACCCTGAGATGGCAGCGCCTGGTTGGCAGAACCAGGTCATAGAGTTTGCCCAGCATTTCTCATCTCTCTTACTTCCTGTCTCTCAAGAGGTGAGCAGTCTTACTCTTCCAGCCCCAGCTACGATACCCTACTCACCACAGGCCCAGAGACAACAAACCAAGGAGTCCTTGACCAATGCCTCTGTGGCCATGGGCTAAAACAAGGCTTGTCATTTGTGATTTTTCTTGGGCATTTATTCCCAGAGACATGAGCTGATAAAGACATTTTTTTGTCAATGTATGGTCACACACACATGCGAGCACATGTGTGCATGCACACATACAATATAATACATCCAGCATTCACATGTCAGTGGATATCCTGGGTATTATTTGTCTCCCACAGCCACAAAATTCCAATGACCCAAATCTCAGCCCACTAAGTAGACAGGTGCGACCAGTTATCACAGTGGCTGCTGGAGCTCCTTTCTACCCAGGCTGAAAGAACCAGCAATAGACATGTCTGCTTCAAAACATACACCGGCTTTGTTCTGGGCGCCACGGTCAGAAGCCAAGTACTCCAAGCCTGATATGGAATCAGACGCTGACAGATTTTATTTTTCTTGGGGTGAGCTTGCACACACAGTCACAGGAAACTTCAGCATGCCCAACTTGCTTCTCACATGTCAGATTCCTGGAGCTAGTGCTCCAGAGTGAACAGGCATCAGGGCCTCCAGGGTCAAGTTCAGGCTTGTTGGAGGGAATCCTATCTGAGGCTGTGAACAGGTTCTGTGCAGCTGTTCTCAGCACTGAGAGACTGGCAGTGATTTTCCTGGTGAGACTTGGGCTTCATCGTAGGAGCAGCAGTTAAGCGCTAATTTAACATGATGGTTGTAGCAGGAGTGGAGGCGAGCTGCTTCTGGAAGGAGGCATGAACGTGTTTTGTTCTCCCTGTGGGAAGCTGCAATCCTGACATTTGTCTCCCATTTAAGTCTTTGGATGGTTGGGGTAGGGATTCATTCATTCATTCATTCATTCATTCATTCATTCATAAGCAAACTGTGTGTGAGTTGTGTATGTGTGCATGTGTATATATATGTGTAAGCATGTCTGTATGGGAGTGTGTGTGCATGTGTGTCTATATGTATATGTGTATGTGTTTGTGTGTGTGTGTGTGAGTATGTGTGTGTGTGGAGAGAGAGAGAGAGAGAGAGAGAGAGAGAGAGAGAGAGAGAGAGAGAGAGAGAGAGAGAGGAAGAGAGAGAGAGAGAGAGAGAGAGAGAGAGGTCTCATAGGCTCGAAAGTCTCTAAGTCAGCTATGCTGGTTGACAGGTGTCTCCACAAGAGTCCTAAACAGATTATGAGCACATAGCATCATGCTTGCATTTTCTTTTGTGGGTTGATTGAACTTCAGTTCTCACACTTCCGTGGCAAGTACCTTGTTGACTAAGCCATCTGTTTTCCCAGCCACACAAATGGGTATGCCAGGCACACCCATTTGATTTTAGCCACCAAGTTCTTACAGTTTTGATCTATTTTTCCATTTATCTGTCCATTTGTCCACCTATCTATCCTCTGGTCATCTGTGGATTCCTAAAATGCTTATGATTCTCATCTCAGTGTGGGGACTATCCAAATATTTGAGGCCAAGCTCCCTCCTCAAAAAATGAGTTTCCTATCAGGAAAATGGACTTCTGAGAAAAGCACTGACACAGTGTCTTAGTTCTACTATATGGACCAGGTTGGAATAATTTATTGATTACCTATTATCCCAGTCACTCTCCATACATTATTGTTTGAACCTTTGGGTCTCACACCATTGCTTCAGGCAAGGGCACTCTGGCCATCCCTGTTTTGTAGATGACAAGGTAGATGTTCTGAGAGATAGTGAGTGTGGCTTAGGTCTGTTCTGCTCTGGCCCAGACCTGTCTTTCTCTTATGCTGCATGCTGTCTATTCTTCCTCCTGAGGGTCTATGACATATAAAGTGAGATTGACACCTAGAAGCAGACGTGAGTAGCAGGATTCGAGAGCTTATCAGCCTTGGGCTTGGTAGGCTGAGTAAGAGTTCTAGTATAAAGAAGAGATGTGGTGTCTTGAAGAAAGGAGATATTTGGGCTCCTCAGGGAAGCAAGGGAAGGTGACTGGCTGGCTCTTTCCATACTGAGAGCCAACATTTCAATGCCAAAGGCCTTGGGATATCAACCCTTATGAGTCTAAAAAGAACAGTGGTTTGTCTCCAGTGTGATTTTTTTCCTCATTTTTTTTTCTGACTTAAAAATCTCAATTTTGGCAACTTATATATCAGAGCAGAATTTCCAGCCCAAAGTTTTAGGATCTGACTTGTGGCTGATTACAGATGTTACTGTGAAAATCTGTGGACTCATGTCCCCATCCTGTCTTGTGGTGAGGTGGTAAAGAACTGTCCTCTAAGTAATTGGCATTCCACTGCTGATGAAGGTATGGGACACATTGGACAGTGGCATCCATCTTAGCCTAACGCTGGTGACACATGGTACACCTGCTTTCACCTTGGACAGACTTACAACTTGGTGGCCACAATCCTTCCCTAATCAGTAACTTCAAATTATACTGTATCTGAGGGACAAAGAAAGGGGGGAATGGGCTGCGTGTAGGCTTCTGGATGTTTGTCTTGAATTAGGGGAGGGAGGTTGTCTTTTCTCTGCCATCTTAGAAATCTGATTAGTCATTGTTAAACATTTTGAAGTGAGATGAAGAGAAAAGGCGAGAGGATTCCAAGGGCAAATGAGACTTTGATCTTAACGGAGCCATCATTGTTGGGAGCCTGCACAAAGACAGTTTGCTTTCTGTGTCTAGATCCTGGTAATTAGGGCCTTCTAATGACCCGTTCCAGAAAGAAAGTTATTTGCTGTTAAGAACACTAAGCGTTTATTTGCAGGGAATGGGCTTAATTCAATTAGCAGGAACTGGGAGGCACTTGCAGCACAAGGTATATTAGCCCACAACTTGGTTTGTAATGAGACCCAGAAAGTACTTAGAGGGAAAAAAAGCTAATTACCCAAAATTCTTTTTTCTTTTTTTCAATAACACAGAGGGTTTAGCACAAATTTCAGAAGCCTGTATCCCAAATCCCTTAAGCTTTAATTAATGATTAACAGAGTAGCAGAAGAAGGGGAAGGAGCCTTGGCCAAGGGTGGTTCTTAATAAGTCCCGCCCTCCAACTGTACTTCTCAGTTTGCAAAGCATTGTGAATATTCATGCCCGCCTCCTTCTGGGCCTGTCCCCAGCTTGCCTGACTGAGTCTTCACTAAGTCCAGTGCTCTTTTGTTGATTTTCTATTGGACATGAAGGAGCAAAGCAGACCAACTGTCATGGGCATTGTGGTCCAAGTTCATGACCTTGGGCATGAGGCTAAAATCTTATTTGCAATCCTGTAATGGTGCTGTCCGGCTTGCTCACATGTGGTTACTTAGTATAAATGAATTAAAATGAGATGATGCTTAAGAGAAATCCCTCACTCACAATGGCACATTCCAGAGGTCTACATTGGCCCTTGGGGATGATGCAAGTACAGCTTGTCTCTGCTGTTCTGGGAAATTTCAAAGGGCAGTGATGGCTTGACTTGTCTGTCTTTTGAAGGTAATGTGATAAGAACTGAGAGAGATGATGTAGAGAAAATATCACCATGGTGAAAGTTCATAGCATCATCTGTGATGGGGGAGCAGCTCCTCAGACACTTCGTTCTTGATATAATGGGGAAGGATAATGAAGGACAGAGAGATTGGAAAGAGTAGACACCCAGCAGTGTGTTTTTGGGACTCTGTTTTCTGCCATTTACAATTCAACAGCTAGATTGACTCTGCCCATGGTCTCCACTAATCATCACATCTACCCAGCTCCTCCTCCTCTTAGTAGATGGAATGGTGAGGACCAACACAAGCAAAGTTGCACATACCTTGTAGGGCATGGAGCCAGGACAGTTGCTTGTCACATGAACACCAAACCCAATTTGTTCTCATTAGTTCAAGGTCATAGTGCCACTGTTTCATGATCAAGGATTACACTTGGAAGCTCTTGCAGCCCTAAGGGTCTCCAAGGGTCCCGAAGAGGGCTTGGAAAGCCGTTTTGTTTCCCAGCTGGATTGAGGCTGGTGATTTCCTGGTAGGAAACCACGGCAGAGAGTGATCTCAGCAACCTGTCAGAAGCAAAGTCTTGCCCGTGCTGGCACTCAAGAGAATCTGGCTACCTTCAAGAGAGAACCAGAATGCCAGAGCTGGTCTTCAGAAGTAACTTGTCCAGGCAGGAACAAACACAGCATAGCATCATGAGCTGATCTAACAGGTAATCTCTTGAGTCTGTGGTTCATTGGGAAGTTCCCATCTTCTCCACCAGATCCTAGGAAGAGGAAAGAAACAGGACCCTCCAAGACAGTACTAGCCTCTGCCTGCTTCTTTAGAGCTGGAGACAGACAGGAGAACCCAAACGGCCCCAGGAACCTGGCTGTTCTCTAATGCTTGTCTGGAGACTGACATTAGATGTGACAGTGCTTTGGGGACTACACATCTGTGAGCTGTCTGTGGCTCTTGTGTAAATAGGACATAGCGTCTTTCAGGGGCCAACACTGCCATTGGGAGATGCAGGAATGAACTTGGGCAAGGCCTCTTGTTCTTTGTGTCTGAAAGACAGAGAACTTCTTGACATCACATCCTCATTTGAAAAGCATCTGAAAACAGAGTCCGTGTGTCTCCTGTGGCTCTGTTGCGGGTCATCCGGTCCTGCAGGCATGGTATTGCAGGCCTGTGATTCCAGTCTTAAGAGGTGGAGGCAGGAAGATTAAAAAGTTCAGCGCCTTCCTTGACTACATGAGTTGGAGATCAGCCTTGGTCACATGAGATGTCTCAAAATAACATAAAATGAGACTGACATTGGCTTTCAAGTTCTGGCAATGGCTGAGGTTTTATAAGAGGCAGGTCTGGTCTTCAGGGTGGCTTTTATGCAGAGGATGTAAATGCTGCCAACTATTCCTCTCTTCTCTATAGAGACCTTCAATAGTGTTGTTTGAAGCTCTAGGACCTGGCTTACTTGTCTCAAGCTCCCAGAACTCAGGCCTCTCATGACTGGTCTTAGGAATGGCTGTTTTTTATCTGCCTCTTGCTGTAACAGTGCCCCAGTTCTTAGTAGGTCTTCAGACATTAACACAACTGACTCCTTGACAGAAGTACAATTAAAAAACTCATCACATAAACAGAAAGTTATGTTAAGAATAACATAAACTCATCACCTATCAAAAAGAAAGCAAAGATTGTTAAAATTCAACAGCTAGATAGACTCTTCCAGCACTTCCCTTAAAATCCACAGCTCAGGGAAAGTCTCTAAATGTACTAACCTTGATTTTTGGCTTCTGTACTTCCATTTCTGGCTGACTGTTTCTGTTAACTGAAGTATGTCTACCCAGGTTATGGTTTTGTGCTTAAAAGCTCATGCAAGAAAGGCTTGGTGTTACTCTGGGATTGGGAACACCCAAGTATAGTCTCTTGCTTGATAATAAAGTCTTTCTATTGGCTTAAATCCATGTCTCGGCAGTCTTCAATGGTGGATAGATACCCCACAGTATTTTTCTAGTTTTTTCCCATGGACATTATAACCTCTT
Organism: Mastomys coucha; assembly: GCF_008632895.1. Lineage (NCBI taxonomy): Eukaryota > Metazoa > Chordata > Mammalia > Rodentia > Muridae > Mastomys > Mastomys coucha. Next base: position 2,152,210 of record NW_022196894.1, read on the forward strand.
ATGTCTGTCCCAGAGGTTAATGACAATAGCCCTGCAGCATGCCCTTCATCCGATGCATAAGATGGACTACCTAAGTCATTCTTGTCACCAGCACATCATGCATTGGACTGGGGGTGGCAGATGAAGTAAATAGGAGGTGGGCTGGACCCTGGAAAGGGTGGGGGCAGGAATACAGTTCAAAACAATAGTTTGACATTTTCTGGGATCACAAAGCATTCCATGTCATCCTGGGGCATTGGGGGAGGGGTCCTTAGTCTTTAAAGTGCTTGCTGTGCAAACAGGATCACTGGAGTTCAGCTCTCAGGTGTCTACATGAGGAGAAGCTGGGTGCAGTAATGCATGTCTACAATCTCAGTGCTGGAGAGATGTCAGCAGGTGAGTTCTAGGGGCTTGTTAGCCATCTAGTCTAGCTGTGTTGGTGAGCTCAAACTTCAGTGACAGGCCTTGTCTCAAAAATGAAATGAAGAGTGGCAGTGGAAGCCACCCAGTGTAGACCTCTGTCCTCCCGATGCATATCACAGCCAGTGAGAGAATCCCCCGAGTTCACACTGATTAGGTCTGGGTTGGGAAGAGGGGGGGCAGGTTCTTTGGAGTAAATGTGGTTGGAAATGGGGAGAAAATCCAGTGGATAATTAGAGTGGAAGTTCTAGATAGCTGGATCATAAGACTAAAAGGGTTAGTTAGGCTCTCTCTCTCTCTCTGTGTGTGTGTGTGTGTGTGTGTGTGTGTGTGTGTGCATATGGGTATGTATTTCTGTATGCTTGTATGTGGGTGTGTGTTTCTGTGAATGTGTGTGTGCGCATATGGGTGTGTGTTTCTGTGAATGTGTGTGTGCGTACACACACGTGTAAGCCAGAGAACAACCCCAGATACCATTACTTAGGCACTATCCACTTTGTTTGTTTTTTTGTTATTGTTTTCTGTTTTGTTTCATTTTGCTTGCTTTTTTGTGGGGCAGGGTTTCTAATTGGCCTGTGTTTATGTTTAGTCTAGGTTGATTGGCCAACAAAGCTCCACAGAGTCACCTGTCTTTGCCTCTCTAGGTCTGGGATGATAGGTTCATTCTACCATGTTTGGCTTTTTACATTGGTTCTGAGGATTGAACTTGGGTCTTCACTTGGATAGCAAGCACTTTGCCTAAAGGCCCATTCCTACCATGTTTCTAGACACTATCTTTTTATAACACTACATGCTTCAATTGCTGTCCATGTTGATAGTCAATTGCTGTCACCTCCCAAAAGACACCTCAACAAGATATCAGACTCTTTCCACCCACACTTCACAATAGGGATTTCTTTTTTATTGCTATTTTTGTTTGGTGTGTGTACATGTGTGTGTGTGTGTGTGTGTGTGTGTGTGTGTGTGTGTGTATGTGTGTGTGTGTGTGGTCATGTGGGCAGAGGTTAGAGGACACATTGGTAGAATCTATTCTCTTCCTCCACTGTATGGGATGGAATTCATGTCCTTTGCCTTGATGACAAACACATTTACCCTTAGATCCATGCCATTCCCTCAGCCTCTAGGGTTTAATTTCAACCTGTGTCACTTTGGATAACAACACTCCATCCTCCAAGCCATAGATTTAAGGCAATGAGAAACCCAATAAGGAAGACTTAGGTCATTGACTGCTTGTCAAATAGACGGGATAGGGTCCATTGGAATCTCCTAGGGGGCTGTCAGAGATATATTCACATTGAACACATTTCTGATTTTAGTTCACTGTATGGAAGAGGAACAATTCATTGCCCTGATTTTGAGCTTATATCATTGAGAAATGATGATAACATAAGTCACCCAGCTGTTGATCTAATAAGAGACATGAGGCTTGCGGTCAGGGAGGACTAAACTGATGGAGGGGTAAGTGTGGGTGCAAGGTCCTTTCCCACATCACCAGCCCCTTTCACGTTCAGTCCTACATTCTCCCCCAATGTCATCACCTTAGATTCAATCCCTAGAGGTGTGTCCTAAGATAGGGTTTTGGAAACTAGTGTCTTTTGGGAGCAGGGGTCTCTGAAAGCATGGGAGAAGGAGAGAGGAGTGAAGAAGGCCAAGGGTAGCATCTGTAAGCCAGCTGTGATGACTCACACTTGTAACCCTAGCATTCAAGAGGCAGAGACAGGAGGAGTATAAAGTTTAGACTAGCTTAGGTGGTATAGCAGGATCCTGTCTCAAAAAAGAAAAGGAGACATATTGGCAGGTCTCTAGACATCACACCTTAGAACTCTCCCAGTCAGCAAAGAGCATAAGTACTTCCCATGAACATAAGCTTCCCAAGAGCAGAAGTACTCCGGAGGCTTGCCGGTTAGACTATGCTGGCTGTCTAGTGAGCCCAGGGATCCTTCTGTCTCTGTTTCTCTAGTACTGGAATTATAAGCAGATAACACTTGCCTGGCTTTCTATGTGGGTTCTGAGGCTGAATCAGGTCTTCATGCTTTTACAACAGCTATTTTACCAACCAAGCCCTCCACTCCTACCTCATGCACACATAATAAAGTCAAAGAACACCACTCAGCAAAACTCAAGGGAAATGTGGAGAAGGCTGGTGTGGGGAGAGGGAGGGTACCTAAAGGGGAAAGACACATTCACTGCACTGATCTAGAACCTTCTAATTTCCATGTTCAATGTCTCCTAATGTATGAAGCCTATAGTTTTTGGGCCCCCACATCAGTGGCCATGCCCCCTCCCCTGAATTCCATCTGATGGAGTATCTGTATTCAGAGCCATCCATCCTCAGATTTCCTTTCCATAGCAACCTCCTCCTGCCTCAGGACCCTTTATTCTGAAGCATCTTTCTTTCTTTCTTTCTTTCTTTCTTTCTTTCTTTCTTTCTTTCTTTCTTTCTTTCTTTCTTTCTTTCTTTCTTTCTTTCTTTTCTGGTGGTTATTTATTAGTGTCACCTGGATTCAAAGCTTCCCTATATTGTGTGTAAGATCTTGAAGGGAGACCTGCCTCACCTGTGTCTTTGGAACTCTGTGTCCAGTTATCATTTGTCCCTGAGAAGTAAACACTGGCTTTCTGTTCCCCTCAAAGCTGGTTTCTAGCTCCTGCTGGTGCATCTCAGCGGGCTCCTATTCCTGACTCAAATGGAATGTGATGTTGGACTGTTTTTCTTTGTGGATCCTCTGCTCGCAGATGTTTGTCCTTTGCCTTGTTTCTTCTTCTAATTAATTTTTGATTAAGTTTTGAAATACCTTCTGTCACCACTGCTTCCAGCCACCCCAGGTAATCCTATTTACAGAATGGGAGCTCCTCACTGCAATCCTGGAGCTAAGAAGGGACAGGGCCTTCGATTAACTAGTTAAATGGTCTCATCCTACTGGTTCAGACAACACAGAATGGTTCTTCAGTTAGCACAGGAAATGGAAAGAAAGGAGTGGCTGGGAGTTGTCCCTTGGACGTGAGTCACGGGGTAGAGAAAAAGAGAGGCACAAGGGTGAGACATTGTGTCAGGAAGATGTAGGTGGTACTGTGGGGCTTGCTAGGAATGTGTGTGCAAGCCCAGCGTGGTAGCTGCTTGTGCTGTATCTCAGCACCTGAAAGACAGAAACGGAAGAGGATCTCAACTTTGATGCCTGTCTGGGATACATAGCTACATAGCAAGAGTCTATCTCAAACAACAACAACAATAAAAAAAAAAAGAGAGAGAGAAACATTTGGCATGTTTTCTTTGCTTTAGTTTAGCGTGTGTGTGTGTGTGTGTGTGTGTGCGCGCACGCGCATGCATGTGCATGAGTGTATCTCTATGCACATGTGTAATATATGTTGGCCTTTGTCTTGTTTCTAATTAATTTTTGATTAAGTTTTGAAATACCTTCTGTCACCACTGCTTCCAACCACACCAGGTAATCCTATTTATTGAGGGCCCAGGCTGGGAGCCCTCATTAATATGTCTATGCCTACACTTTAGTACAGAGGCTGTAATAGTACATCTGACTATGTGATCCTCCTGTCTCTGCAGACAAGTGGCTGGGACTATAGGTAAGCACTTGGCCATGCCTGGGTTTTATACTGGTTCTGGGGATCTGAACTCAGGGCAAGTTATGAGATAGCTCCAGTTGCTGACATCCCGTATCCTGTGCTGTTAGACTCTTTACCAAACTAGTAAAACAGTATTAATAGGTGTAGCAATGCAAGCAATACGAATGCAGGGTTGAAAGGGTTATCCTGTACCAACAATGGTTTAGGTGCTTTACGTGCTTTATTGTATTTACCACTCAAACAGCCTTGCCCAGCCTCCACTTACTGATGAGGAGCACAGGCTTGGAGAGGCCTGCTGACATGTCTTAGACTGCACCAATGGGAACTGGCAACCGAAGACCAGCTTCCCAGCTGGTCTTTCTCACCCCTGACGGAACCTCATGGCCTATGGCATGAGAAGCTGGGGTCCTAACTATGGGGCAGAGAGGTGGGGAAAGGGACACCTCAAAGGCTGGGGTGGCAGGTGTATGGCTGAACTGAAACAGCCATCAGGTGAGGAGGTACCACCACCAGAGGCACTATGTCTTCTGATATGAGCTGTGGTCACCTGAAACCCAGTCATGTATACCAGGTTCTTATGGTATGCACCCACATACCTCTGCTCTTCTCCTGAGTCTGCTTCTTCCTCCTTTGTGTGTGTATTTATATATGCTCATGTGTATGCACATGTGCCTGCCTGTGTGTGTGAGTAGTGTGTATGTGTCAGCCATGGGTAGATGGTCAGTGTCTTCCCCAGCCACTCTCTATTTTATTTTTGGAAGCAGCTTTACAACTGGGAGCTCATGGGGTTGTTTCCACTGGCTGGCCAGCGAGCCCCCAGGATCCTTCTGTGTGCCTTCAAGCTATAGAGCTGGGGCTGCTGGATAGCGCTGTCACACCTGGCTTTGATGTGGGTGCTGAAGATTGTATATAGGTCCTCACATTTGCAAGAGGGCCCTCTATCCTCTGAGCCATCTCCCCAGTCCCTCTTCTTTCTCTCTTGATCGCGCTTCTCCTTATGGAGCAGCTTGTGGGTTCATTACTCCGAGAATCAGCGTAACAACCCAGGACTGTTGTGCTCATCGTGATAACAGCTGCCCTGCTGCTTGTCTTGATTGTAAATTGTTCCACTCAAGTCAAAGGATGCTTGAGTCTCTGCAGAGATGGAGCTATGGTTTGCTGCAAACAACTGCTATGTCATAGGGGCATGCTAATGGGATGCAAGCCAGTGCCCCCAGGGTCCAGCGGGTGTTTCCTGTCCACATTTCAAAATCACCAGGGGATGATTGACACATTTTCCTAAGGTGGCTTCTCTTTGGACCCCATGCCTTGCTTCTCCTCTGTGCCTCCTGAAGCATTCTCCACGCCAACACAGATATCCTAAGATTTGCTATGCCTGCCAAAGAAGATGAAATACTCAGGGGTCACTAGGCAGGACGAAGTAATAAGAAAAGCAAACGGTCAACAGTAGGTCTGGCCCAGCTAAAGCAATTACTGAGTTTCTCCTCAATTCCGAGGCTGTCTTGGGAAGAGCAGAGATGTGGAGAGGAACATAAATTATGTCATCTCTGCACTGTCCAAGGTCTCCAGCATCCCTTCCTGCTGTCCTTTTCATTGTGGCTTCGTAAATACCGTGTCATTTTTAAAAAGAGTCATTGTTCATGTCTGTTCAGAGGTGACAGGGAAGTCACAAGTCACTAGTGGCCTGAGAAAGTGTTTCAAAGGAGCTGCCCTCGGCTGGGAAGTTGGTGAATAATGGCCAAAAAAAGCCTTGCCCAGGCACACAGCACTCTGCCTAGGACATTGTGATTGGAGACCAGGCCACAGCTGTGGGATTAGACACATCTGAGTTCAAGCCCACCACTTACCAGCCTGTCAGCTGGTGCTAAGTCACCTCTCTAGCCAATGGCTTTTTAAAATTGGAAACAATAGGTGGTGTTCTGGTGTGGATTAATTGAAACTGAAATGGTACATAAAGGTAGCAAGAACTGGAGCGGAGGACTCAGCCATCCATGCTTTTGGGGTATCTCAACTTATTTTCCCTTTACTGCAATAAGATACCCAGACAAAAGCAACTTGTGGGAGAAAGGGTTGATTTTCGTGCCCAGTAAGGACCTACTCAGCATGGTAGAGACATCAAGGCTGCAGGGCCCTGAGAGTTCTCACACAGCCAGAAGTAGAGAGCAATGAGGACTGAGCGACTCAGCTCTCTCTCTTCACGCAGCTCTCTCTCTCTCTTCACGCATCCAGTCTGGAACCGTGGTCTTGGCACTGCTCACAGATACTGTCACCAGGATGATACCTTAGAGCAGTTGTTCTCAACCCGTGGGTGTCGCAAGCACTGGGGTCAAATGATCCTCTCACAGGGGTCACATATCAGATATCCTGCATGTCAGATATTTATATTATGATTTGTAACAGTAGCATCATTACAGTTATGAAGTAGCATCTGAAATAATTTTATGGTTGAGGGTCACTACAACATGAGGAACTGTATTAAAGGGTTATGGCATTAGGAAGCTTGTGAGCCACTGACTAGAGCTGTGTTCAGAGGCCCAGCTCCCAGAGATTCTAGATTTGTTGGACTTATTCCTGGTGAGGGTCACTGATCTAGATTTTAGCTTTTCTCTTGGTACTGCTCTGCACTGGTTATCAGAGTTTTGTTAGACAACAAAACTAGGAACTAGAAAGTGTGTGGCGTACTTAGTTATGTTTACTAGTACATTAGCCATTTGTGCTCATCCACATTACTTTTTGGATAGCTTTCTCTGTCTCTGGGACTTTGATGGGCATCACATGGAGTCGGTAGATCACCTTGGGTAGCTGGGATTTTGATGGAGAACACATGGGGTCTGAAGGTCATTCTGGGTAGTGGGAACATTTTCATAGTGCTCATTCCTCCAGTCCATGTACACAAATGCTATTTTTGTTAATTTATGGATAATAAAATTATCCCACATTTTTAACTCAAAATTCTACCATTATATCCACCAGTATTTCATCCTCTTAGTTGTTGGTACAGATATAACTGCTGTATTTATACTTTGTATTTTTAAAGGTTTTATGCACATATATTTAGTAGAGTCTTTTATTTATTCTCTGACAATTTTATAGCTGTACAGTTCTCTGGGCGTATCCATCCCCACCTTCTCATTCCCCCAGGTACCCTCAACACATCCACTTCCCTAGATGCATATGTACATACAGGATTCATTTTTATTTATGTGCATGTGTCTATATCCATGTGTATGTCCATGTATGTGTGTGCGCGTGCATGCGCGTGCGTGTGTGTGTGTGTGTGTGTGTGTATGTGTGTGTGTGTGTGTGTGTGTGTGTGTGTGTGTGTGTGTGTGATTTGTATGTAGTTACCTGCAGAATCCAGAAGAAGGTATCCGATCCCTTGTAGCTGGCGTTATAGGTAGTTGTGAGCTGCTCAACATGGGTGCCAGGAAATAAACTTAGTATCTTTGAAAGAGCTGTTAGCCATCTATCTAACCATTTCCCCTATGTGATTTTACATTAGCTAATGAATTCCCATAAGGCTTCCTCATGCGTTCTTAATTTTGGCTAACCCACTCTCACTCCTTCTCTGCCATGTCTCCCCTAACCCCATCTCTGCTTAAACCATTAACTCATTTTACAGTGTTTCCTGCTACCCTCTCACACCATATTGCCTCCTCCTTTCTGATGCTTGCAGGCCCCTTCTATATAACACATTCTGGTTAATCATCCTGTCCCACCAAGTCACCCCCTTCTCCAGAAGTCCCCACTTTTGTGTTCTTGCTTTGTTACTTGATTTAAACAATGCCATATCTGTGGGAATGGGCGTGGAGCTCCTCAACAGAGCATGTTTTCTTGATTCCTCTGTAGCTAGTTTAGATTGTAGGAATCTTTGGATATTGCTTTTCTAGTTTGTTATTAATAATGTTACCTAATAATTATTAGCTCTGATAATGTCACACAGGTACTCTTTCTGTTTTTTTTCTCTGTGTGTTATCACATCATCTGGAAGAAGGGGGGTCATTTCACATCCTAGTTCCTTTTATTTGGTTTTCTTGTTTATCTGCTTTGGCTAGTATTTCTAGAGCTGAATAGAACAAAGGGTTTCAGCCTCTTCCTATCCCATTAGCTATGACATCAGCCATGCAGTTTGATTACTACTATTTCGATGTCTCCATGATGTAATTGTGGCTTTTGTTGGGTAGGGACAAGCTCTTTTATAACTTTGGGAGTTTAGTGTTTTGATCATGATGAACATTTAGCTTTGTTGCATCTTTTGCATCTATTGAGGTGGTCATCTGGGTATTTTCTGTCATCTAGTGGATGCTTTCTGGCATTAGTAGATTTGCATCTGTTGAACTATGCTTGAGTTCTAGAAATAAACCCACATGCTCATGTGGCATAATCTTCCTAGTGTGTTGTTGGACACAGTTTGCTGGTGTGTTAGGTGGGATGTTTATATGTATGGTTACTGAGCTGTAGGGATTTTGTGGTATCATCTTAAAGATTTGAGGTATCAGGGTAATAGAAACATCATAAAATACATTTGAAGTGTCTCTTCTAGTACTGCTTTTTGTAAGAATTTAACAAGGAACTGGTGTGAACAGCACTGTAAACAAAATGAACTGAATTAGACATGGAAAGAACATCCCATCTAACACCAACACAATAACACATCATCTAACACTAGGACAATATACACACACCATCTAACAACACACACAACATCTAACACCACACACAACACACACACCATCTAACACCACACACAACACACACACCATCTAACACCACACACAACACACACAACATCTAACACCACACACAACACACACAACATCTAACACCACATAATACACACACCATCTAACACCACACACAACACACACAACATCTAACACCACATAATACACACACCATCTAACACCACACACAACACACACAACATGTAACACCACATAATACACATACCATCTAACACCACACAATGCAGATAATCAGATAATTTCTACTTTACATGAAACAGCTGCATGGACGTATCACATAATGTCATACAAGCAAGGACACATCTCATGATGTCACACAGGAAGTCAGAACATATTTGAGAAGATTAAAATCATTCTGTAGATTTTTTCCTAATAACAGAAGGATGAAACTAGAAATCAGAAGCAGAAAATAGAAAAAAATCACAAATAAAGAGATACTAAAGAATATATTCTTGAACTACCACTTCATGAAAGAGAAAGTCAAAGAGCATTTGGAAGAGATCTCAAAATAGTTGAAAATAAAGATACACATATGAGAGCTCAGGAGATAACACAAGCAGACATAAGTGTTGACATCCAAAGTTCAACGTGAACAGGTTCAGCCTGACATGATAGTTTAACCTGGACACCTCCAGGAACCAGAAAATAACAAGCCAAATGTTAGCAGAAGTGGAGAAGGAACAGAAACAGAAAAAAATTATTGGAAAAGAAATAAAACAGAGGAGAAAATAACCAACAAAAGTAAGGGCTGTTTTTTGCTCTTTCTTTTTTGAGACAGAGTTTCTCTGTGTAGCCCTGGCTGTCCTAGAACTCACTCTATATGGACCAGACTAGACTCAAACACAGAGATCTGCCTGCCTCTGCCTCCCAACAACTGGGATTAAAGGCATGTGCCATCACCACCCAGCAGGAGCTATTTTTTTTTAAAAAAAATATTATCAACTATCTATCTATCTATCTATCTATCTATCTATCTATCTATCTATCTATCTATCTTGCATATGTATGTGACTTAGTGCATGTATGTACACCATACTCGTGTAGTTAACCACAGATGATAGAAAAGGGCATTGGATCCCATGGAACTGGAGTTGTAGGAGGTTGTGAGCCACTCCATGGCAGCATCTAGACCCAGGGAAGCCAGGGAAATATGTTTTCTGTCTTGGCAGCCATAGCCAATGCCAAGTTCTTATAGTGGAGAGGACAGGTCTGTAGTAGACATTTAGTCATTTTTGCTAGCCATTTTTGCTAGCATTTTTTCTGTGGATGTGGTGTGTGCATGCAGTCATGTGTGTGTAGGGGTGTATGTACATGGTCATGTGTGTTCAGGTGCATTGGAGGGTGTATGTGTGTATATGTGTGTGTTTTAAGAGCATGTGGAGACCAGCAGACACTCTTGGATCAGTCCACTTTTGTTTTCCAACTGAATTTCTCAGTGGGACCCCATGTCTGTCAGTTCAACTAGACCGGCTGTCCAGCAAGCGACAGGGGCCTCTTCTCTCCTTTTTTTTGCTGCAGGGAGTGCAAGTACATGCTATTTTAAAGGGTGATGAAGGTTTAACTCATGTTCTCATGTTTTTGAGGCAATCTTCTCACCCCTGAGCCATCACTCCAGGCATACTCTATCATTTCTAAGCACTCTCCTGCCTCTTCATGGGTGGCCTTCTTATGAAGTCTTTGAGTCACTATTGAGTCTACTGTCCGTGTTTTGGAGCACCTAGGTTCAATAAAAGGGAATGAGTTAGATTGTAGCTCTGGTACCTGGAGGACAATAGTAGAACCAATTAAAAATGGCAAAAATAAGACAAGGCTGGGGTTCTGGAGGTCTTAGCAAGGCTGGTCTAGGCAGAAAAATATTGCAATGGGATAAATAACCCCCAGCCATTTACATCCACCCCTAGATCACTCATTCAAAAGCCTCTATCTGCAGGTCTGTTTGCTTCTCAGACTTACCTGCTGGCTTTCAAGAAATTTTCTTATCTAGTTCCCTGTCCACATTGATGACTGACATTGGAATACTCAGGCTGCACCTAGCAGAATCCTTTGTGTAGCTTCCTGTGTGGTTCTAAAGTGCAGTGAGCATTAAGGTGAGCCTTGTGGGCTGGAGAGCTACTTAGTGCTTGAGAGCAATTGATGTTCCTACAGGGTACCTGAGTTTGGCTCCCAGAATTCACATTAGATAGCCCATGTGACTCCAGATACATGGGATGGGGCTCAGAGGCCTTCTTCTGCCTCAGTGGGCAGCTGTACTCACATACACATGTTGGCTCCCACATAAGTAAGAATTAAAAGTAAACCTTGAAAAAAAAAGATAGATGGGTTTCCCCTTTTACAACTCAAGGAAGCGACAAGCCATCCCCACACACCTCTTCACTGAAATCCTATAACATGGCAGGGGAAGCTTCTCAGGAAGGATTAGGAGATGTATTTAGGAGTAAGGGATGTGGCATTGGATATCTACAAAGGAAAGTGTTCCCTTGTGCTCAACCAATGCCTTGGGTTATAACTGGTGCTCAGCATCTTTCACCATGACATCACACATCCCAGTCAGGTGTTGACTCCAACCCCACCCCACTCCTGGTCAGATGTTTTATCCTGCATCTCTCCCAGAGTAATACCACTTTCAGGGTGGAGAAATAACATGAATCAAGGCCTTTAGACGTGAGAGAGCATCCAAAACCATGGGATTCTAGACCCTGTAACCAGGAGGAAGATGGTGGGGACTTTAGCAGGGATTCCAGAGCAATTCAGATAACACCAGGAGGGCTGGGCAGGGGGAAATCTGGCACAGAGAAGGCAGCACATTCCACCTTTGTCTACCTGTGACTTATGAAGAAGAAGAAAAGGAACAAGGTTAGGCTGCAGAACATATGTGCTGTGTTCTCTGGGAAAGTCTCTCACCTGAATTTCTGTAGCATTGACAACATTGTGTGGAAAAGTCTCACATGGTGGGCTCTGAGGACTTAGAGAGCAAATAAAGCCTTCGGCACAGCAGCTGACACACGAAATGCAGAAAAGCCACGTTAACTTTCTCATCTCTGGTTTGTGTTGGTTGGAGTCACACAGCCTGGCTTTGTTGCAGGTCACCAGTTCCTGAGGCAGAGGACATTAGGACAGTGGGCATATGATCTGAAGGACCAGCAGGAGTTAGACACTGTCTAGACAATTGTGTCCTCTGCAATTGCTTACTGTAGAAGACTCACAGTGCGAGAAGCAGAAGGAAGCCAATGGATATTGGATATTCCAAAGAATCCAACATGTTTATGCTTCCTCCTGTCAGCCCTGGTCTCTCCTGGCCCCCACCCAGTGTGTGTGTGTGTGTGTGTGTGTGTGTGTGTGTGTGTGTGAGAGAGAGAGACAGAGAG
>NW_022196894.1:2164307-2189062 GCF_008632895.1 Mastomys coucha
AGAGAGAGAGAGAGAGAGAGAGAGAGAGAGAGAGAGAAAGAGAGAGACTCCATGTGTTTATGAGAGGTTGTATGAGTGTATGTGTGAACATGAACTTGAGTGCGTGTGTGTGTGTGTGTGTGTGTGTGTGTGTGTGTTTGTGCACATAAAGAGTCCAGAGGTTATCTTCAGTTATCTTCCTCTCTCACTGAACCAGGAGCCCACCATTTCTCCCAGACAGCAGACCTCTAGGATCTGCTTGTTTCTGCCTCTGGAGGTCGAGGAATTCAGGTGCACTCCACTGTACCTGGATTTTATGTGTGTGCTGGCAAACAAGCACAGGTCTTTATGCTTGCACTGGAAGCACTTTCCCCACTAAGCTGTCTTTCCAGCCTTGCTGCTCCTCCTTGTTTTAACACAGTGGAGGTCCTTTATACTCAGCTCTTCTCTGATCAGGCTGCTGCAGACTCTGCCTGTGATCAGGTCAGGAGACAAGAATGGACCAGGATTCATCACTGAGACAATCCTCCATTAGTGAACATCTAGTTTACTCCCTATTTACATTTTTCATCACATATGCAATATTTGCATGCATGCATACATGCTAAAAAGTATAATTTGTGTCATAAGCCTTTAGCTGCATTATATATGTATAATTATATGTCTATTTTACATATGTATATGTGTTATATAAATATGTATTTCATATGCATGTGTATATGTGTTATATACATATACATTTCACATATATACATATACATGTGTATACTTGTATGGGAAAGACTCAGGGTAAGGAGCACTTTAAAACAAATTTATCTCTATTTCTAGATTTCCAGATGTTGTGGCTTGATATGATGTGTTCCCAACAAAAGACTCATGTGCTAAAGGCATGGTCCCTAGCTCCGTTGAGAGACTGAATGATGGAGAGATGACCGAATCATGAGGATGCTAACTTTATCAGTGGACTAATCCACTGAAGAGTTCATAGATGAATGGCTAGTTAAGGTTGGAGCCAAGTGGAGGAAGCAGGGTAGGTGTTAGCTTTGTTAGGGAGGTAGCTCATCGATGATGAGCTGATTGGTGAATGGCTTATTGAGAGATGAGTACAGTGGAGGTGGGACACTAGTGTCATGCCTTTGAAAGGTACATCAGTCCTAGACCCTTCCTTCATGTCTCCCTACTTCCTAGTTGATATAATGTGAGAAACTTTCTCAAAATGCTCTTTTCCCATGATACTCTGCCTTACTACAGGTGGTTCCAGAGGCAATAGAGTCCACTGAACCAAAGTATGTCTCTCCTAGCTTGTTCCCTCCAGTGTTTGTGTTAAGAGTGACAAAACATTCCCAATCCATCAAGTTAAAACAGAACCTTCTTAGGAGCCAATTTAAATCTTGCATTCTGGATGCTAAGAAGGCTCAGTGAGGTAAGCACTTTCCTGTAAGCCTGGGGTCTTTAGCTCATTCTCTGGAGCCCACAAAAAGCTGGAATCGAGTCCACAGAGCTGTCTTCTGACTCCCAGATATGCACCCCATCCACCGTTCACATAAGCGATAGAGGAAGAAATGCTTTTGAATCCTACTCTCAACAAAGGGGTCCTTTGAAGCAAATGTTCTTACAGGCTGCTTCTTCAGAGATGCTGGTGTACCCCTGGAAGGGTCTTTGGGAGCTCTAGCATCCACTTCTCACACAAGCTCACCCTCCATGCTGTGTCTTCCAGCATGTGTCGGAGTGACTGATGGGCACATGGCAGCTCAGACACAGATACCCATCAACCCAGTGCTGTGACTACTCTCACCTTTCTGACAAGTCAGTTTCAAGGGCAAGTCAAGGGCAGGCATTGGTAGGGTTGTCATGCTCCAGAGTGCTGTGTTTTGCCATCTCAGCCCCATAGCCTCTTGCTCCCTCACAACCATGTGTGCCTTTGATTCAAAGTGGTCCTTCTGCACCATAAGCACACTATACTTAGGATGCAGGCTGCAGAGATCCTGAAGTAACTGCAAGTATTATTTTACTTCTGACAAGTGAGGGATATGGAGAAAAATATTGTGCTTTTCCAAGAATTTTAAGAGACATGTATTTATTGGACTTTTATTAGGGGTGGGGTTGGGGATGGGGAGATGAATTTCATCCATGAACAGGTTCTTTCCTTTTTAAAACACTTTTAAAAAATGTGGCATGAATTTTGGCAACACAGTGTTTGGAACCAAGTCCTGGGTGAAAATGGAAAAAAGAGAAACTGGGGAGGTGGATCATGAAGACAGGCATTTGAATCCCGAGGACCCACTTAAATGTTGGGTGGGCATGGTAGACTGCTCTGATCCCAGTCCTTGGGAGGCAGGGGTGGGGGGGTCCCTGAAAAGAGTTGGCTAGCTGAGGGGAAACAGAAGCTCAGAGAGGGGTAACACATTTCCTGCAGGATACCCAGCTTGCCTACTCTGCGGATTTATAAAGATGATTGTTTTTAACTCCTGAGCAGTCCATATGTGCTTTACCAGCTGGACATCTGATCCGGTGCTCTGAGAACCATGAGTGGCAGTAAACAAAAGTGGTTGTGATTGCATGTGGTCCTGCCCAGAGGGCACAGGCGCTCTCTGGCTCTCAGAACCTGCTGCTTAGCATAGACCGGAGACTGAGCCAAGCACTTTGAATGTATTATTTTGCTTAATTCTCACAACGATCTTGTAAAATATTATAATTTCCATTTTCTAAGTCTAAAATTATAGGTTTAGCAACACTAAGTACCTTTTGTATGTTTGTCTATTGTTGTATAATAAAGTGCTTCCAAACTTGCTAACTATTGATTATGTTCAAGATTTTGTCAGCCACAAGTCTGGACAAGTACTCATGGACTATCTTGGTGACATTCAGTTGGAAGAGGGGCGGTCCAGGGGAGTTGATCAACCTGAGATATTAGAAGGCCATGTTGGAAGTTTAGATTCAGCTGGTTTCATGTTTCCTAGATGTGGCTTCTCCAGCATGGTTGTGTTGGGAAAATTAGTTTTACACGGAGTGCTCCAGGTGACACTTGTATACTTGGCCAGTCTTCGAGGTGGCAGTGTCTCCTCCACAAGAATCTGTTGCTTAAGTTCATCGTAGAGCCTGACTAAATATATGAGTTAAGGTAAGGGCATCCATGCTCACTGCACCAAAGCATGTGAGGCTGCCTTACGCCCGTGCTGACCAAGGTGAAGCAGCAACCACACTGACTCAATGAAATCCTGAACATGGCCTCTGCTTCAGAGCCATTCTCAGAGTTCTGGGTGTCCAGATTGATAAGTCGCTTTGCTTGTTACTCTGACAAAATCCCCTCCAAAGGCAACTGTAGGAAGGATGGTATCTTTTGACTCCCAGTTTGAGGGTGTGGCCCACTATGGAGCAGAA
Source organism: Mastomys coucha (assembly GCF_008632895.1). Taxonomy (NCBI): domain Eukaryota; kingdom Metazoa; phylum Chordata; class Mammalia; order Rodentia; family Muridae; genus Mastomys; species Mastomys coucha. The sequence continues at coordinate 2,167,668 of NW_022196894.1, forward strand.
GTCATAGTGGCATATGAGGTGGCTGATCACACTGCTTCCATCACAGTTAAGAAGCAGAGAGAGATGCCACTAGACTTCCTTCTTCCTTTTCGTTCCATCCACAACTCCAGCTTGTGGAATGGCAAGGCTTGTATTTAGGGTGGGTCTTCTTTCCTCAGTTTACTCTTTCTAAAATCAGGGTCATAGACCTCTTCTAAGTTTTCCTAGATAATTTTAAATATGTCAAGTTGATAGTGAAGATGAGCCATCATACCAGGTAATGTGACTTCTGTTGGTGGAAGTTAGGCCATATGTAGAAGCTGGACCACAGATGATAAAGTTATGCCATAGTGGATGCTAGACCTCAGGTGATGCTGGACCACAAGTGATGCTGGACCACAGGTAGATGCTAGACCATAGATAGAATGTGGATGCTAGATCACAGGTGGAAGCTGGACCACAGATGAACTTGTGCTATAGTAGACATTGACCACAGGTGACGTTGGACCACAGGTGCCATAAGTGGATATTGGACCACAGATGAAGCTGGACCACAGTGGATGCTGGACCATAAGCAGATATATTAGAAGCTGGGCCAGAGGTAGAAGCTAGAGAAAGGCTGCCACTTATTAACAACACTCCCATTTAAAAGGCTTCCCAAAGCATGGCTCAGAGAGGAGTTGCAGGTCACTGCATTTCTGAGTGGCAGGAATGCCACTTGTCTTATTACTCAAACCAAGTCAATGTTAAACTTCACCTCTTTTTGATGACAGAGACCAAGTGATGATATCTATACCAAGGATAACTACCCAGAGATTTGGTTAGTTCAAGCAGAACTGACTCAAATTCATGAAGAAAGCTCATCCTGGTGCCTGGTCTCTTTGTTCACAGTAACTTTGCAGAGATAGAAAGCCAGACATTTCCTGTTATCTCAAGATGAATGAAGAGACCCCCCCCCCCCAGTAACTCTTGACACTGTGTTCATCTTACCTTGTAGTTGGTCCCCTTGGGTGCACTTACTACATATCTCAAACCCAACTTGTCTGTGGCTTCCATTGGACCATCTTGAAACTCACAGGTCCTCATTAGGAATGAAGGAAAATACCATTATATCTCCCAGTTAATCCCACTGGTGAAGCCTTAACCAGCTTGGCAGGGCAGAGAAATGAGCTTTGTGGTGTTTTGTGAGGTCTAAGTTCCACCCTGAGCTAGATAGAAGTGGGCTTGGATTCTCAGGTCTGAGAGCGGCTGCGGGCTTCTAGGTCTACGTGAGACACCTTTCAAGAACCAAAAAGTAAAGAAAGTCTGAAGACACCAGACAAGCAGAAACCTCCATGCTTTGTATATTCACGAATTATGCTGGTGTCAGGCATCTCATAAGCTGCAGACAGTCTGACAGCCTAGCAGAGATTACCCAGCAGACCCTAGGACATGGCGACTTAGCATTTTCATTTGGATGCTTATCAACTGGAGTGATCACTTCCATGCTGTCGCAGCGATCATGTCCTCATGGGCTGTTACCCGGAAGGTCTGCTAAAGTTACATGCTGACTTCACAAGCCAAGGGTAACCTGTTCAGCACAGTGGTGACATTTACTGATGGGGAGAGAGATCTGAAGGCCCAGCAGGCCTGGGCTTAAGAAAGGATGTGATAATTTTGTCTTCTTGCCTGGCAGACAATGAGCAGTAGCATTTGCTGAGTCACAGGGACCCATAAGTGAGTGCTGGAGGATGGGAAGGGAAAGGCGTAGCAGAGCCTCCATATCCATCAACAACATGGGAATGGGATAATGTCCCATTAATGAATGGGAGGTGGTTGTCTGGATCTTGATTTCTGAGTTGGAATATTGCCAGGCTGTCCAGAGAGCAGCATCTCTCATTGTAGAGAGCTGGGGCTCAGCTCACAGTTCCTCCACTTGGTAGAGAAGTAATTAAAGCTCTTTGATCTTATCTGGACTATTTACAGTGAGCTCCATCCAGTATGTGAATACATTCTTCCCTGAGCTTAAATCCTTTCAAGTTTCTGTTCTGTGGGATCAAACGACACGTGTACCATGAGTGCACAGGCTAAGGACAGATGCCACAGGCTATTAGCACATAGGGTTCGGCTGATGGAGAGACCAGCTAGGTCCCCAAACAGTGTTTAGATGTCTCAAAAATGTGTGGAGGGAGACCAGGTGGCTGGATGATCTGTGCCTTCCACAGTAGCTGTGGACTCAGCTCTGGGTCTATGGAACTGTGAGTATCTCTGCTTTGGTGCCAACATGTCTGTCTGTCCTGAAGTCTCTTCTAATGTCAGAGCTGAGTTCCTTCCATTCAGGCCCTGACATTTTAGATGTCATGTGAGGTAAAGGCTTCAGGTTCCAAGTCTTGGTTTCCCTGTCTATGGCTTGGGATATGGCAGTGCATTTTGGAGGCAAAAGTTGAAATGGAATCGTGGACATAAAGTTCCTAACACAAGGGAAGAAGAGCACCTTCATGTTGGGATTTCAAAAGCAATTCGGAAACGAGAAGAGAGCAAGGGAAATGATTAAAAGGATGAAGAAAAGCCAGAACAAAGCACTCACTCCTGCCCCGCTGGGGATTTCCCATGTCCCTTCTGTGCCCTGTGCTGGTCTACAGAATGGCCCACCAGCAGCAGGCCTCTAATCAGATCAGCCCCCTGCTGCACATTCTCTGATGGCTGCTGCCTTGGACAAGATCAAAGCCAAGTGCTACAGCCTGTATCCTTTAAAGAACCCTCATCCCATTGGCTTCTGTGGTTCATTCTTGTGTGTCCAGTGCAGCCATCACAGAGGACAGATAGGCCATAGGTCTATGCATGTTCCTTACTGAGTAAGCCTTAAGCTGTAAGCACCAGGAAAGAATAAACAGACCTATCACATTTTGCCATTTGTTTCTTAGTATGTTTATCCAATGTGCATAGCCATGGGTTATAAATAAAATATGGCTGCTTTCCAGTTGGCCACAAGCCCCCTATTCAGTATTGCTTTACTCTGTGCCTTATTTTTTGAGTGTATGTACAGGCACCCATGCCTATGGAGGCCCAAAGACAATCTCAGCTCTCATTTTCATGATGTAGTCCACCATGTTTGTTGAGATAGGCTCTCTAGTTTCTCTGGAATTCTCCAAGTAGGCTGGGGAGGTGGCCAGGATATCTCAGGGAGGCATCTGTCTCTACTTCTGTGTGGAGATTCTAATTGCATGTCAGAACACCTAACATTTTTATGTGGTTCTCAGGGCCTCATGGTTACAAGGCAACCATCCCTGTAACTCTGGATCAGGTCAGAGAGTCATTTTCGTTCCACTCCTCCATGATTAAGAAGAGAAGCCCCAGTGCTCCAAAAAGGCTTCTTACTAATAGTGTTAGGCTGTGTTTGCTTTATTGCTTTGAATTTGGCTTTAGCTTTATAAATGGATACACCCTCTGTGGGAAAGTTTCAGATAACTGGAGAAAGGACAATTCCCAGCCACACACAGACGAGTCTCCGTGAAGTTCCTTCCCAGCCACACACAGACGAGTCTCCGTGAAGTTCCAGACTCTTCTTCAGTTTGCTGTGTACCCTACCAGATAGCGTTTAGACATGCACGTGTGTTTGTATGACACGAGGGTGAATAGCATTTATAGGCATTATCTAGAGTAGCTGTTTTTCCTGTGTTATACATGCTATTGTGCTGTGCCCCCTTCTTTCCTGTAAGTGTGTGTGTGTGTGTGTGTGTGTGTGTGTTACACATATGTGCCTGTGTAGGTGTGTACATGTGCACACATGGAGACATTGCATCAGGTTTGAAAATACACATGTAATCACAGTGTACTGGGCCTGCCAGCATGTCCAGCCTTTTGATGTTGCTACTTGACTTTACCATCTAACAGAGTTTACACTTGAGAGCCAGGCAGCAGCTCCAGGAAAAGAAGTCACCAAGATAAAATTTCAGAATGTTTAAGTTTATAGTTGTGTCAGGTCACATTCACAGCTGTCCTGGGCCACATGCTCCCCATGGTGGCAGGTTAAAAGCACACTGGATCATAAACTGCGTGCAACAGCCACTTCTAGGGCACTCAGGCTTTATTTGTCTGGAGCCACATGTTGCCTGTTAAAAGCTGCTGCAAACGGCTTTACTTGGGGTAAGAATTCTCTAGTTCCACATAAGCTCAGCTGTCTTAATCATCTTGTCCCCTTATAGGCAGCTAAGCATGTAATTCTAGGTTTTAGCCTCTATGGTGTTTTAATCATGCTAGTATCATGTCAGCCTTTGTAACACAAGCTGTGTGCATGCTTCTCTTTGTTAGCGTGTATTTGCAGTAGCTGTGAGGAGTGATGTCTATTTGTGGGGGGCTATCAAAGGACATAGCAACAGGAAATACACAAAGTTAGGAAATAACAGTCAGATGATAAAGTAGAGGAAACTAGAGGGATCAGCTGAGGACTGTGCTGCCCACGCTCTTGAGGGGTCGTCTGAGGACTGTGTTTCTCTTGTTTGTGTGTAGAGAGAGGAACCGGGGCTTCCTGAAACCTGCAGCTGGTGAATGTCAGATTTATCCCTCATTACTTCTCTTGGGGACTATAGGGAGAAGCATACACACACACACACACACACACACACACACACATACACAGAGGAGACTATGCAGCTGAGGGATCTCCTTGTACTTTAGGAATGAGGCAATAGCTGGCGTATCCCAGGCTCTTGCAAAGTCAGGCAGGGAAGGGAGCCATGACATAACTCTGGCCTGCAACCACCATTATTCCTCATAGTGCTTTCTACTGATCCAGCCTGGCAAGCATTTGGCCATGGCTCACAACTCTGTTGGGTGAGGGCAGTCTGAAGGTTAGCCTCTGGTTTGGGATGCTTAGGAGACATGAAAGCTTCTCCATGGCAAAGGAGCTCTGTCTGCTCTGCTCCCTTCCCTATCTGGGGAAGCTGGTTCTTGGGAGGGCTGTTGCCTGGCTGGTGAGTGTGGGTGAGACAATGCTGGGAGAGGCTGAGTAAGCTTGGGGCTGATCTCCTAGGTCAGGGATCACACCTTCCTAAGCCCTTTGTTGAATTCACAGTGTGAGCTGGTACCAGTCAATGTTTGAGTCAGCTACTATAGAAACACACAGATAGGTAGCTTCCCAAAAGATTCTATAGGCTGAGAGTGCAAGGTCAATGGCCTCACAATGGCTGACATGGCTACATGTGGCTGTCTTTCTTCTGTGTTCTCCATATGGCCTTTCATGTTATAGGTGTGTGTGTGTGTGTGTGTGTGTGTGTGTGTGTGGACATACAGCAAAGCCTTTGGTGTTTTATTATATGGACACCAATCCTACCAGAGACCTTGCCCTTGGGAAGTCATCTCAATGAACAGTGGGGTCAGTTCCTGAGGTCTCACTTCCAAGCATCTCCACACAAACTTTAAGACATCAATGTGGATTTGGGATAATTTAAATCAGTGGTAACTCAGTGTCCACTGAATGTGTTAGTACTTTTCATTTTAAACTCCCACACTGTGTTGAAGACTAAGTCTAGGGCCTCATCTATGCTAAGTAAGTGCTCTACTACAGAGATACATCCCCAGCCTCTTTACATTTTACTCTGAGGTGTGGTCTCACTAAGTTGCCAGACTTTCTTTGAACTCCCTCAGTAGCTCAGGCAGTCCATGAGCTCCTGATCCTCTTGCTTCAGCTCTCTGATAAGTTAGGATGATGGACTCGCAGCACTAGATGAGCTAGTAGTCTTGTTTTCTGAAAGGAAAATGTCATTGAAGTTGCCAGAGTCAGTTTTAAGCTCCAGGAAAATTGCAAGCGGAAAGTTTGTAAAAGTGACTTGAAAAATTGAATCCCTGGGGGTGGGGACGTGGCTCAGTCAGTTAACGGTTTGTTCTGCAAACATGAAAATCTGAATTTGATGCCCAAAATTAAAAAAAAAAAAAAAAAAGCTGTGTGTGGTGGCACATGCTTGTTATTCAAGCTCTGAGGAGGAAGAAACATGAGGATCCCTGGGACTTTTTGGCTCTCTGGTCCAGCTGGTTGACATGTCTGATGTCCCAGTGAGAGATCCCATCTGCAAAACTAAGGTGGATGTTGCCTGAAGGTTGACACATAGGAGTGTTCTGTGACTTACACATACACACATACTCACATATGTACCCACACATGCCTGACTACAACACACACACACACACATACATACATGCATACATACATATATACATACATACATACAAACACATACAAATCCAATAACAAAGTCAATATGAACCTGAAGAGATGGCTCATTGGATAAGAATACTTGGTGTTTTTCCAGAAGACCCAGGTTCAACTCCCAGCATCCACATTGCGCAGCTCTCAACTGTCTGTAACTCCAGCTTTAGGGCATAGATGTCTGCTTCTGGCATCCACAGGCACTTGCATATATGTATGTATTTGCATGCACTCGCATGCCTAGCTCCTATATAGATGGCCCTTCCTAGGCTATTGTGAGCCTTAGTGACTTGTCTATCTAAACTCCCTGTATACGGTGGGCTTCTCCATAAGGGCTTGAAATGCTTTTATTCCAGGATCAAATCTAATTCTCTCCACTTAGTAACATTCAGATCTTGGGAAAGTTACCTAAGTTTTCTAAGCCCTGGTGTTCTCATCTATGAAGAGGGACTAATAAAAGTTTTTTAGGGGGTTAAATGAGAAAAAAGAAACATGAAGGATTTGGCATAAAGCCTGCCAGGACTTTATACTTCACAATATTGTGAGGCATTTTGCAAATGCGGGGGCTGCAATTGTTGCTGTCTGTAACTTCCCATGAGGCTGGCTTGAAACTTAAGGGACAAAATACTCACAAAAGTGTCATTAATAAGTGGAATTGTCATCAATGCCTTTGCTTCCTTGGTGTTCATTTAATCCTCACTGTGCGGCTCTGCACATGGTCTTCCCCCTTCTGCTTCCTGGCAAGCTTGCTATAATGTGTGGAAAATATTAATTATCCTTTTCACCTTTTCACAGGACTGTGAAGATGAATCTGCTGTCACTGTGTTTGGTGGAAGAGAAAGTGTGTGTGTGTGTGCGCATGCACGTGTGTGTGTGTGTGTGTGTGTGTGCCTGTTTGTGCTTGTGTGTGAAGATCTGTGCTTCTATGGGTTTGTTTCCATACCTGTATGTGTGTATATGTCCCTCTATATACATATACATACACATCCAGATACACATACATATAAATATGTATGCATGTATATGTGTGTGTGTACTTTTAGGTGTGTGTGTGTGTGTGTGTGTGTATGTGCCAGTGCGTATGAGAGTCTGTACATGCTCATGTGGGTTGTCCCATAGTCCCCTCTGGTTATAAAAATTATTGATGTCAGCTCCTTTAGAAAGACAATTAATGCAATTGCCTTCTTGTTGAATCGATACAAACGTCTTTTTTTCTTTATTGTGCAGGTTTTGGTGAGTCCTGCTGTTGACCAAACTGAGGTAGGAAACATGGTTTTTCTGTATTTGGGGGACATTTTGAAGTGGCTTCCTTTTTTTTTGGAGTGAACCAAGTTCCCTAGCTGTGCTTCTCCCTGTGGTCTGGTGTCTGGGTTTGCTGACTATGACACATTTTTCATGGTGTTGGGTTGGGTTAGCCCCTTGCTCACAGGGCATACTCTGAGCAGCTTAGAACAGTAGTGAGGATTTCAAAGTAGTCTTCTACTTGCCTTGAAAACTCCTTTTGTCTTCCCTACTTGGCCTCCAGGGTCTGAAGAGAATTTTAGCAGATGCTAACAGTATAGTAGAAAATATATTAACAGATGTTGATCATGGGTCTCTAACACCACTGTCTGGAAATTTTCTATAGTGTCATGGTTATCCCAAGAAGGCATCAATAGAGCCTCTCCTCTCTCCTCAAGTCACAACTTAGAGAAAGCAAGATTAGTGACCTAGATATTGGTGGCCTGTCTGTCCACCATTTTCATTGCCCCAAGGATAATGGTGCCTCCTGTGCTCCATTATATGTTTGTTACAGAATAAAGCTCATGGAGGTGGTTCTGACAGACCATACAGAGCATGAGGGGCCGGCCACTCAGGAGTGGATCTGCAGTGTCCCTGCTGATGGGTAGGATGGTTCTCTGTTGTTTCACAAGGTGTGTGGTATGTGAATAGTGCAGGTTGGTATCAAACTTGAATAGGGAGGTGAGTATTTGGCACAGAGATCCTCAGGAAGGGTCAGGAGCTGCAGAAATGTGGTGGAGGCCAGGCATTCCCAGTCTTACCTGTTTTGGAATAATTCTGGAGCTAGCCACTTGAACAAGTTATATTCAGAAATGTTCTTTTCTCTTTTTCAGAATGGGGATAACATTACTCACCTTATAGAGACTCAAATGTCATTTTACTTATTGATTTATTGACTTAGTGTAGTGTGTATGTGTGTGTGTGTGAGAGAGAGAGAAAGAGAGTGAGAGAGAGAGACAGAGACAGAGAGACAGAGAGACAGAGAGAGTCCATGTGTGTAAGTCAGAGGAGACTCTTTGTAAGTCACTTCTCTCTTCCTACCATGTGGACCTAGGGATAGAACCCAGACTGCTAAACTTAGCAGCAAGTTCCTTTGTCATGAGAGCCATCTTGCTGAATCTTGTTTATGACATTCCTGCCCATGAGGCTTTTGTGAATATGAAAAGGTTGTTGGTGGTAACTGTCCAGCTAGTTTACAGAGACCGTTCCACTATTAAGTACCTGTTACATCCTCAGTATTACAGAGATTATTTTATTTATTGTGGTATTGGATGTACACAAAAATCTTAGCTGTTGCAGCTGTCATAATTTCCATTTCACAGACAGGTAAATTGAGGTTCAGGAACACTCAAACTTTCCAAGACTCAGTTAGTGATGGAATGAGTCCAAGTCATGTCTGCCAGAGTACAGTTTTGACCTCTAACTGCCACTATGTGTAAAGCACATAGGTGACTTCTTGGTGCACAGGTCATGTTCAGTAAATCCCTGCTCTGTTACTCATTAAGGATCACTTCTGAATGCTAGGCCACAAGCAGGTTCCTGTGGTCAGCACCACGGACAGCTGCCCGCTTCTTTTAGCTCCTTGCCCTTCCCAAGGCACTCTCTCAAAGTTTTGCCACATCGGGCAACTTAAAACATGGGCTGGAGAGATGGCTCAGTGGTTAAGAGCACTGACTGCTCTCCCAAAGGTCCTGAGTTCAAATCCCAGCAACCACATGGTGGCTCACAACCATCTGTAATAAGATCTGATGCCCTCTTCTGGTGTGTCTGAAGGCAGCTACACTGTACTCACATAAATAAAATAAATAAATCTTTTTTAAAAAAATTCAGTCAATAGAAAACAAACAAACAACAATAACAACAACAATAATATCCCTGTGTGTTTTCCCCTTTCCATTTTCTAGCAGTCCTCTGTGGCAACACATTTAGCTCTATAGCTTTGATTAAAACTATAGGTTAGGAAGAGAGAAGTACTTGATTGAAATTGAGAAGCACCTTGATTGAAACGACACTTGCCGACCTGACAATCCGGCATCCACTGGTAGAGCAGAGGAAAATGCATACCTATGCTGCTGCCCACCAGCAGACAGAGACAGGAACATGCTTGGAAGTTCTAATCTCAAGGTTCCATGCTGGAAATGGCTCATGCCCATTGGCTGGTTCATAAGCAAATCATGGTGAATCATGAAATGGAATGCATGACCATAATCCAGACTCAACCATGGGTGTGTGAAATGGTCTTATGAACCACAGACAGGGACTACTGAGTGTGGAAAACAGTAACTGGGCAAAATGAATATTTTGGAAAAGATAGAAAGAAGGGAAAGAGGAAGAGGAAGAACAGGGGAGAGGAGAAGGAAGGATGGAGGGGAAGGAAGGAGATGGACGAAGGAGAGGAGAAAGGGAAGGAAAGCAGGGTGTTAGCTTTTCAAGGCTATGGACAAAATATTTACTAGAAATGAGGAGATTTGATCTGGCCCACAATGTTAGCAGCCTCATTCTGAGTTCATTCGTTCCTGTGGTATGGAACAGGACACCGTGTGCAGGAGGCCATGGTTGAAAATCAGTTGTTCATGGTACCTGTTACATACTCAGGATCAGAATAGGGCAGAGGGATGGAGTGAATTAAGAATGTGAGGACCCAGCACTCAGGTGACATCTCGGAGCAAACACTGAGCCAGTTCATTCTTTGTCTGCCCAGTTTCTCCTCCCCTAGACACAGCACGTATCTCAAAGACTCCTGTTTTCCCAGCCATTGCTTTGAAGGCTCAATAGTAATTGCTGCAGCTGAACATAATTTTTTTCACTACTGTAGGGAGTTAACCTTTTATTAATTGAATTTCTAGTGGTGATTCATCCAAGCAAGTGGTTACTATTATCTAATGTGAGATTCGAATCCACAGACAAGCAGCACCTTCTTGTATGTGAATAGCAACACATCAGGTAGCTGCATCAGGGCAGTCCTTTTCTGTCTCCAGTTATCTTTTGCTTTTCACCTAAATACAGACAAGCAGTTGTAATTTAGCAGAACAGACTCTACCTGTGGCAGAGACGTGGGTTAAAGAAAAACAAAAAGAATTACAAGCCCATGGAATGAGTGCGTGAACGGCTTCGCCAGCTCTCTTTTCTCTCTGCAGATTGACAGCGAATATGTGAATAACGTTTGCTAAATCTGGACTCAGGAAACATGACAGCAAGCTGTCTGTGCCAATAACTCCTCACGGCATATGCCGCCCCTCCCTCACCACACACAGTTTTAATAAGACACCACACGGGCTATGGAGAGACATTAAAACCCTGCCGATGGAAAAGCTTTATCTTCCAACCAAATTCTGTGCCTTGCAACATTGACGACAGCTGAAGAATTTATCTTAAATTCCCTCTGCTAGGTGCAAAGCACATGGCCTCTTTGTCCCCAAGCAGCCTGTAAGAACCAAACTAAGATGTCACATACATAATATAACAGATAAATGGCCCAATTTCCACACGCACATGACGGATGGAGTGCAGGTTCAGCACATACATATTTGCACGTTAATTGGCCCTGCGTGGATCCGTTTTGAACCTAAGTTGCAACTGTGTGGCTCCCGGGTTCCTTCCCCTCGGGAATCATTAAGCCTGCTTTATCACACAAATGCATACACATTTCCCCCTATTTATCGTCACGCAGCTTGCCCTGCTGAGAGAGAAACCTGGTTACCTGGGCTCAGGCATTGCATTGGAAGTGTTTCTGTTGGCCTCTCTCAAACACGGACTGCATAGAAACAAAGATCTGAGACACAGCCCACGTTGACTCTACTGACAGCCAGACAAAGAACTCTGCTGGTCAGGATGTTTGCGATAAAAGAAAAATTATTTCCTTTTAGTTAACAGTCAGTTTTGTCTTGTTTTGTTTTTAATTTTGCCTCTCCTTAGTGATCGCCTGTTGATAGTTTAATGGTACTCCAGACCCAGTGAAGAGCTTCCATTTTGATAAATGGAGCAGCTTCTGTTTGAGAGCAGAGAAGTCAAACTACATTGATTGATTTTACCATTTTGTTACCCCCAAATAATTGCAGTGGCAAACGACACAGGTGCTGATCACAGTGACTCTAAGGGAGGGGGTGGAGTGTTCTAAAGGAAACTTTATTTCAGGTCAAGAAATCATAGATTTTTCCTGTCTCAAGTCTGTGTCTCGAGGAAACTAATCAGGGGCTGTGAGCCAGTCAGAAGCAGTCTGGCCTGTTTGAAAAGAGGTTGCTGTACTCATGAAAGGCTGAGCTGCCCTTGCTGTGAACAGACTGGCTCTGGTCTCCTGGCTCAGCAGAAAGCCTGGCACCTTTCATGAAGACAAAGTAAACTGTTGTATGGGCAGGGTGGCAGAGGATGGGGTCTGTGTCCCAAAGGGGACTTCCTAGTTTACAGCCGAGCCATTGTGTAACAGAAGCCAATCCCTCACCTCATCTTTTATCAGCAAAGTGTGATGGCAATTCACACACAGAATCAGCTTTCCATCACTATGACAAAGCACCTGTTATAGCTTTAGGGAGACAGGAGTTCTTCCGGTTTATGGTTCCTGAGCCATGGTTCCTGGCTCTGTTGATCCTGGTCCATAATAGGGACAAGCATTGTAGTGGCATAACTGTGTGGCAAAGGCACCCCATTCCATCTTTCTGTATGGAAGACATGGGGCAAAGAGTGGTGGAGGGAGACAGAAAGTCTCTGGGGGAGAATATGCCCCCCGGGAGTGTACCTCCAGTGGCCTATACATTGCAGCTAGGCTCGAGCTCCTATAGTTTACTGAGCTTACAGGTCTTCAGTAAATGGTCCTTTCGAGAAAATGCTTTGTATTTGGTGTGAACTGTAAACAAAGCAACCAGTGTGTGATACTTATGAGAACTTGGCACCAAGCAGGTCTTCAATAATGGGCTCTCTGTCTCTGTCTGTCTGTCTGTCTGTCTGTCTGTCTGTCTCTCTCTCTCTCTCTCTCTCTCTCTCTCTCTCCCCTGACTCTCCCCCCTCTCTGTGTGTGTGTGTTTAGGAAAGAGGTGTCACTCCCCAGAAATGATATCCACCACCTTTGAGACTATGTCCTTTACTGATCAGGAACTTGCCAAGTAGGCAAGACTGCCTGGCCAGTGAGCCCTAAGAATCCTTCGATTTCTGCCTCTGCATAGATCATACATGTACCACATGGCCAATTTTTTCTTTTAAATGAGTCTGGTACTCAAATTTGTGTTCTTGTCTTGAAAGGGACATACTTCAGAAATAGAGCTCCTGTTACTAATTCTATCTTCAAACCTTTTCATATAAAGTACAACAGTAGCAAAACATTCAATGGGTGATTGATCATTTAAGAGCCATGTCTGGGGACAGTTTTATAATCTGTTAGCAGTGCCAGGCAGTGATGTCCTTGCAAGGTTTACATCACATTGGGTTTCATGACCTTTTCTGTCACTCAGGGACAAGGTCCACTTGAACATCAAGGGTCTTTCACAGTAGTGTTCTTGGCTTCCTCCCATTTTGCCAAGTCACATGATAATCATCTCCCCTGACCTTAAACCTAGAGCAAATGGACACTTCAAGAGCTCTGAAAGGTCACATGGCCTGAACTCAAGTGCCCAGATTTCTCATTTGGAGATATGGTTAGTGCTTTTTATGATGGACTTTGACAAGACCGTGTAATATATTCCAGGCATGTAGCTGCAATGCATGCACAATTCCAATACACAGCCACGTCCTTGGAAGAGAGGTACTCTGTAGGGAAGACTGGGTAGGAAGTGTTTTGGTGTCAGCCAGTTCATGGAGTCAGCCAGAGCAAGATTCTCACAAGAGCATAGCCCTCTCCATATAAGCTTCAGATTTGAGTTCAAATTCAAGTGAGCCTTTGTGTTTGCAGAGAGTCCTCAGGGGAGCATTGAAGTTGAGCTAGGCTGTTATCAAACAAAAAAAAAAAATGAGAGCACCAGCAAACAGCAAAGGCATGGGAGAGAGAGAGCTTATCAGCCACAGAATAAGCATTAGAGCAAGTGTGGGGAAATTGTTTTCTATACTGTTGGGAAGTGAAAGGGGGGGCTGTCTGGAATGAACATAAAAATGCAGACCCAAATATCCTCATGGAAACCATGGAACAAGAGGGTTAGAGGAATGAGATATCCATATTGGATACCTCAGTGGGGTTTAGGAAAGAGAGGACTAGGCTGAAGGTTCTAGGGTCAGTTGATGTGTTATCTCAAGTGTTAAAGGGAAGCCTTTCCATTGTAGGTAGAAGCAGAAGCCAGGTGGGTATGGCTTCAGAAGCAAACAGGAAGACATATAAGCCACTTGACACAGCAGCTGTTCAGGAAGGCAGGCACTGAGCCAAGAGAATGATGGGTCCTTGGCCTGGAGGCAAGGTAAGATTCTGGAGGCAACTTTTCAAGTGACATTGTGTTAGAGAATAGGCCAACAGGGGATGTGTGGATAAATTGAGAGCAGGCATCTGTTGAGAGCGGGGGGGGGGGCAGAACATTCCCAGGATCACTGGACCTTGTTTGTCATTGTCTCTCCAGAGCATGGGATCTTCCACTGGGTGTAAGATATATCATCTATCCATCCTATGTGGCATGGAGAGAAGAAATGATGGAAAATAGATATGGATAATGTTGGAGGAGAGATAGAGACAGAGGGATGGAGAAAATCAGAGAGAGACAGAGACATAGAGAGGCACATACAGAGAGACACAGAGACACAGAGAGACAGAGACAGAGAGACAGAGAGAGTATGAAAACCTGGCAAACTTGGTTTTCCCAGTAAGGAACAGAAGGAAGTGTGTGCACTGAGAATATGGAGAATGGAGTCAGAACTGAGAGCTAGCTATGAAAAGTAAGCAGAAAGACAGCTGCTAAGAGACTCTGGGACAGCCTGACCAACCAGTGAGACCCCTGCAGCCAAAACACCCAGAGAGACCTAGTGTCTTGGGAGAGGTGTAGAAAGAACCCTTCCCTCAATAGCAGCAGCAGCAACCCCAGCCCTAGCCCCAACTCCAGCAGCAGCCACAGCCACAGCCACAGCTGCAGCCTCAGCAACAGCAGCCAAAGTCACAGTCCCAGCAGCAACAACAGCAGCAACAGCAGCAACAACAGCCACAGCAGCAGGCACAGCAGCAGGCACAGCAGCAGCCACAGCAGCAGGCACAGCAGCAGGCACAGCAGCAGGCACAGCAGCAGGCACAGCAGCAGACACAGCAGCAAACACAGCAGCAGCCCCAGCAGCAGACACAGCAGCAGACACAGCAGCAGGCACAGCAGCAGACGACACAGCAGCAGACACAGCAGCAGCCCCAGCAGCAGACACAGCAGCAGACACAGCAGCAGGCACAGCAGCAGACACAGTAGCAGGCACAGCAGCAGACACAGCAGCAGGCACAGCAGCAGGCACAGCAGCAGACACAGCAGCAGGCACAGCAGCAGGCACAGCAGCAGACACAGCAGCAGACACAGCAGCAGGCACAGCAGCAGACACAGCAGCAGACACAGCAGCAGACACAGCAGCAGACACAGCAGCAGATACAGCATTGACTGGCATGGCTTTCAGTCACTGCCTGTGTATGAACCCCAGGCACTGAGTTATGTGAACACAGTCACAATGAGTATGGGTGTCTACATGACACATATGAGGACAAGGCTGCTGTTGTTCAGGTTGCTTTTCTCATTGCTATGACCAAACATCAGACAAGAATCACGTTACAGAAGTCTGGTTTTGGTTGTTGTTTGAGAGGCTACAGTCAAATATAGTGAAGGAAGCCTGGTGGAAGACTTTGTACCTTGGTGAAAAGAATAATGGCTAGGGTTTTTCTCCCCTCAATGGACCAAGAAGCAGAGAAAGACTGGGCTAAGAGCCTCTACCACACTGAGCTCATCACTTGAAGAGGCCACAGACTCCTCAGCAGCATCCCAGCTGGGAACCAAGTGCTCCATACACAAGTCTGTGGAAGCCATTTCACATGTAAGCCAGAACAGGCTGCCCAAGGAATAGAGTCTATCAGGTGATGAGACGTGGGCAGATGATGCCCATTCTTTGTTTGTGCTGCACCATAGAATGAGAATAGGGAATGAGCCTTACAGTTCTTTGTAGACAGCAGAGGGGATGATCTGGTATATGGGAGGCCATTGACATTCACATGCTATTGCACAGCCATGAATATATGCCACTCATTGTGATCTTCACTGGGGTGTTTGTAGCTCATTTCGAGTGCTACAGGAAACAAAATGCCAACAAGAATAAACTCAGACACTAAGCCAAATGAAAACATTGGTCCTTGAATCTTCAGGAGTCCCTTACTCCATGAATTTCTGTTAAAAAGATGCTAGGAAATGGATAGTGTGCAATGGTGAGATCTGTTGAAATTGTGAGAGCATTTGAAAGTGCTTGCTGCTCTTCTAGAGGACCTGAGTTAAATTCCCAACACACACAAGGAGGCTCATAACCACCTGTAATTCTAGACTCAAGGGATCAAACACCCCTTTTTTTTGGCTTCTGTGGGCTCTCTCACTTATGTATTATAAACAAACAGAGACATACAAATGAAAATAAATGAATAAATAATAAATACATTTTTAAAACGGGCTGTTCCTGGGAGGCCTTGAGGAATTGCCACCGGCACAGTTGCTTTGTGATCTGAACATGAAGTGTCCCCACAGGCTCATGTGTTTGAACACTTGGATCCCAGTTGGTGGTGCTACTTAGTAAGTCAAATATTTGTGGAGGAAATAGATCATGGGCTAGATATTGACGATTTCTAGGCCTACCTCTCTGTCTGCTGCTGTGCCCTCTGATTTCAAATGCAAGGTGACCAGCTGCCTCATACTCCTGCCTCGTACTTTCCTACCATGGTGGACTGCATCCTCCTCAAAACATGAGGAAATGAAAGCCTTCCACTCTCAAGTGCTTCCATCGTGTATTTGGGCACCAACAAAAACATGAATATAGGAAGGGGGTGTGTTATGAAGAAGAGGACAGCAACAACCAAAGCTGACATCCACTAGTGTGTGAGTACACACTGCGCACTGTGCCAGTCCTTCTATGCCCTTCATCTTATTTCAGTTCATTCTGGGATTCCTAGGAGGCAAGCTTTGCCTATCTTCCCTATGTCACAGACAAGCAAACCATAGCTCAACACGGTTCATTTGGAGAGCTAATAGGAGTGGAGTCAAGGTCACATCTGTGACTGTCAGGCACAGAGGGGTGCCTGGAAAGCGAGGTCAGGAGTCACCCAATTGCTGCAGGAGCCAAGGCTTCTTCTTGGGACACTGACAGAAAGCCTCTCCTCTTCCAAATGCTCCCTTCTGAGGTCGGCCATTCTGAAGCCCAGTCAGCTTGGCTGTCTCTGTGTTAAGACTTCCTGAATATTCTGTGATCACAAAACCCATCCCTGCACCATCAATTTTGTCCTATAGGTTTGACACCATTTATTTCCATTGCATTATACATTCCAACCTCCTGACTGTTTATGATCAAAAGATCTCCTGGGCTCATATATCACTGCAGCTCTGAGTCAGTTCACCTAACGAGGCCCAGTGGCGGAGGCTCTGGCTTGTCATCCTCTGTAAGAGTGCTTAATTTCAAGGATCCAGCATGCTTTATCAATGGCAAAGGGAGATGTGGCTTCACTTGTGGAGCATGGCTTTCGTGGAGAAGAATCAAGAGGTGTGGGAGTGGTGATGGTTGATGGAGGGAACTGGAATGTCTGAAGCTAAGAAGTAGGAAATTGAACTTCCTGATTCTGAAAACCCACACACAATAAAAGATTTGGGAGGTGCCAGAGAGACTGAAGAGAGTCCATTTAGGCTATGAGACAGGTAAGAAAAGAAAAGAATAGAGATTCTAGCTCTGGTCAGGGATGAGTAGGAAGGACTGTGGCTGGAAACCAGGTAGCATGGAGTTTCTCAGAGTAGTGGAATGCAAAATATATTTGGCAAAGGATGTGCCCCTTTCAGGGACGCACATGGTTCAGCGAGCTTAAAGAATGTTGCTGATTATCACTCTGTAGGGCACTGGTGACTTAACATGAGTCAGTGATCATTTTCTAGCTCTCTGGGAGCCTGTGATATAGGAGACCCACAGGTGGGCAACAGGGTGCCTTCAGTTGAGCTGTAGCAGAGGTGGCACAAAGGTCTGAAAGGTTGATCTTCGAGAAGGCATTTAAGTTCCTTAAGAAGCCTGAGGAGGCTTTGGATGCAATGGACCCTTCCCTTCACTTACCACCATGCCTTGTTCAAGGTCTCTCCAAAAATGGATTGAGTGCCTCATACCTGAGTAAGATGTTCTGTGACATACTTTCATGAATAGAACCATTTTTCATATCATTGGTTTTGCTTACTTATTGAAACATGGTCTGTATACTGTAGGCTGGTATCAAACTCTTTATAAAGCGCAAGAAATCCTGAAACTCCATGGTCTTCCCAACTCAGCCTTCCCAGGGCTTAGCTTTCAGGTATATACCATCATGCCTGGCTTTGAAGACATTCTTCTAGGAAGCAAAGAGATTTCTTTTCATTGAATGGATATTTAGAGGGTGAATGATGGAGTAGCAGAGAGATGAAGGTCTACCTGGATGTGTAGAGGAGGAACACTGTGGGTCGTCCTGCCACTGGCCTCTTCCTTACAATGGCAGTGAGCACAGACCCTATCACTGGAGCATCCAGACGTCCATGTTCAGCATTTTTGTATGGATTACCTCTTTTATTCATTCCAACAGACTTGGGAAGTATTCCTAGAACCTTCATTTAATGGATAATAAAGCAGCGGCTCAGAAGAGCTTATGGATCTATCCAAGGCCATACGGCCACGGGCAAAGTGAGTGTTTGATTCCATGCACTTTGCTTCCGGGCTTGCAGGGCCCCGTGGGTGAGAGTCTGCGTTGCTCAGCACAAACTCCTCATGATGAATGATGCTCACACACTTGGGGGAGACTCGTGACCATGGCTGATGCTTGGCAGTAATGTTCCTTGACTTGAGACTGGCATTCCTCTTCTCTCACCAGAATGACAATTAGGGGTGAGGGGGAAAAACGTTATTTCTATACTGGCTTCCTCTATTGAGCTATGAATAAATGATGATGGCTGTAAAAAAGTGTGGTGTTTGGATTGTTTCTGGTAAATTAAAAAAAAACTAGAAATTGAATAAAGTGGTAATCCATGCAGACATTTAAATAAGAGGAGTGAAACAGAATTTGAAAACTCTTTTAGTTCCTCCTGGGCTCATCATTCTAGTGTAATTAGTTTGCAAAAAATATTAATTAATACTCAAATATCTGACATGTTTTACATGTTGATTTGAAACATGTTAATTACATCTCATGCTTTGTCCCTGGGCCGTTTTCAGCAGTTGCTGAGGTTTGGAGTTCTGATCCCGTAATCTGTTTCTTGAAGATGGGCAGCCAGCAGTGGGTACATAGCAAACTGCTTAAGAATGGAATCCGAGTTTGGATCCTTGGAACCCACATAAAAGCCAGCTGTGACAGGGAAAGTGAACAGTCCTCGTACTTTGGGGAGGAAGTGGGAGGATTCTGGAGGCTTGCAAGTCAGGTAGTCTAATCAAAACCTAGAGGATCAGTCACCCCGGAGAAGCAATTGAGGTAGACACCCAGTGTTAAACCTCTGTGCTTGCATGAACAAACGTGCCCCTCCCCGACACACACACCAACACCACACACCACTGTGAGGCAACCACTAGAAAAGACACTCAGATGTGGTTTCAAGCCAACAGGAAGTCTTTATGGCCAGATGGCTACTACATTGGTTGTTCTGGACCCAAGAGCAGTCCTGAGTGCAAAATCCACATCCTGAGTTGACCCACCTCAGTTATCAAGAGCAGTTCGCCAGAAGCAGAACTACAGAAGCTAAAAAGCAAGGGAATTTTCCAGAACTGTGGACGTTGATGGATTGTGCCTTTAGTCTCATTTTGGCAGGTTTTTTTCTGCCCATGTGCCAGGTTGCAAGACTTGAATGATACTTCCATCATGGCAGCAGTTGTGCCAAGGGCTGGGGGGCTGTTACAATGTAAGCACACGAACATGGGCAGCCAACGGGAGAAGCTCAGGGCCTCTTGCATCTCTGGAGAGCAAACAGTAAGCTTCTGGCTTTAGTGAACGTGCGCTGTGACTGAAAATGCAATGTCTCAAGAGGCTTTTGTCCATTCCAATGAGCCAAGCTGGGTTTCCAGAGTCTGTAGAGACTGTTGTGATGGTTGGGTTTCTTCTTCTGTAGTTCACACAGCCTTTGGGCTTGGCAGGTAGGTGGCAGGCTCATGCTGATCTCTAAGTGTGTCTTGTGGAGATATAGAGACCTGCCTATTGCATCCCAAAGGGGCTTTTTAATTCACTGCTTCATTATTCAGGATTTTTTTTTGAGACACTTCTTCTTGGGAGGTATGAACACAGGCCTATTCATTCTATAAGGCACCAATGATAGACCATAATAATACTACCAAAGTCCATTAGTGAGCCAATGAGTTTATTGGTGTTGCTTCTAGGAGTATGGTTGAGGGCTACTTCTAGGAGACAGTTCAAAGGCAGTTCAAAGGCAGTTGTATTTCCAAAAGCCTATCCCAGAATGGGTGATGGTTCACAAAACCTGACAACCTGGAGCTCACTGCAAGTCTCACAGGCAGCTCAACAGGTGGGAGGGTGAGGCTCTTTCAGACCTCTCAAGCATCCTTTCTGATTAAATAACCTGGAAGAGAGAGGGAGCTTGTTCAACTAGTCAGGATCAGGGATTCTCTGAGCCTTTTGGGTTGTTTACTTCCTGATCATTAAGGAACTTTCCTTTCAAATTTCCTTCTTTTAGAACTTATTGTGTCTCTCTTTTGTTTTTGTATTTATTTGTTTGTTTGTTTGTTTTTTGAGACAGGGTTTCTTTATGTAGCTCTGGCTGTCCTGGAACTCACTCTGTAGACCAGGCTGGCCTCAAATTCAGAAATCTGCCTGCCTCTGCCTCCCAAGTGCTGGGATTAAAGGTGGCAGTGCACCACCACCGCCCGACAGAACTTCTTGAGTCTTCCAGAGGTTTCCTCTATGTTGAAATGTTTTAGCTGAGAGGAAATTGTCAGACATCATTAATATTAATAGAAACTAATCAGTGCTGAAGTCATATATTCCCTAAGAAGTCCTAGTGGTCCACTCCATGAAGGTCATTTATTTCTTCATGCCTCATGCTCAGCAAGGCTAGAGAGAGTCCACATAGTGAATTTTTGTGTGTGTTGACTAGTTAGCACAGAGTGCTTTTGCCTCAGGCTCCACAGTGTTAACTCATACATCCAGCATTAATGTGGAGAAAATAGAGAGAGAATGAGGATTCTCTACTGATTTTTCATCAGTGCTTCACCGAGAGACGCCATTCCTTCCACAAACTGGAATCTATCACCTAAGTCAGGGCAACTAAGAAGATGTGGGACATGTAAATATTCCATGGGAATGCAGCATCTAGCACAGCATGAGAAAGAGAGCTGGGACAATGATGATGTTGGCCAGCCATGCCCTCATCCCTATGCTTCACCTTCCCTGAGCTTGCATGATGACCAGCATTCTGATAGGCAACTTATATGATCTTGCCCCATCTCACTTCTTTCCATTCTAAAGAGCAGCAGGAGTCAGTGGCTCACATAGGTAAAACAATTTTCCCTATTTCTTCAACGTGACATCGTTAGTAAGGGATGCAGTTGGGGTTCCACCCATGTCTGTATTGACTACCTTCACGGACCTTTGCAACTCAAGACTTTTGGTGACTTCCCTCTAGTAACATTCTGGAAGGAACTGCAGGTGGGCAAAGCTTTCATCATACTCATAACGATTCAATAACAATAACAATAAATAACAATAACAATAAATCTTTGTAGATGCAATATGACATAAAACAGGAAGCTAAAAAAAAAGAAAAGCAAGCCAGAGACCCGGGCAGGATCCCCTGTTGTCTCTCGGGTGAGGTTCTGAGTC
>NW_022196894.1:2194112-2212733 GCF_008632895.1 Mastomys coucha
AAAAAAGAAAAGCAAGAATGGCAGGTAGGAAGGAAGGTAGGGTGATAGGTAAGCAGGTAGGGAGGGAGGGAGGAAGCTAGTAGCCATTGTAGGATGTTTTAGCAAACACCTACAAAATGTCAGATTCTAGACTACATGTCTATGTGTATGAGATTGAGGGTCCTCAAGACCCTAGTAGACCAAGCTTGTTAATCTCTTAAGATACAATTGGATACATGGGAAGGCCTACAGCTCTCAACTCCAGGATCAAGGTTTCTTTTTTGTTTGTTTGTTTGTTGTTGTTGTTTAAGTTGACTATGCTCCAGTAGAAAAAGCTGCATCCAAGAGTGCACGGGGAGCACAAACTGGTCTGGATAGGTTGAAAGAAGGGGAGTGGGAGTAGTTCAGAGTGAGGTGAGCATAGAAGGAAGGGGTAGATCTAGGAAGGGTTGGGGGACCAAAACACATTGAGTAACTAATAAAAGTAAATGTAACACATGGCTGGTGAGATGGCAGTGGGCTCAGAGGGTAAAAGCCTTTGCCACACAGGCCTGTGAAAGGAAAAGCCTCAGTTCAAGATCTCCAAGGCCAAGTTCTCAGCACAAAGGAGGGTTGCGCATCCCAGAGGGTCAGAGAAAGGGAATGAGAGACCAAGACAGGGGAGAGGACAAGGGAGAGGGGAAAGGAACAAGGGGGCAGGGGAAGGGATTGAGGGAGAGGAGGAAGGGAACGAGGGAGAGGGGGAAGGGAACAAGGGAGGAGAGGAAGGGAAAGAGGGAGAGGGGGAAGGGAAAGAGGGAGGGGGGAAGGGAACAAGGGAGAGGGGGAAGGGAAAGAGGGAGAGGGGGAAGGGATGTTTGTCCTGGAAGACAAAGGACTGCCTCTGGATGGAAAGGAGACAGAGATGGCATATAGGAACATGGTTTATAAAGGTAAGTAGAAACTCCTGTTATGATGAGCTGCTTGATTTTAATTAGGCATGCTAAATAGGACAGCCAAAGGAGGCTTTTGATTGTTGGACGTCAATGCTTTGATATCTGGACTTTGGTAGTCAGCCTCAGGAGGGGGAAGTGGCCAAAAAGTGGGATAGAATTTGATGGTTAGCGTTAGGAATGTAATCTGTTGGTTTTTAGCTAGGCTGAGGGAGCTGGGGAGAAGAGCAAGGCTGTCAGAACCATGCTCATCCTGCTATGACTGGCCAAAGTCCCTTCAGCCTGAGGATGCGAGAACCCAGAGAATGCAGAAAAATTTTTCTGTGATCACGGAACTGCTGTGGTGAGATGGGAGGTGGTGACAGGAGAACTCCCTGCAAGCTTTTGGGCAAGCTTTGGGGCCAGGACTCTTGGAGTACTCCCCGAAGTGGAAAGAGGAGAGATTTCCCCGCCCCTCCCTTGACAAGATGAAGGAAATGATCAATTTCTGAAAGTTTTTCTCTAACCTTCACAGGTGTGTGCTTGAACACACACATGCCCCTACACACGAATAAAAAAATAACTTAAAAAGACATAGTACAAAGTTCTATGGATCACCAAGGAAACCAGACTGAAATGTGTTTAGTATAAGAGGGAAAAAAATGATTCAGTCAAATCTTTATTTCCTTTATTAACACATTAAGCAAGCAGGTCTAGTAATTACCATAATTTGGAAGTAGCAATAAGCATTATGATATTTGGAGAATATCTCTGATAATTATAGTGTCATGTGACCTAAAAATAATCTGTGATTTCTTTTGTTGACAAATTCACAGGTGGCAGTAATGTGCCCGTGATTCCATTGCTCACCTGTATAATTAAAGGGAATCATAAAAGTAAAGTTGTTGTTTTATTTTATTCAAGTTCACGAATTTCCTGAATTCTCCTTTGGGTAGAATTCATTGTGGGGTCTGGGACTGCCAGTGCAGAACATTGACTTTGTATTGGCTCCCTGCTTCTCTTGAATCAAAGTCTAGAACTGAGATCAGGGTTAAATGTCAGAAATGTTGATTTACTGTATTTATTCACTTGTTCTTAAGCACTCTCATGATATCCTCTATGACCACTTCAAAGGACCTATCTTGGGCAGGAATGATGGTCCAGTTTATGAAGTACTCATATGCAAGCATGAGAAAATGAGTTTGAGTCATAGAATCCACATTAAAAACAAAAACAAAGACATAGGCATGGTAGCGTTTATTCATAATTCCAACACTGAGTAGGTGGAGACAGGTAGATGCCTGAGGCTGACTGGCTAGCCAGTTGAGTCTAACCAGTAAACTCCTGCCAGTTACATCCCTGTTCTCAAAAACCAACATAGAGGGTACCTGAGAGAGGTCATCTGAGAGAGAGCACTTGACAGAGGGCATCTGAGAGAGGGCACCTGAGAGAGGGCATCTGAGAGAGAGCATCTGAGAGAGGTTGCACTTGGCTTACACACACACACACACACACACACACACACACACACACACACACACACACATGAGCACACAGACACATGGTTACTTAGAGTGTAACAGGCCTCCAGACTTTAACACAACTGATGCCATGTTGGGGGCACAGTTCTGACCTTAGAACATAGCATGTGGGCACCAACACCCACCAAAACGGGAACAAAACCTAATCCATCCAAGTCCACAGTTCTAGGATCCAGGAAAGTCCCTAAGTGTACCACCCTTGCTTTTTGGCTTCTGTACTTTCACTCCTCGCTAACACTTCTTGCTAAATGGAATGTGTCAACCAAGATGTGGTTTTTGTGCATAAAAGACAAACAAACAAACAAACAAACAACAAAAACCTAGTAAAGCATAGGGCTGCATGACTTGGGCAAGTTCCCTGTGCAGTTGCTGGCTGGCAAGGCAGACTTTCTATTTGGCTTTTAGAGTGTCCACATGTTCTCCATGGAGTTGCTGCATAACAAAAGATAATGTATTTGTTTCCTTTTGAATACTAAGGTCAGATTTTGCATACATTATTTCACCAGGCCTTGTAGGGTTTTTTTGTTACATGCATTTAGAAGTAGTTGTGGTGGTCAGCATTTATGAACACTGATTCTTACCTCGACAGTCTACCAAGCACATTTTAGATATTAAAGCTATCAGCATAGTAGCCATCCGCACCCGCAGCAGCAGCAGCAGCAGCAGCAGCAGCAGCAGCAGCAGCAGCAGCAGCCTTGCTGAGAGTCCCCACCTGTCTTTTACATACCCAATGCCCTTCTCCTCCTACCAGTTGTTTCCACTGCATGGAATAAAGACTCTTCACAGATTAAGGGGGTTGCCTGGAGTCTACATCTTTCAACAGAAAGATGGAGCAGCAAGATGACCCATCTCTGGGAAGGGTGTGCAAGTGATGCATGGAAAGATCCTGCATCCCTCTGCCTGCCTGCCTTTGGCCCGAACCCTGTCATTCCAGGAGAGTCTGGCCTGAGGAATGGAGTCAAGCTGTGTTCCCACAGGGAGACAAAGGGTGGTTTTGATATTCTCATAGCCATGTCTAAGCAGACTTCAGATGCAAGAGCTTGGAGGTGGGGAGGAGTCTTGTGATGTACTATCTTCTGGACATGATATGAATGTTGTACTTACGAATTCACAGCAGCTGTGGTTACCTGCACAAGTTCAAAGTGGTTCATAATTCCAAAGTGAATGAGGGAGGAGCTTATGAGCCCCCACTTCTAAGCTGAAGGATTCTCTGCAACTGATGGCTGTTGGGGGAGGGGGTATCAATTTTCTTCAGAAGTGTGGCTGCCTAGAGGTTGCTCACACTCCTGCAGGAGGCACTCATTGGGTTCAGTTGGTGGTTTACAAGACAATGAAGAGGACCCAAAGGGGAGCATTGTTGGGAAGCAAAGGGAATGAGAGGGTATGCGTAGATCAGGATTATGAGTTTATGAAATCGTCAAAGAACAAAAGTAGGTTTAAAAGACGTTTCGTGATCAAAGTCAACCTTCAACAATTTAGGGGGCCCTCATTCTCTTGTAGCCCTTACAGCATCCCTGGCCTCCAGCACAGCATGGTGCTAGGACTTAGACTCTAGACTCCCTCATCAGAGGCACACATTGCTGATGCTTTCCTCTGGGGAGGCCTTAGACTGAATTTGACACAAATACATTACTGCAAATTAGAGAATGTGAAAAATCACACGCTGTGAGAATTTGGACTCTGGGTCTATTTTTATAAGCCACAGAGAGGCTGCAAATGAAATATTGTCAAACAGAAAACAGATTAAAATATATAATGGTTTATTACTATATGTTTAAATGAATATTTAAAGTGTAGCCCTAGTTTTTTCTTCCTTTTTAAGGAAATTGGAAAGCGGTTATCGGCTTTTCTCCCACGCTGCTTGACTTGTGTTTTCAATCTGTAAGATCTGGACAGCTCTTGCTTTAGAATCTTTTGCATAAAGCCTTTAGAAGTGGCCGTTGCATTGTCATGGAATCAGGTCCATAGGCAAAGAGAAGCAGATCCTTGTGCTGTCTGCTCTATGATGCCGTCAGCTAGACAGTTTTCTATTCTTAGAGGCTGTGTGCTTACTAGGATTCTCAGCCTATCTTTAATTTTCAGGGTGTGCGGCGACAGGAGTGAGGGAATAAAAGCTACTCAACATTAAATGCACACTCAGAAGTAAAAACACACTAGTATTTTTGATGTTTTTAAAATACGTGCACATGGAAATGAGTCAGTTTTGTAGAGAAAGAGAAAAAAACCAATATACAATAAGACAAAGCCACAAATATCATGCAGTCTTAGTTTTTTTTTCCTGTTGTGGAGATATAAAAAAATACTCTAATGAAAGCTACTGAATGGAGAAAGATTTATTTCAGCTCACAGTTTCTGGGTACGGTCTGCCATGGCAGGGACATCATAGCCGGATCATCTTAATGCAGCTGATGACATCACAGCCACGATCAGAAAGCTGAGGACTGCATTCGCTGTCTTCATTTGATACAGTCCAGGGTCTCCTATTCAAGGGATGGTCTCAACCACAATTAAAAGGGGTCATTTCACGTCAATTAGCACAATCAATATGGTCCCTCGGGATATTCTAGGGACCCAATTTCCAGATGAATACAGAGTCTGTCAAACTGACAGTTAGCACTGATCATTACACTGTCTAATAATTCTTTTCCTCAAACTCTCCCAGTATCAATGAGGCTCTTGTGTAAGTTCTGATGGTAATGTGTGTCTTTGAATCCCATTCTACCATAGTGGTATGCAAACTCCTCCTCTAATATGCAACCCCAGCTATGAAGGACAAGCACCCGTGGCCCTGACAGTGAACTCCTCTAATGGCTCCAAATGAGGAATGTGATCAGGGAGGTCTCTCTGCTTGAGGAGCCTTCAGGAAATTCTGTCTGATGGAGATTGCACTGTGCCTGACAAATGGGATTTCTGTTACTCCCTCCTATTTTCTCTTCCCTTCTTTCTTGTTCCACAGACATCAGTCATCTATAAAAGTTAAGTAAGAAAATCACTTTGACTAGTGCCATTTGTGTTTATTTTCATAGCTAACATTCTGAACTTCTTAAGGCATTTTTTTTCTTTCTCATGAGCTAATACTGTGGTTAGATAATATGATTAGGAAGTTGGAACCCTGATGGTTCATCCCCTGAGGGACAACAGGGAATCTGACTGATGAGTCAAAATGAAGAGAGATGTGTTACGTGTGTGAACTCCTGGTTGATTTACTGTTCTCTGGTGACTTACTGTGCCAGCTGGCAATGCCTCATTTTCTCCTCTACAGTATGGCGGTGATACTGCCATGGTGTAATCCTCTTAGGGTATGTACTTAGTGAAAGAAGGCAGTTGCAGTGCTGACCACATTGGCTGGCACATACCAAGTTATGTGTATAAAGTTGTACCTCAACTTTATATCCAAGTGTGTTCTGGGGAATGCCCTGAGGATCACTTTGTCCTCCCTGCCTTCTTCACAAAGGGGTGCAGACAATGGGCCAGAAATGTGGATGGCACTGAACGTGGGAGTCCAGCTCCCCAGACTAATCTGAGCCTTCCATATCTTTGCCTATTCTCTAGTGGTAGAGAGCTTTGAAGTCCCCAAACCCTTCTCCTACCCCCTGTCAGGTAGGCAGCTGGAATACACTTCCCAGCCTCTCCTGCAGTCCCGGGATCATGTGACTGAGTTTTGTCCAACAGAATGTTTGCAGAAGCCATGGAAGTTTCCTTTTATTTCAATTAAAAATGTTTCCCACAGAGTGATCAACTGTAGCTCTCCAGTCCCATCTTTGGGTTGAATAAAATATATTCAAGGGCATATCTATCTGTCTGTCTGTCTGTTTGTCTGTCTGTCTGTATGTATGTATGTATGTATGTATGTACATATATATTTAAAACTGCTGTTGAAAATATAAACACATATGTTTTCTTTTTGTTAATTAATTTTGTTATATATTCTGGTTACTACTCCACACACGCACACGCACACACACACACACACACACACACACACACACACACACACACCACACACACACATACCACACACACACACACACACACACACACACACACACACACACATCTTCTTCTTATTCCTCCACCCCTGTCAACCTCTCTCCTCTCTACAAGTTCTTTTCCCAGGTTTGTGATTCAGTAAGATGGGTTTCTTATGGCATTTTCACACATTCATATCCATGCATTGCATTTTTGTTATGTCCCCCTGCTTCTTCCACTATGGCTGAGGATGCTCTTCCTCCTGGTCAGTCTCTGCCCTCCCTTCTGCTTCTATATCCTCTGTCAGTGCTGTTTTCTTTTCATTTTTTTTTTCTGTGTGTGTGTGTGTGTGTGTGTGTTGGGCCCTTCCTTCTACTTACGTAACATTGCCTGTGAATCTTCATAGAGGGCTGAGGTCTCATTGTTCCCTCTCTTCTTTAGGAAGGGATGTCGACAGGCCCAGTCTTGTGCAGGTCAAGGCAGGTAATGTAATCACAGCTGCTGATTGCTGACAGTTCATAGGTGCAGAGGCACGTCATGCCTGGAGGGCAGTGTTCTGCCAGACTCTGCCTCTTCCTCTGGCTCTTGCATTCTTTCTGTTCCTTTTCTGTGGTCTTTCTCAGAAAGCTTCTCTTGCTGTATCTTGTCTCAATTGTCTGGTAAATTTTTAACCTGATGCAGAAGAAGAAGGGAATGTAGTTGAGCAGCTGCAAATAAGAAGGCTGTGTTTAGGTGTGGTCCCCGGCAGCAGAGTGACTCTGGATGGGCAAGGCTGTGTTTAGGTGAGGTCCCCTGCAGCACAGTGATTCTGGATGGGCAAGACTGTGTTTAGGTGAGATCCCCTGTAGCACAGTGACTCTGGATGGGCAAGGTTGTGTTTAGGTGTGGTCCCCTGCAGCACAGTGACCCTGGATTGGGCAAGGCTGTATTTAGGTGTGGTCCCCTGCAGCACAGTGACTCTGGATTGGGCAAGGCTGTGTTTAGGTGAGGTCCTCTGTAGCTCAGTGTAGCCCTGGATTGGAAAGAAAATCCTTTCCCCATTTTGCTAGGCTATGCTGTGCAGAGGTTCCAGTAGCTCACCCACAAATCACTAGGGGTGGGGTTTGTGAAGTCATTTGTTCCAAGTGATGAGGTAACTTGGAATCACTGCCTTAAGAGCCTGCATGTCAGATTTCAGTCACTCTTGATCTTGCAGGGATTGCTTACTAAGACAGATGGTATCTGTGTCCCTCATGGATGAGCATCCTTCAAACAGAGAAGCTTCCAGATCTTTCCATCTTTCTCACTTCTTAGAGAAGGATGGCAGCCACAGTGCACTGGGCTGCAGCAGGTTTCCTGTTGAGTTGCTCTCCACCCACTCAGAGGTCTGCCACTGTAGAGATACTTCATACATCATTAGAGAGATGTCACATGCATCGACATAAAGCCTTGTTCTTACCCAGAATGTCACTGTAGACTCCTACGGGCTTAAAAAATATCAGATTCAAATACATTCCCCCCTTAAATCATCCATTCTGCCATCAGATGCCCCCAAAGGGAAGTTGCTAGTGAAATAACAACTCCGAAGGTTAAGAAAAGCATCAGAAAAATGTTAGCTGAAAACGTGAACTTTTGCAACCTGTGCCGAGGGAACAGAATCAGAGGGGATGCAGAAAAAGGCATCGTATGCCGACTTTTTAAAAGATCTTTTTTTTCTGTCCTCAAAGTGATGCTCAGAGTGTTTGGGACACAGCTAAGGGCCCCAGAAGACGCCTGTCTTAATTTGAGTTTTCAACTCTGTTCAATTGCAGAGTCTTCTCTGTGCTAATGTTTCCCAAGGAAACTCATTCTGAAAGCTCAAATAAGGAAGTATATTTTATTTACCCATCAAGATTGGAAGCAGGAAGTGATTTTCTTTCATATGTATTCATCAATAAACATTTACTCATGGGGTATCTGCTGGGTGCCAGGCACTCTGGTGAGTCTCTGAACTCTTTCCCTTAGTAGCTGGGTTACAAGGATAAATTAACTCATGTCTCTGTCTCCCTATTTCCTGATCTGTGGCATAGTCCTGGTCAATGGACATGAAGATTAGATACATGGATTCATTTGAAGTTTTTAGCTCAGGGCACAGGGAGCCCTCATTGTATTGTTATCATAAGTTATAATAGAAATGCTGTGAGTGCTGGAAATAACCCTTGATTGACATACACTTCTGGAATTGTAAGGGTTCACAGTGGCTGTTTTCATCAGCATACAATTGGTGTCTGCTCACCTAGTATGTAAGAAAACCATTTGGTTGTTAACTAGAGGGTAATTCAAGTCATCCACCCATTCACCAACCCACCCACCCACCCACCCATCCATCCACCCATTCATCCATCCATTCATCCATCCATCCATCCATCCATCCATCCATCCATCCATCCATCCATCTATCCATCAGCTGACCAGTTGTTTATATAAACTAGGGATTCTCAAGGTCATGGCTGTTGAGATTGTGATCATGTCAGTCTCTGTTGCAGGAGACCACCCTGCACAATAGTGTTGGATAGTCTCCCTGCCCTTTTCCACCCGATAGATACACAAGGCACCCTCTCTTTCCAAGCTAGTGTGTTGAAGCCTGATTTTTGGAAACTGCTGTGGAAGGATAAACCGGTTCCAGTTTCACAGACAATGAATATCCCAAGAAGCCACCAGAGGTCACCTCATTCGGATCTTTTGCTTTGTAGAGTCCCCACATGGAAGGGAGCCCAGTCAGATCCACACTAATTTGAGCGTTCAAGTTTGTGACCAAATACTGGCACACGGGATCATCAAAAGGTATAGAGAGCTGGTGGGACACCTATAATCCCAGTGAGTAGAGTCTGAAACAAGAGCATACACAAGTTCAAGGCCTGCATGGGCTACAGAGAGGTTCAAGTTTATACTGTGCAACTTGGTGATACTCTGTCTCTAAAGATAAAAGTAAAACAGAGATCATGGCCACAGAATGGTGTATGTTAGGGATGAATCAGCTCAGCCATCAGGTGCTGGTCTAACCTGCACAAAGCCCAGGGCTCAGTCTCCAGCATCACATCAACCAGGTGTGCTAGTGCAGCATTGGAGAGAGGAAGGAAAGAGGAGCTGCAGTTCAAGGTCATCCTGTCTGCACTCTGAGTTAGGGCCATCCTGTGCTACATGAGATTTGGTCTCAAACAAAACAGAATGAGATTTAGAGATGTTACTTTAGGGTAAAATACTTGCCTAGCATGCAGCAGGCTTCAAACAAGGAAAAAAATCACCTTGTTCTACAGAATTTGTTACTCAAAAAATTAAATATGGCCCCGTAGGCACAATTTAAATCCTAGGTCCATTGCTTATAGACAGTGTGACTCCTTCAGTGGCTTGGCTTGGCTGGTCTCTATTTTTCCATCTGTGAAATGTGAATTAACTGAGATCCTGTCACATCCAGTGAGAGAATGCATGCAAGTCTCTCAGAGTAACGCCAGCAAAACTCACATCAATAGCATGTGATTATTACTGGGCATCAAGCTGGCTGTACATCAAGATTGGCTCTGGTACCTCTGCACCCTCCCCAGATCTCCTCCTAGTCCTTCAGAAATGTAAAGCTCCTTATCGCTCTCACATGTGTGATGGGCAGGTATCCTGGCTATGAGGTAGAGATAGAAGCAAAGGGCATTTGAGGTCCCATGGGTAGGACTGCCCCTCTCATGACTGTAAAGTGCTTTGGGGCAGAGAGATACCTCTAGCTTGAGGTTCTTTGTGTTATTTCCCCCAAACAAGCGCCTTTCTTGCCAAGCCATCATTCCTGTGCAACACTTTAATTTACATCTTTTAATAACTTCGGTTGCCATGGAAGCATTGGAATTCAGTTTTAAAATAGACAACTAATTGTTTCAGTCAGTTTGGGTATTTGCTGTCAAGGAAACAGCCAAAATTTCCCCATCACCATGAGTCCACTTAATTGGATGCATAAAGAGGTAAAATGGTAGAGGGGTCTTGCCCACCTCGATGCCAGGTGGGGGAGCACCAGAGGACATCAGTTTCCAGTGGCTCTATGTCTAGGAAGCATAGGGTCTGGATTAATGTAGGATTCTCAGGTAAGTGAAATGTGGATTCATTAGGGAAGATCAATAGGGGCAGGTAGTTCTTGGGAATATGCTGGGGTAAAGCACAGAGCCCTGGTATTTGAAAACCAGATGGAGCCAGCTGTTGCTTGACTTTAAGGAAAACTCCATAGCTATCCACTCTGTTTCAAGGGATTCTGGGAATGGCACACTTTGGCACAAGGATGGAGGCTGCTTCCTTGGAGAGACTAAAGAACTGCACATCTTCCAGTTGAGTGGATTGCCACTTGTCTTCTCTTTCGTAGTACATGCCAGGCTCCCAGGATAATGATCCAGAGAGAATGTGGTGTATTAATTTGTTTTGAGACAGTGGCTCCTATAGTCCAGGATGACCTTCAAGTTACTGAAGTTGGCCTTGAACTACTGATTCTTTTTCTTCTACCTACTCAGTACTAAAATTACCAATATGATCCACTCTGGCCACTTTTGGGAAGTGGGAACTCCCAAAGGAGGGAACTCATGCAACTAGTCACATCCTGTCTGCAGTTAAGAACAGAGATCAATGCATGTGCCCATGCTATCTGCTTTCTAGCTACTGAGCTAGTCTTTGCTACTATTATATAATCTGGGGCTCAAAAATAAGCAAACAGTGCTGCTTGTAGTGGGCTGGGTCTTCCTACATTACCCAGCACTCAAGGCATTCCTCCACTGACATAGTCGCAGGCCAACTTAGTCTACACAGTTCCTCAACTGAGGATATCTTCTTAGGTGATTCCAGGTTGTGGAACGTTGGCATTTAAAGCAAGCCACTGGGTTGATGGTAGTGGTTGTCATGATGCTGAATGCGATGGTGATGATGGTGGTGGTGGTAATGGTGATGATGATGACAAAGATGATGGTGCTCAAAAGCCAATGGAAAGAAGCAATGGAGCACTTGCTGTTTTGCAATGAAATGCTATAAACAAGAGAACTCACCATAGGGCATTGTAGAATGCACAAGACTAATTAGGACAATGACAAATGTGACTACAACATGTAGCCTTGAAGGAAAAGCAAGGGGAAACAAAATCTGAAAATTGGGCAGCACTAGGAGGCCACGGTGGCCATCAGATGAACATGTTAGTGGGTTTTTTTTAATGATGGTAGTCATGGTAACAGCACTGGTAAGATAGATACTCTATGGGACTATCTATTATGTATCATGTATTCTATCTATCTATCTATCTATCTATCTATCTATCTATCTATCTATCTATCATCTATCTATCATCTCTGCATTCATGTCTATCTATTTCTGGTTCTAGCATCCAACTTGTATATCTAATGTTGAAATCTGAGAGCTCCATTTTCCCACGTGCTCCCTATCATCTATCTACCTATCATCTATCTATCTATCTATCTATCTATCTATCTATCTATCTATCTATCTATCATCTATCTATCATCTATCTATCATCTCTGCATTTATGTCTATCTATTTCTGGTTCTAGTATCCAGCTTGTATATCTAATGTTGAAATCTGAGAGCTCTATTTTCCCACGTGCTCCCTGTAACCCCACTCTGGTTTACCTTTTCCCTTTCACTATCACATTTTAAAAATCGAGTTGATCTGATATTGTCAAAGACAGCTGACACAAAATGCTTCAAAACAGTTTAGAGACATTTAAGCTGAAAAGACATTTGAAAGAGATCTTATACCCATCAGAGCACTAAAATAATCCCCAAGATTCCCTGAAGAAAGAAAAAAGGACAACACATGAGATCCCATGATCCATAGTACACAGTAAGAAGTAAAGAATCTGTCTATATGAACATCCACAAGCACTGAACTTTCAGGAGGGAATGCAAATTTAAGAAATGTATCTCAGAATAGAAAGGCAGTATCTCAAACAAAAGAATCATAAGCCCAGCATTTCTTGACCCTGTCTGTTGCCAATGCTGAGGTCACAATGCTAAATCTTAACTTAGTTAAGGCGGTTTCTTCAGGGAACTAAAGCAATGTGGTCCAGGTGCCTGTCTTCCTAACTTAATACAAAACTGGAGCTCAGAGAATCCCAGGCAAGAGGTGACTCACAGTCCATTACGTTATCTGCCTCAGATATTAGATTTCTCTGTTGAGCCCTGGAAGCCGGAGCTGGATTTCAGTCAACTCATAGCAGGGATCCAGCAAGTGCCAACTTTGTCATTGAAGAGGAAAATGTATGTGCTTGAAATAGTGAGGCTGAGGGGCTCTCTTTATTTTATTCTGAAGTGATAGCTTGGCAACTCTATTTCCATTCTTCTTGAGTTGGAGTGGGGGCCAATGTGGCCTGGTGCATAGAAAGCAGCTTTGGGGATGACACCAACATGGTGTGACATTTCAACAGTCAATGTGTTCTGTGACTCTGAGCAAAACTGCCTCTTGTTGATTTCATCGCCTCCTTGTTTACCATGCAGAAGTGTCATTTTGTAAGGCTGTGGGAAGGATTAAATGGTATAATATATGTTAAGCACCCAAGACACACATCCAGCACAAGGTAGGCATTGCTAGCATTCTGGTAGTAATCTGAGAGCCCTTTTATTGTTCTGCTAAAAATCTTCACTTTGACTTCAAGGTGTGATCACCATTTACTAGGGATATTTCTAAATGGAAGGGAATGGGAAAGCTGCAGTTATGTCCCAGGGCAGGAGGAGCTGGATGCAGATTATCATCATTGTGCAGGATGCCCCATTGTTGGCCAAATATTCTGAAATGCAGCTGCAAAGGGGGGGATTCTGGCTACATAATTAGAGTGCTGCTCTTTGAAGAAGGGGGCTGAAAGAGACATAAAGAAAGGACAAGAGCTACAAGATGGCTCAGTCTCTAAGGCCTGACTTCTAGCGCTAAGAGGGTGGAGAGAGACTAGTGTGGTCGGTAAGCCTCAGGTCTGAGAAATAGACTTTATCTTGAAAAGGAGAGGAAAGCTCTTAAAGAATGACATCTATGGTTGACCTCTGACCTCTATACACACTCCCTACCTACACAAACACCTCCTATAAATGAACACACACACACACACACACACACACACATACACACACACACGAACATGCATACACACATGCATAAGAAAAAAGAGAGGAAATGACTGAGCAAGAATTTGGAGGGTTCTACCTGTAGAAAGAACACCAGGAGAGGGCAAGGAACTCTTAAGTGCAAATATCAATATAACATTTGTCTCATACAGAGGTAAGGGACCAGGATCTTTCACTCTCCTGCTGCTGGCCAAGATTTGCACCTGGGAAGAGATGCAGGCAATGCGTGTGGCGTGCAACAGTTTCCACTGGGAGGAGGTACCATCTTCCAGCTTCTCTGGACTGGGCCTTTTGTAAAGAAAGACAGGATATGTTGAGATAACCAAGCACCCCTGCGCTTCTAAGCATTGGGGGTCGACTCCCCACTTTCTGCCCTTCCCAGCAGCTTCTCCGATATGTCATTTATTTCTCACATCCTCCATTCCTTGTGTGCATGTGTGCCTGTGTTCATGGGCACACATCCATGTAGATGTATACGTGTAGAAGCCAAAGATCAATATCAAATGCTTTCCTCTAGCTCTCCACCAGGAGACCATGTCTTTCACTGAACTGGCAGTTCTCCAGTTCATATAGAAAGACTGACCAGCCATTTTTAGAGCTTCCACTATCTCTGCCTATCTCTCCAGTGTTGGAATGGAGGCATGTACTCCATGTGTGCCTAGCTTTTGTGTGGGTCCCAGTGAACCAAGCTCAGGACCTCATGCTTGTGTGGCCGCTGGTATGTTGCAGTGCTAGAATGCCCATATTAAGAGGCAGCTCTGGAGGGAAAGGGTTTATAAGGTTTATAGTTCCAGAGGAGTACAGTCCACCGCGGCAGAGGAGACTGCAGTCCACCGCGGCAGAGGAGACTGCAGGCAGCAGCAGTGTGAGGCTGGCTTGCTAGTCAGAAAACACAGTGATCACATTTCTTCTGCACACAGGAAACAGAGTGGGGGAACAGGCTCTAAAATCTCAAATCCACTCTTCATTGAGTGCTTCTTCCAGCAGCACTCTACCTCCTGAAAACTTCCTACCTATAATCTTCCCAAACAGCACCACCGCCTGGGACCAGGAGCTCAAATACATGAGTCTCTGCAGAGATGGTTCTCACTCAAACCACAACACATGACAAACCTTTCCCCAGTGGAGCCTATCGTTTCAGCGCCCAAGTCCTTTCCATGATGTACAAAGGCCACCTGACACCACTGAAAGTTCACACAGCACTTTGAAGCAGAGCAGTTGGTCCTTCCCTTTCTGACTATCCTCCTCCAAACTCTCAGGTATTCAGTGTTTAATATTTCACATTGATATCATCATGACTTCATGGGAAACATGCAGGAATATCACTGTTATTTTGGAACACCAGCTTTGAATGCACAAAATGTGGGAAAATAAAAAACAGGCATCCTCGAGGTTTGCTCCACTTAACAGAAAATAAGAAAGCTTGTGAGCATGCACTTCAGCACCAGGGACAGTGCCAGCCCAGGCTGGTTCCTATGTAATATTCAGTTTGGAGAATTATCATTACTGTTCCTATCTTACTTATTGTTACATTTCTGTGCGTAGAGACCATGACCACAGCCACTCTTATAAAGGAAAACATTAAATAGGGTTTGGCTTACAGTTCAGAGATTTAGTCCATTATTATCATTGTTGGAAACATGGCAACATGTAGGCAGACATGGTGCTAGAAGAGCAGAATTCTACATATTGACTTGCAGGAAGAGATAGTAAGTCACTAGGCATGGCTTGAGGTGACAAAGCCCACCCTCACCGTCCCACTTCCTCCAACAAGGCTATACCTCCTAATATTGCCTCTCTCTATTGGCCTATGGAGGAGCATTTTTATTCAAATTACCACACTCCCCCAACTTCCTCTTTTCAGTCCTATCATAGCAGTATGTGAGAGTATACCTAAAGGCAATCAGAACATGTTATATTACTTCTCCTGCAGGAGTGTGAAGAAGCATCTGTTATTAACAGAGAAGGGAACAACAGACTCAAAAAGGAGACCATGAGAGGCCATCATGGTGAACCAGTGAGTTTATGGAAACCTTCACAGAGAAGAGTCATAGGTGACCCTTAGCTGCACCACACAAGTGCAATGGCTGACCACTCTTTTCTAACTTAAGTGACAACCCATCACAGTGTTAGTCATAAAAGCTGCAACATTGGAATTCCCACCCTGGGTAACTTTCCACCTGCTGCATGCTTGAGTGCCTCCTCTGAAGACAAGTGGAGCTATAGATCTAGAAGGAATGGGTGGCTGGAATCTCAGGTGAGAGACTAATGAAGCCCCTGTTTTAAAAGGATAAGTTAGTAGCCTACTCTTGGGAAAGTATGATGTGGGTTATCACAGCTACCTGCTTCAGGATGGCAGTGATCATATCCAACTCAAAGAAACAACTGCCTGACAGTAAATTGTGCCTTTTGTAAGATACCTTTAACTTTTAGCTCCTTGTACATTTGAATGTTACCTGCTTGAGTTTTGTGACTCCAGGTGACTCCTTTCCTCCCTCCCTTTGCTTTTTTCCTTCTTTTCTCTCTGTCTCTCTCTGTGTCTGTCTCTCTCTGTTTCTGTCTCTGTCTCTCTGTATGTCTCTGTCTGTCTCTCCCCATTCATATGCATGCACATGTTCACATATCTTTATACTTTACCTCCTCAGCCCTGAGATTACAGGTATGCATCACCATGCTTTACTTTGTACTTGGGTTTTGGCATCAAACAAGTCCTTATGCTTATAAGACAAGTATTTTTCCAAGCAAGCCATCTCCCCAGATGCCAAAGGATTCTTTTCATAATTCTTTAAGATAGCAGGAATTTAAGAGATATTTCCAGTGCATCATGGAGCAAGATTCTAACTTTGCTGCTTATGCATGAAACTAGACCTTCTTCTAGAGAGTGATACAGAAGTCAGAGGCCACAATATAGCCTGACTTCCAGTAGGGAGGGTCAGCAATAGGCTATAACAGTAGCAGGTGGTCTTTTTAGGGGGGTTAACCTATGTGAAAAATTGCACTGAAAATTTCCACATGTGTGTAGATGCAATTCATGACACTACTTTGCAGATGAATAGTTTAAAGCACAGAATGATTGAAAAATTCATCTCTGAATTTTTTCCATCCAGGTAGGAGACAGACCAGAATTTGAGTCCAAAGCTTTTGAAAAGAGGCTTTAAATACATTAATTATACATGAGGATGTATGGTATTTTCATACACGTGTTCAGTGTATTTGATCACCCTCTGTAGCATTTCTTGTTCTCTCCTACTCCTACTGATTAACTATCTTCTTTCCAACCAGCCTCTCTTCTATTTTCACATCTTTTTTCCTTCTTTTCTTTTCCTTTATTTTTGTCTTTCTTTTTTAAAAAAGTGAGCCAATTCACTTCATTAGGGTTTCTTATAAGTACATGAGTGAGGAATTACTTGTCAAAGTGTAGGCATCTTCCTAGTGTTTGGATCAGTGTGTGAAAATGTCTCCTCCTCCCTCAAACCATTCACTACCTATAAGAGGAGTTCAGCACCAAGAACACCTCTGTCCTGTATGGGAGCCCAACTGTCCTACATGGGAGTACTACTGTCCTGTATGGGAGTAGCCCTGTCCTGCATGGCAGGCCAACACCATGCCAGGTTTTGTGTAGCTCTTATGCAGCTGTTCTAAGTTCAAGACTAGTGCAGCCACACTACCCGAAAGACAGCATTCCACAACACTCTGGCCTATTTTCTGGCTCCATCCTTTCATTCTGACCTTTCTTCCAAGATGTCACCTAAGTTTCAGAGAGGATGATAGGGCATTTAAGTGATGGGCAGGCACATTTTTTAAAAAAAAATAATGGTAGGCACTGTAATAAGCTAAAATCACAGTTTTTCTGGTAAGAAGAAGACTGGCCAGTCTTTTGAACCTTGTGGGTCTCATGGAGCAAATTAATCAGAAGGAAAGAACCAGGGATCATTCTGGTATCAGGCACCTGGTGGGTCCGTAATCCCCCCTTGAACCACCACAGCTGGGATACATGTGAATGAGAATGCTCTTAGGGCAGAGGGACTCTCTACAACATCACCCTAGCTTGTAGTGCTACCTTTATTGGGGTTGTCTAGTGACCAATATCTAAGTTTGTTCTAAATTTCAGGACTGGGGTAGGAATGTGGTATTCTCTTTTTGTGTTCTTGTTATATAGCATGGGCTGGGTTCAATATTATAATCCTTACACCTCTGTCTCTGAGTCTGTTTACAGTACACATGCACCATCATGCCTGTCTGACATGGGATGCTATCACTGAGAGGTGCCCAGTTTCAAACACAATGCTACACACAGGGTAGATGCTCAGTGCCCTATTGATTGCTTCATGGATGTATGAGTTTCTGGAAAAAAAGAGAGTGAAGAGAAGAGGGTGTGTTTTCCAGGTATAAAGAATTTTATGCACTAACTCAGAGAGAAAGCAAGAGCCAATTTTTCCAAACATCGGCATTTCTGCACACTTTCATTTCAGTACCTATGCATAAATAGGTGGAGATTTCATTTCCTCCTCTGACCCTCCTGCCCCAACTGGAAGTCCACCAGGAGACACTGGTACAGGCTCGTTCATCACAGCCTTGCTGCTCTCAGCCCATGCAGACATCTCCATATCCGTATTCTCCGAAGTACAAGCCTCCAGCCCAGCAATTTGTTTGTGTCCTTTAAAGCAGCCAATGAGACAAAAACAAATAACTTCTCCTTAGCAAATAATATGGAATTCTTGAAGGGCCAAGTGGCGGACTCCTGGGCTCAAGGGGAGTCACCAGGGGGACAGTCAATAGGAAGAGTGTTTTCTTCCTGAAAGATTAGAGTCTGCACAGTTTGGGCCCCGAGGGACCAAGGAAAGAGAAAAACACCTTCTTGCTGGAAGAGTGTGACAGTGCTGGGGCCTGTTAGGCAGGAACATAAGATACAGGAGAAAAGGACTCTTAATAACCATCACTTTGGGGCCACAGGATCCTTACCTCCTCTGTTGCTGTCAGTCACAAACTCCAAAGGAGGCCCTGGCTGGCATCAGGAGAAAGTGAAGCGTACATAGATTAAGCCCCACATCTCAGCACTGACTGTGCCACACTGGTCTCTCTCTCTCTCTCTCTCTCTCTCTCTCTCTCTCTCTCTCT
>NW_022196894.1:2212833-2220333 GCF_008632895.1 Mastomys coucha
TCTCTCTCTCTCCCTCTCCCTCTCCCTCTCCCTCTCCCTCTCTCTCTCTCTTTATCTCTGCTTATCTCTCTCTGAAGTCTGTAGACTGAGACTTTCTCATGCCTGTGCTAGCCTCTCCTTTGTCATTGATTTAGATAGACTCCATTGTCATTGATTTAGATAGACCTCAATTGTTGCTCTTCTAACCACAGCAAGCCCTAGTTGCTTGATGTCTTTACTACTGGGATAGCCTCTTCTAGGTCATCTTGCCCCTGATAAATTGTCATGTCTATGTGGATCTAGCTATGGCATGTTATAATCTAAGAATGAAATGCAAGCCCACCTGGCCTTCTTTTCTGTGTGAACTCCTTTGTTTCAATGATTTTCATGTAGATGTGCCTTTGCAGGTGTGCTTATATGGTAGCCACCTATTGCTTATGATCAGTGCATCTAAACTGAAAGCAGTAGGAAGGACTTATGGCCTCAAGCATGGCAGCCAATGTCAAGTGTTTTCTTCTCAGGCATTTTGTGCTAAGATAAGTGCAGAGGTACTACCCTGAATGACTAAATAGTCTGTATACATTTCCATGATCTGTGGTTGTCGAATGGTACAAGCAGCATTGGAACTGAAGCTCCAATAGTTCCAAGCCTTGTATTTCCCTGAGAATAATGCCAATGAGTCAATCTCTGCAGTAATGTTTCCTCATTGTATTTTGCATTTTTGCTGGATGAGGGACTTCATCAATCCTTTCTCCCACTCTTGCTAACTCTCTTTCATTCCAATCCCATGGTCTGCTCTGGTATGTCTTAAAGCACTACACAGGAAGTTTTTACCACCTACAAAACTCCCCAAGATGTTGCCTTAAACCCCAGCCTGCTTTTTTTTGTTTTTTCGAGACAGGGTTTCTCTGTATAGCCCTGGCTGTCCTGGAACTCAACTTTGTAGACCAGGCTAGCCTCGAACTCAGAAATCCACCTGCCTCTGCCTCCCAAATGCTGGGATTAAAGGCATGCACCATCACCGCCCGGCCCCCAGCCTGCTCTTAAACTCATGGAGATGGAAGTGTAGTCCTCGAGAGAGGGCTCAAGAGAGAGAGCACTATGATGAACCTGGATGGTGGCCTTCCAGCCTCTGTTATAGTAAGAAAATTATTTCTGTTGTTAAAGCTAACAGTCTGTTTGACTTTGACCCAACCTCAGCAAATTAATACATCTCCATGGGTCTTTCCCAGAACATTCTAGGTCTCTTCATTGGGAATGCTAGGCCTCCACCACCGAGGTCATTGGGTCCATAGACTCCTGTTACAATCCTTTGAGATTGTTTATTACTTGTATGGAATGTGCATATGGGTGAATATTGTATTTGTGAAATATACTCTTTAATAGAAAATAAAGGCTAAAAATCTGCACATTTGTAAGTGTGGTGTATAGAGTGTATGCACTCATGGGTATGGCTGTGTGTATATAGGTATGCTGGTGCAAGTGTGGCCTGTCATAAATCATTGTCAGGTGACCTCCTCTGTCTCTGTTACTCTCTGTCTTAGTTTTGAGACAGAGTGTCTGACAGAACCTGGAGCCTATAGATGCAGCTAGGCTGGCTGCCAGGAAGTGCCAGGGATCTTTCTCTCTCTGCTTCCCCAGTGCTGGGGTCACTTATGTGCACTGTGGGCTGCCACACATGGCATTTTGCATGGATACCTGGAATCAAAACTCTGGTCTGAATGCTCTCAGCACTTTATGAAGCTGCTTCCCCGGATCTAGACTCAGCTGTATTTTAGAAGAAGATATCTAACATGAAGTCTACATGGTAGTCTCCTCACCTCTCTGCCCTTCTAACTTTCTGGAATGCCAATCTTCCACTCACCCCACTAAACATGGCCTCCTCGTTGCACCTCACTCTGCCCTTCTTTGGGAAC
This sequence comes from Mastomys coucha, assembly GCF_008632895.1. Taxonomy (NCBI): domain Eukaryota; kingdom Metazoa; phylum Chordata; class Mammalia; order Rodentia; family Muridae; genus Mastomys; species Mastomys coucha. Next base: position 2,214,729 of record NW_022196894.1, read on the forward strand.
TGTGCCTGGCATCCCTTTGTCTTCCTGATGCTCACATACCTGTGGAAAAGGAAATAATTATTGCAAATGCTCACTCCATAGTTCTCTTTTCCACTTAGTTCACAAGACACCCACTGTCATTTAGACAGAAGCAAATGGAAAGGAAGTGGATAGGAAGGAGGTAGGGAAGGGCCCAGATGATGAAACAACTGTCCTCATCAGCAGTCCAAGTAGACTGCAGGAGTCTCAAGGGACAGAAGTGACCCTGCCTGCACTTGCTGGAGCCAGTACCATCTTTCCTTGCTGCTGGAGGCTGGTAGAGGCAGCATGTGCCTCTAAAACCAGACATATGTCACCTTTGGGCAAAGGATGAGCTAATAGAATAGAGATGAGCATAATTGGCAGAAGGTCAGCAAGGGAGCCCTGTGCGTCTGGAGCTTCCTGAAAGGCTGCCCTGTTTCCTCTTCCCTTGTCTGCCGATTAGTATGCAGGTAAGGCGGACCGGCCTCTGCAGAGTAATTGGATCATTCGGAGATCAGCGATGCCTGGTGTATGTACAAAGCCTCAGCAGTGATTAGATCCTGCCTGCTCCTCTCAGCAAGCCTTGAAATTCTCCCCACTGTGAAAAACTAATTTTCGGTGGGAATTTATTAAATAAGAAATCTGCAAGCCATTTTACCTTGTAAGTCCAGCTGGCAGAATACAAAGACAACCCTCAACTCTGATGCCTGGTTTCCACAGAGCCTTCTCCCTCACTTGGGAACAGGTGAGAAGTAAGCTTTGTTTCAGGATGAGTGTGCATTTTCTACAGTCCTCAGAGGAGGAACAATGAAGAAACCCCTTTCCCCAAAAGCCACCAAGGGAGAAAAATTGAGACAAGCAGAGTATTGGGTGGGTGTCAGGTAATAGATTTGACTGTGGCAGGACCTCCCTTCCTTTGATTAGATTCTATCACTCCATGTTCTAATGCTGATGTTTTAATCCCAGCATCTCAGAACATGCTTATCTTTGGATACAGGATCAGATCTTTAAGGCAATGATAAGGTACAATAAGACCCTAAAGTAGGTCTATTCCAATTTGAGTGGTGTTATCATTATTCAGAGAGAATGGAGCACGGATACACAGGGGAGGAGGAGGATGGGAGTGCACAGGGACAAACAGTGTCTGCTGCCATGGAGAGAACGCAAGAGAATCCACCCCACAGAACCCCAGTCTTGGACTTCCAGGCTCTATTGTGATGAGAGGAATCATTTCTGTTGTAGAAGACACTGGTGCGTGGGCTTTGTCACAGCAATTTCAGCAAATAAGTACACAGGCCTCTTCCAAAACATTCAGGAACTCTCCATTGAAAATCCTTCTCTCTTTCTACAGACACAATAGAGAGTATCTTTTCTGTATTCACTCTGACACTGGCAGATGGTCACCAGCAACTTTGCACTGGGACATGATTGAGAAGCTGAGTGACAGGAAAGATACTGGCACAAATGTGAGTGAAGAGAGATGGTGGGCACACCCATAAGACATGTTGGCTTTGTGTCATTTCTGGTGCCTAGTGCCTAACTTGCATTGGCCTTGACAGATGATTTATATATTAAATCATATCTATTTAGTTTTCTCATATCAGAGTTTTAGCCCCCAGTGCCTCTGATGTTAAATTTACTTAGGGTCATTGAAAATACAATTGGATGAGGTCATACTGGGTCAGGAAGGGCCCCTAACCCAAGACAACTGCTTTCCTTGTGTAGAGGGGACTTCTATTCATAGATTTACACCAGAAGAGAAGGCTATGTGGAAATGAAGGCAAGAGTCAAGGAAATGCTTCTTCATTGAATTCCAGAGATGGCCAAAAAGAGCTGGAGGTTTGGGAGAGGCAGGGGACAGACTTCTAAGGCAGCCCTCAGAAGGAGCTGGCTCTTCCTATACTTGCCCTTATACTTTCAACATCCAGAACCATGAGTGACGAGTTTCTGTGCGAATCTGGGAAGAGGGTTCTCTTGGTAAAGAATTGCAGTGCTATCTTGAAGGCTTAAGTTAAAGTCCTTAGCTCCTGTATAAAAAAATAAAATGGTCTATGGTAGCATGTAAGGTGGGGACAGGCAGATTCCTGGGGCTCTCTAGGCACTCAGATAATCTTGGTGAGTTTCCAGATCCTAATAAGCCTGTCTCTCAAAAATATTGTGGACCACATCTAAAGAATGACATTCAAGACTGACCTCTGGCCTCTGTAGGCATATACCTGCATCTGCACATACACATGTATATACCTGTGCACATATATATACTATTTCTGTTGTATGCTTGTCCCCAAGTTTACAGTAGTGTATTACATCATCTGTGGCTGTCTAACACAGATGCTGTGATACACAGAAATAAACCCCACAGGGAAGGTCATTGTTAGACACAATAAAGGAAAGCTGCTGTGTCTGGGGGACAGGGGACCTAAGTGCCCCAATCCTTGTCAGTAGCTCCATGTACTTGCAATGAGGCATCTTCTGTACCTGGAGTGTAGTTTACAAGGCACACCTACAGCTGGTTGGTGGCATCCCTGGGAACTACCCCCAACACCACTGTGTAACCTTGATTCTCTCTATAGAGATCAAACTAACAAGGTAGCTACAGGAGGGGGCTGCACAGATGGCTCACTCACCAAGAGCAATGCCCAAGTCGGGTATAAAAATCTCATCATTGAGTAAGCCGACAGAGAACCACCATCTCCAGCCCCCTGTGTATATCCCCAGCATGCCACCTAAGGTCACCCTGGCCACTCTCTAGGGTCACAGGACTCTTTCTATGCATCAGCCTAGGATGGATTGCAAGGGTCACTGAAAGGGAAGTGGACTTGTTAGAGATTCTGTACAGGCTCATTCTGCTGGTCCTGCTCCCCCACCCTCACTTTGAACGGGCAGATTTCCAATTAAACATAGGAAAGGGCAGTGTCCCATTGTCTGGCCATATACCCCCACAACTCACTGCAGCATCCACCAGGTACCAACACCATCTCAAGTAAAAAAACACCTCTCTTCATTCCATGCATAACTGAGGGTCAACCTATCTACCCCTCTGCTGCCAGCAGGATAAAGGGTTGCCAGGCACTCCTGGGCCCGCCTAGTAGGCATCTCTTCTAGGCATCCATATGAACAGGTGGTGCAGGAGGAGAGAATAAGGATACCTGGAAGCTGGGTCAGAGGGAGAAAACTGACTTAGTTGGATCAGGGCCTGACCACTTAGAGGGAGGGACATGTCTAGAGTAGTTACTTGGGTAGAATGAAAGGATTTGTCTCTCCATTGGTGCCCTTCCCCTGTATTTACCATGGGAGTACTCACCACCTCAGCTTCAAGACATTAGAATCCACCCCTCTGCCTGAGCTTATCTCTTTTAGGCTTTGAGGGGTGCTCTTCATTGCCCACAGGCAGTGAGGACTACAAGTGTGAACTTGTGAGATCCTGGAGATTCTGAGAAGAATGACACTGTGTAAGCACATAGGTACCTTCTGACACTGGCCGCCAGTGTGCCCCAGTGGGTCAAGCTACAGTTCTGCTCCTCCAGTGGTAATCTGTGATTCATGCAGCTCATGTCCCTGTTCCCTTTCCTGACCCACAGCCATCTCCAGGGTTCAGTCCTTGAAGTTGGGTCTCTGCCTTAGCACCTGTTTTGAGAGAACAAAGCTGCCATCAATCATCTGTGTGAGAGCTAGGGATGTTGGCAGGAAGAGGACCCACCTGCAGATGGATCTTCTTAGCCCATCTCCCAGATCACCCTATTCCCCAGAGCCTCCATTTACACTCTGATGTCTGTTCTCATCCCTGGAAGAGTTCCCTCTGCATAGCATCCAGCAATCACAGAAGAAGTGGATTTTCACTGGTAAATCATGGATTGTCTGCTGCAAGCAAGGAGGTTCCTGTTGTCTTACGTTGCACCAGAGTCCTATAGTTAGAGATCTCCGGAGACTGAAATGAGTACTGCCTCCCTGGGCTACTGTCCCTGCCTCTCAATCTCTAACCCCTCAGTGAAATGCTGAGCACATTCTTAGTTACTCTCCAGGAAGAGGGAGTCAAAGCAAAGATGCCAGCTGGAACATGAGAGCCTTTGATATCCCAGCCACTGCGCCGGGCTCCAGTGCTGGATTCCATTGAGGAATTCCGGGGGAGAGGCTGAGATAACCATGTGCTTATTGCACAACATAGTGTTTTCATCTAATTGGATGAGGGGCATACTGACGATGGCTGATGTGGTCACTTAATGAGAGAAAGTGTGTTTATTTCCAGGAACACTGCTTAGCATGGAGTGAGTGCACAGAAGCATCCATAGTGGTGAGAGTTCATTTCAATTGTTTACTGGACTTGGAGTCACCTAGGAGACACATCTCTGGGAGTATCTAGGAGAGTGTTTCCATAGAGGGTTAGCTAAGGTGACAAGACCTACCTTGAATGTGGGCAGAACCATACCATAGACCAAGGTCCCAGACTCAATCAATGAGTAAAAGGGAGAAGTTATCTGAGAATCAGCAGTCCTCTCTTGACTTCCTCACTGGATACAGAGTGACTAGCTGCCTCATGCTCCTGATGCCACCCTCCTCCACCCACAGTGGAGTCCATCCCGTGTACCAGGAGTCAGAATGAACCCTTCTCCCCTATGCTGCCTTTTGTCAGAGGAACAAAATAAGCAACAAAAAAGACAGTGGTTTTCTCTGTGTCCCACCGATGGGACACAGTCTCCAAGAAGCATCTGGCCAAGAAACAGCTTCATCATACCAGTGACTTCCCTGTGAACAGTGTGGCCTGTGGACTTGCTGGCCACATCCTTGATCCCCCCAGCTCCTTCCAACTGACTCCAAACCCCCATGTCACAAATGTGCAGAAAAATGATCCATGGCTCACTCGGGAACTTTCAGACAAAGTCATCCATCTACTTGTGACCTATTGTTTCTGTAGAATTTAGTGGATATCTGGCAAGATGGCAGTCTCGACCCAGATAAAAGTATAATTATTTCCTATTTGCTTGCTAGGGTTTTCAAATCAGTGAGGTAATTTAAGCATGACTCTTGGAGGCTTACAAAAAGATGTTATGATTAGTTTTATCTTCTTTGTTAAGGAAAAATAATTACACTGAAATAATTAGAGGCAGCAGAGTTGACATGAGATTAGGCGAGCTGGCTTGGCAATGAAAGTGAAGTTCTAATGAGGAAAGAAAGTATAAAAAGGAAGGGTCCATGGGGGACATGCAAACAGATTGTCCAATTCTGGCCTTGGAACCCAAAAGCAGAATGGACATTGGACATGTAATGTGGCAGGGTGGGCAGGTTCATAGAGGACTGAAACTACCTGAGAGCAGTTACCCTACTAGTGTCAGAATACCAAGGCCACGTTCGGACACCAGCACTAGAGAATGTGCAGCCTCAGACCAGCTTCTTGACATTTCAAAGCCACATCAGCTATCAACTGGTTCTCTTTCTTTTTATAGAAATCAGCTTGTGGAAGTACAATAAGAGTTCCATGACAGTGGACTTATTTAGTAAGTTTCCACTTGTGGAAGCAGGGACCATCTTATTTATGTTACAGAGGATGATATTGCTTATTTAATTCTTTGGTTTTGTAAAGGTTTTATTCCATTTGGTTTATTGTATT
>NW_022196894.1:2222120-2275591 GCF_008632895.1 Mastomys coucha
AGAGAGAGAGAGAGAGAGAGAGAGAGAGAGATCACATTAGTGTGTCCAAGCTGAGAGTAGTTATATTCTTACATAGATAGCTCATGGTGTGATCCCTGAAAGGGAGGGCTGAGGAGGACCTCTGTCCACCAAGACACCCTTCGTGTCTATTATCTTTCTTTGCTCTTTCAATGCATCTCCATTGCAGATAGCTTTTTAAAATCTAAAATGTTCCAAAAGCTGAAGACAAGATGCTCAGGAATTTGCCTGTCTTTCCTGTTCAACTGTGTCCCCATAGTTTCAGCATGGTCTAGATGATGAAATTTCTTGTTGCCTTATTGGTATTTTAAGTTTCTTGAAATGGCTAACGAATGACAGAGACTGAACCATCTAACATTTGGGGCCTATTTATATTTTAGTCTATACACATGACATTCATGTGTACAGGTGCCCTCATCTGTGTGGAGACCAGAGGTTGACAAGAGTTTTCCTCCCCACCTGATCCCCCCTGTTCCTGTCCGCACCCATCCCCAGGCCACCTACAACATCTATTCTATCTCCCCTTCCCAGGGAGATTCATACATCCCCTCGAGTCCTCCTTGTTACTTAGCCTCTCTGGGTCTGTATTTTGTAGCATGATTAACCTTTATTTTGCTGTTAATATCCACTTATAAGTGAGCTGGTGCCTAGCCAAGTTATTATCTGAAAGAATTCATCCAGCAACTGATGGAAGCAGATGCAGAGACCCACAGCTGAGCATTGGGCAGAATTTGGAGAATCCTGCCAAAGAGATGGAGGAAGGATTGTAGGAGCCAGAGGGGTCAAAGACACCACAAGAAAACCCACAGGATCAACCATCAGGAAGTCACAGGGGCTCTCAGAGGCTGAACTGACAATCAGGGAGCCTATGTGGGTCTAAACTAGGCCCTTTGTATATATACTATAGTTGTGTAGCTTGGTGTTTTTGTGGGACTCCTAACAGAGGGAGCAGAGGCTGTTTTTGATACTTTGGCCTGCTTTTGGGACTCTTGTCCTCCTACTGGGTTGTCTTGCCCAGCCTCAATAGAGGGGAGGTGCCTAATCTTATTGTAACTTGATATGCCAAGTTTGGTTGATATCCCTAGGAGGCTTACCCTCTTCTGAAGGGAAATGGGGGTGGAATAGATAGAGAAGGAGGAGGTGGGGGGAATGGATGATGTGGGGAGAAGATGGAGGAAAGATTGGGATGTAATACAGGAGTTAATAAATTAGTACAATGAAAAAATATGGGTTAAAAAATAACAACAAATTTTTCACTAGCAACCTCCACTTTGTTTTTCAGTGTGGGGTCCCTCACTGAACTGATATATGATTATTACAGCTAGGCTGACTGAGCTCCAATGAGTTCCAGGACTCTGTCAAGGTTAACAATGTGCTCCACCATACTTGATGTTTACATAGGCACGGGAATCTGAACCCAGTTCCTTTTGTGTATGAAACAGGACCTTTACCCATTGAGCCATCTTCTCAGCTCTCACTTGTGTCTTAAATGATGCCTATTTATAAATGTCACAAGGAACACATTGTGTACTTACCCATTGATTCTAAGAAGACATTTGCATAGGGTTGTCAAGGTCCCCACAGGCATGGTGCCCACATCACAGAGGAGGAAGACTGGCCACAAGAAAACAAGTAAATATAATTCAGTGTGCGGTAAGCATTATAAAAGAATCTAAATTCCTACCAGGGAAATCAGAGTTTTTAGAAGACAATGTGATACATGACCAGCTTGAGTCAAACAAGTTGTCATTACATTAAAACCCATGATGTCAGCAATGGCAACTATGTACTGCAGAGTGTTTCAATGCTGCCCTGTGAACCGCAGCAGCCTCACCAGTGTCTCACTGGCCTCTCCAGCCTTCCATGGAGCTAACAGTACCTGCTCCCTGATAGGTGTGAGGCTGTGAAGTTCCTGACAGACCGTGGTGGGATTTTTAAACTCTATTTTGGGTGCAAATAAAAGACACAAAATAGCTTGAGATGGAGAGCACACCCGGAAGTCCAAGCAGTGCTGGAACTGAGTCCTCATAGGTGTAAGGACTGGATCCTGTCTGCAGAGTGGGTCACAGGGCCAAGCCAGCCCTCACTGCTCTCTGTCCCTGCTTCAGGAGGAGCTGGCTTTTCTTCACCTTTGTTTCCAGGGCACATTCATTCTTGTTCTCCATCTTTCTCACCCTTCTTTGTTAACCTCTTTTTCTACTCTGTCTCCCCATTTTTTTCTCCCTCCATGTTCTAAGTTTCCCTCCCTCTTTTTTACCTCTCTCCTCCTTTTCTGTCTTTCTGAGTTTTTGTCTTCTTCCTCACCATCAACACTACTCTTCCTGTTTCTTCACTCGCCTTCTGCATTGTCCTCCTTGCCTCTCTCTCTTTCCCTCTCCCTTTCCATTTTCCTGGAGGTCTTCACTCTCTTCTATACCTCTTATCCTTAGGTTTGGTCTTCTCATTGTGTCCTGGATTTCCTGGATGTTTTGATTTAGGATCTTTCTGCATTTCATGTTTTCTTTGACAGCTACGTCAGTGTTTCCTATGGTATCTTCTGCACTTGAGATTCTCTCTTCTATCTTTTGTATTCTGTTGGTGATGCTTGTATATATGGCTCCTGACTTCTTTCCTAGGCTTTCTATCTCAGAGTTGTCCCTCCTTATGAATTCTTAACTGTTTCTACTTCCAATTTTAGGTTCTGGATAGTTTTGTTAAATTCCTTCACCTGTTTGGTTGTGCTTTCCTATAATTCTTTAAGGGAAAGAATTATACTTGTTTACTTGTGTTCTCCTGTAATTCCTTAAGGGAGTTATTTATGTCCTTCTTAAATTCCTCTATCACCATCATGAGATATGATTTTATATCCAAATCTTGCTTTTCCGGTGTGTTGGGGTATCCAGAACTTGCTGTGGTGGGAGTATTGGGTTCTGATGATGCCAAGTAGTCTTGGTTTCTGTTGGTAAGATCCTTGCATTTGCCTTTTGCCATCTCTGGTTAATCTCTGGTGTTAGATATTCTTGCTGTCTCTGGCGGGAGCTTGTTCCTCCTGTGGGTCTGTAAGCCTGTATCAGCACTCTTGGAAGATCAGCTGTCCCCTGGTAAGTCCCGTGCACAGAGGGCTGTGGATCAGCAGTCCTTCTTGGGTGCAGATGGATGAATGAAGGATCCTGTTCCAGTTTCTCTGCAGCATCTGTGGCCTGTGCCTCCTGGCTGGTCCTGCCTTAGAAAGTCACTGGAGAGAAAATGGAGATCTCCCCGAGTCCTAGGGTCAGATCATTCTCTGGAGATCTGCTCTCCCCTGGCAGGAAAGGTACATGGAGGGCTGTGGGACAGGCATGCCTCTTGGTTGTAGATGGAGGTAGAAAGGACCCTGCACCAGCTGCTCTGCTGTCTCTGTCTCTTCTGTCTCCCTCTCCCCCATTCTGCCTCCTCTGCCCCCTCCCTCCTTCACCACTTTGCTTTCTCACTGACCACATCTCCTTGCTCAGAATAAGCTCAGCAAAGTATTGTTGCTTCTGACTAGATCACGCCAGTCCCCAAGCCATCAATTTTGTTGGTGGTCTGGATACCTTGCCTGCAAACCTCTCCCACTATAATTAGGAAGCTTTGGTCCCTCAGGAAATCCTGGCCCTAGAATTCATTTCTGAGAAGGCTGTCTTTGTGATGATTCTTTTTCTCTCCTCCAAAATCCCACAAGTGGTTGTCAGGTGAGGGAAGTAGCAGGTCCAGCACCAGGCCAGTGCTAAGCCTCTTATCTCAGCCTCCACACTGTGGCTTTATTAGCTTAAGTTCCCCAAGGCAGAACTCCAGGGCTGAGCTGTGAGAGTGGGAGACAACAGTGTCTGAGCTAGAAAGAAACAGGGATATGATTGTTGTTGATGTAGGAAGGTAGTTTTGTGTCTGTTTTGGGGTACCGTTTAGCTGGAATTGAAGGGTGAGCCAAAGGAGTTCTTTGCTCTTTTGGATCTAGCCATTTTCACAGGAAACACCCAGAGGTGGTGAGGATGAGCCAAGGCAAACAGGCCTGCTGAACCCCAACATTACCCTGCTTTTCAATTTGGAATTTATTTCCAGGATATCCACCTGTTCTTCAACATCAGACTATTTTCAGAGTGTCTGCAGGGAGCCAGACTGGGTTCCAATCTAGATTCTTGTGCTTGCAGCCCACACCCCAAGAGTGGAGCTGCTGGAAGGTCTCCACTGTCAGGGAATCATGCCAACACCAGGAGCAATGGACTTGGAAGTGTTCAAGGGTTTATCTTCAGCAAGAAAGTACTACAGCTCTTTGCCACATATGGTTAGTTCCATCGTACTTAATCTTCCCAACAGCTTCTGAGATCTAGAACTTTTAGTGCACACCCAGATAATGTTCCACACCAAAGAGGACAAGAATGCCCAGGGGTTTTGAACATTCCTATGGGACACAACTTTTGTGGGAAAGAAGGAAATGGAATATGAGAAAGCCCTAGGCAACCCTTGCTGTACACTAGGCATTTACACAGAAGTCTTGTCTCCTGGGAGTCAGGAATTGGTGTGAGTCCAGCCTGGTCCATGTCAGCATCTTCTGCTGGGTGAATCCAACCTCTCCAGGGCCTCTTCCTTTGATCCCTCACATGTATTTTCTAACTTATTCTCATCCTATAGCAGGATGCCTCTTACCAAGTGTAGACAGGATTGGGATGGTTCCTTCCCTAGTGTCACCCAGCTCCCTAGTGCTCGAATCTCCTGTCCTTCTTTCCTTCCCTCTCTTCCCTTTCTCTCCCAGTCACTGCCTTCCCTTCAATTTCCAGGTGGCACCATCTTTCTCCTCCAGGACTCCTAGAATAGTCTGCTCCATCCCCAACACACTCCTACTCTGAGACTATTCTCCTTGGCTCTACATCTACACTTTGAGTTCAGTCATCTTTTAGGGATGCCTGTCTGGATCCTGTCACACCAAGTCTCTGTTTCAAACTGAGCAGTTCAGTGCCAAGGACCTTTCTATTATTACCAGTGCCTGGGAGAGAAGAAAATGCAGTTACTCAAAATGGGTCAAATTAATGGATCAGCCCACCAGGATTAATTTATTCATTCATTGAAATCTTCCAGAGATATGCAGGGTTAGAACCTCAAAACCCAGTGACAGACCTCTGAGCCCTTCATTGATCATAGTCAAGGGTGGTCTGTATCAGTTGCCTTTGTGTATCTGTGACCATAGTACCTGGCAGAGACAGCTCAAGAGATGAAGGTTTAGTTTGTCTCAGTGTTGCAGAGGGTTCCTTGCAAGCTAAGGTGGAACAGCTCAGCCAGTTGTAGAGGGTGGATCTGGTAGAGGCACAGTGGGGCCATCAGGAAGGAAGCATTAAACCAAACAGGAACCAACGTCTTACAGCATCTAGCAAGGCCCTACTTTTGAAAGGTTCCATGGTCTCTCCAAACAAAGGATCATCAGCCCAGCACTCCACAGCCACAACATGAGCCTGAAGACACGGATTAGTTTTAAACCGTAGTTGGTCCTACATTCAGTGACAGGTTCAAGGCCCAGCTATCCTTCAAGCATCTCAGAGAAGGGCTGCTGTGGCTGTAGTTCCTAGGGAAGACACTTTTCCTGTGCTGAAGGAAGGAGAGCCTTCTAAGCAGGATACACAGTCATCACTGTTAGACTTGGGGATGGATGTCCCACTCACAAAGACACAGTGATGGAGATTGATGCAATAAGCAAGAGGTTTAATGATCCCATATACTGGGGTCATCCAGCAATCAGGGCAAAGGTGACCACGAGGAATAAAGCACACACTCTTTATACCCTGTCAGAACATAGGTTTTGGTTTACAGGGTGAGTTGGTTATCTCTTATTGGTGGAGCCCATTGTCCTTTGTGTCCATTGTCCTTGGTGCCCCACCACAGGAGGAGATACCTTTTGCACATAGAAGGGGTGGGGAGAGATCCACCTCTCACTGCGGGTGGGACATTTCCTGGAACCGAGCAGAGCATTACTCCCTGCAATTTGGGTCATCTCCTGGGGATGGATGTTTATTCAGTAAACTCTTTTTGAAGCTCCCTGACTTTAAGTTTAATGGACACTCCTAGCTTCCCAGTATTTTTCTGCGGTGTCCCTGTTTGCTCAATTCTTATATCAGAAGAACCACAGACACCTGGGCCAGTGGCTATTGTGGCCATGGAGACACAGGTCATCTCATTCTTCAGGTTCTGAGCAGGAGGGGATTTCAAGCCATGCCTGGTGTCACACAGGTGCAGAAGGGAGGCCAACCCTGAGCAGGAGGGGGATTTCAAGCAGTGCCTGGTGTTACACAGGTGCCTCAGGGAGGCCAAGGCATTCCTTTTCTATTCCAGAGGATGGTTGACACTTTACTGAAGGTTAGGCTAACCTCACACCCCTGTTACTTTCCTCTCTCTTAATTAGGGAAATCACTCTTATGTTTTCCTAGGTTGAACAATAAATTGCACAGGCAAAAAGTTATATGGGGATTCCATCAATAGCTAAAGGTGAAGACAATAGCCTTTTTGTTGTTGTTAATTGAAGAGAAATTAAAAATGATATGAAATTCACCATTTAAATAGTCATTTAATTAAATAATTGATTTGCTTATGGTCTCCTATATCCGAGGCTGACCTTGAACTCATGTGTTGCTAAAATTGATCTTTAACTCTTTCTCCTGCCTCTACCTCCTAAGTCCTGGGATTCTGGACATGTTTCCAGATGCTGTGTTTATTCTTTATGGGCAATGGAACCCAGTGATTTGTTCACACTGGGCAAGGACTCAATCAGTAGAGCTAGAGCTCCAACCCCAACTCACAGTTTTAAAGTATGTGATTCTATGTTATGTAGGGCAATCTCAGCATGCAACTGTCGCTTTGATTCAGTTTTGAAATATTTTTTTACAACCCCCTCGAAAGCGCCATTCTCATTAGTAATCCTTCCCTCATTCCCTTAGCTCTACAGCCTCTGGATATGCCTCTCAACTTCCCCTCTCTTGTTGGACACAGGACTCAGGAAAGAGGTCCCTATGGTGTGGAGCTTCCAGAACATTCTGGCAGAAATCTATTGCTGGCTTAGTGCATTGACAAACCCACCTCTCCTAGGAAGCACCCTACCCCACCCCGCAGTGTTTGTTTATCTAGACACTCTCCTCACCAGATGTCCATAAACTCCTCCAACTCCATCGTGTATTCAGATGGAAATAAATGGGTTTAATTACTTAAAGTAGATTTGGAATTCAGGGGCGAATGGCTCTCCTTTCTCTATTCTACATGGAAGCCCTGCCACAGGAGGAATTGTAAAATGCTCAAGTCTTTGAAAGATTGCAACCGCTGGGCTTGGCAGACAACAGCATTTGGACTGGATGTGTTCTGAGCTGGGTGGAGGAGGCTGGGTGCCACCTCTTCAGTTCTGGCAGCCTGAGCAGGGACAGGGACAACTCAACCAGTGCCCTCAGTCCCTTCTACTTCTATTCAAAGGACATCCTGCCAGCTCCCACATGGGCCTCTAGGGTCACCCACTGGAGCAGCCTGTAATTTCACTAACCACCAAGTGATACCCTGGACACCAGAAAATCTATAAGAAGAGGGGAGTGCGGCTGCTAAGAAAGCAGTAATGGGGCAGTTTAGGCAAGCCTTCCAGGGGAGAGAAATCTACAATTTAAATAAGAAAATTAATTAATTCTAAATGGACATAAAGAGGAGGAGGAGGCTGGCTGTGTGTGGCTAAGACTCTGGCATGAAGACTTAGCCAGGCCCTCAGTGGGTGGGGAGGAAGCCTAGGACTGGTGAGTAAGAAGAACCAGTCTCAGCACAAGCAGGGATGTGCTATTCAGGGGTCACAGCATCTCAGCAAGGGCACACCCAGGACAGGTGACAGACAGATGGAGATATCCGGTCTTCTGGCTGCTCTTTTAAAATGATGCCTAGAGATCTTTCCAGCCATCCCAGGAACCACTCTGCTCCTGTAATTCTGTTTTTATCTTTCTCTATGCCCACCTTTATCACCGAGTTAGCATCCCTGGAGCTGCTCTGATGCTGTGGACCACAAGAATGCCAGAGCAGCTGTCTGCTCAGCCAGTCTGCGCAGAGGAACTCCTTCTAGGTAGAACCCTGATGGAAACCCCTTAGTCAGGGTGAGGGACCTGCTTTTTCTCCTACAATGACTGGGTTGCTCAGTTAAAGTGCAGGGCCATCTTAATTTCCGATCTTCATCAGCTGGTTCCACTAAAGCTAATAGTTACCTCTCATGGTCATGGGTCCTTAGGCCCCTGCACCATTGAGTTGAGGTTTCCCCTGTGCTTCCTACTACCCCAAACACAAAAGTCTATAGCAGCGCCATTCACAAAAGCCAACATGTGGAAGTCCATCAGTGTGTGAATGGCTAAACAAAAACAGGCTCTGTCCTACAGCTAGGCTTTATTCAACCTTACAAAAGAATGGAGTTCTGTTCCAGGAGCAATAATGGGGATGAACCTTGAAAACAAGTTGCCAGTAGAAAAGCCCACCTGAAGGTCATATACTGTAGGATTCCATTTGTATAAAATGTCCAGAACAGAAAAGGGCAAAGGCAGAAAGCAGACAAGTGGTTGCCAGGAGCTGGAGGAAGTGTGGGTGAAGCCACTGTTAATGGGTGTGGGGTTTTCTTTTGAGGTGAGGCTCCTACTTGGCAAGCATACAGAATTGGTAGCCTGGCAACCTTGTGAATGTATTGGGGACCCTGGAGCTGTACATTTGAAAATTCTGAATTTTATATTATGCATACATTACCACTAAACTATGCTTTTAAAGCTGTCCTAAGGCTGGAGAGATGGCTCTGCAGTGAGGAGCATACACGACTTTTGCATAGGACCTGAACTCAGCTCCTAGCACAGCACTGGGTGGCTCACAACCACCTGTAACTGTAGTTACAGGGGATCTGAAACCCTCTTCTGGCTTTAGAGTACACTTGCACTGAGGAGCACACACCCTCACACAAAATCACATACACACATAACTTCAAAATGAAATAAAATAAAATAAAATAAAACATTTTTTAAAAAGCCACAGGTACTTCTCTTCCCCATGTTCTTGTCTTAGACCTGGTCGTGAACACATTATAGGGCCTCTGTTTGTCTGGTAGATAGAGACTAGACTCACATTGTAGAGGTGTTCTACTTTGTAGCCTAGAAGAAACAACACTTGCATCAAGAGGCCATGAAAGCTCTATCTGAGAGGCTCACTGGTTTCTGCTTCAGACCTCTCCCATGCTCTGCTCACTCACATTTCTCTGGAAATGACTAAACATGAAACAGACATTTCCTCTTTGAGTTTTAATTCTGAAGGCTCTAGAGTCAGATGAATTGATTAACTTGTCTAGTTATAGGAATGTTGGCTGTGGCCATCATGGTGAGGAGAGAAAAGACCTTACTTCATCCCTTCTTGTTCTGCATCACCACCAGCTTCAAGCCTGAAATGATTGTCTTCTCTCCTCTTGGATCAACTCCTTAGGTAGAGTTCACTGCTACACCTGGACACTCAACGTCTGCCTTCTCAACTCTCTTTACTAATGTCACTCCATAACATATGCACAGTGACATCTTTGGCCTTCCCCTGCTTTGATGCCCTTACAGCAAGTCAGGCAGGAATACTGGGTCCTTGTGCTCATGGAATAAGGTTGAACTACAGAGGCTGCAAGCAAGGTTGAGGGACAAAAGTCTGCCATTATGCAAGTATCAGGCCTTAAAGGCAGAGGGCTCATTGTGATGATCTGTTTCAATTGTCATATGACACAATCACCTAGGAGGGAAGTCTCATTGAGGGATTGTCTAGATTAGGCAGGTCTGTGAGGATGTCTTTAAGATTATATTGAACATATTAATTGAAGTGGGAATACTTTTCCACTGTGAGTGGCGGCATTCCCTAGGCAGGGCACCTGGAACTATTTAAGAGTGAAGAAAGCCAGTATGCATGCTAAGTCCAGTCCTCTTTGCTCTTCACTGTGATGGGATGTGATTAGCTGCTTCAAGCCCTTGCCAGTTGCCTTGACTTACTCACAGTGATGGACTGGGACCTGGAGTTGTATGAGCAATCAATCTTTCCTCCTCTAAGTGCTTTTTGTTAAGGGTATTTTATCACAGCTACTGGGATCCAAACTAAGACAATCTTTCCAAAGCTGGAGGGAAGAGTTTGAATAGATAACACCCTACTCAAGCCTGGTGCTCTTTGAAATGATATTTGTGTATAATTAATAATTAACCATGTGACACCTTAGAAGAACCTAGGTCCTTCTGAATCCACTCATGACTACCACACCTCTCTATGGAAATCTTAAATCTAAAACATTCTTGGTAAGTACCATGAGGGGTTAGGAAGGGAACAAAGATGGATACTATTTCTTTATTAGAACCAGGTACTGCCTTCCTAGGGCATCTCTGGAAATGTGTCCTGGAATTCGGGATTATCACATTGATGTGAGGGGGTGTGTTTTGGAACTTTTTGAATAAAGGAAAGGGAATAGGGAGAACAATTGCCCACCTCAGCCTGTTTGGGAAAATAATTAAACACAGATTCAGATTTCATTCTATCTGTGACCTAATAGTGTGTTGTGGGATTTGGACTGATTTGTGTCCACCCCAGTCTCTAACTTATTTGCAAGGCCTGGACCTACAGTTAACAAATCCACTCCTGTAAGGTTCACTCACATGCATATCCAAGGGCTGTTTGTTTCAGAGGGTAATTGGTAAATTACTGGCCTGTAGTACTAGGGATAGAACCCAGGGCCTTCTCATATCAGGCAAGAGCTCCATGATGAAACTATAGCCTCAGTCCATCTTTACTTTTAATCTTGAAGAGAATCTTTTAAACTATTTTAAGTTTTCCAGGTTGGCCTTGAAGTCAGAAGTCATTTAGTAGCCCTGGAAAGCCCCAGAATAAAGACTCTCCTGTATCAACTGCCTGAGGAGCTCAGACTGTAGGTCTGTACCACCAGGCCCTACTTGTTAGGCTTAATCATTTCTTTTTGTGTTGTATGGGTATGTGGGTGGGAGAGACTGAGCAAGTCTGTGTTGTGACAAACTTGTCAAGTCAGAGGACAACTCCAGGTGTCCACCCCTTCCTTGCCACCAACCATGATTCCTCATACTTGTATGGCAAGCACTTTAACCATTTAGCTACTTCCACAACCCAGGAAATCTGCATACTTTTTAAGCTTGAGGAACACAAATCTCTTGGGCAGTACCAGTCTCCTGTAGGCTGGGCAAGTGTTCTACCACTGAGCTACACCATAGTCTCTACTTTACTTTCCATTTTTAAAACAGGGTCATGCTAAGTTGCCCAGGATGGTCTTGGATTCATTCAGTAACTCAACCTGCTGTCAAATTAATGATCTTCTTGCCTCAGCCTCCTGAAGAGCTGAGATCATAGGCATTGACTGCACAGTGGACTTCTGTTGATGGTGATCAGTTTGCCAGTCATCACTGATTTCTCCTTGTGTAAATTCCAGAACAGCCTCTATGGTAAGTCTGTTCACTACTTCCCCTTACATAGATGGGGACTGAAATCTGGACAGGGTCGGAGAGCTAGCAGTACTTGAGTTGAGGCGGACAACCTTGAGCAACAGTCCATGCTCCGCAATCAATCCGCATGTTATCAATCCAGAGTCCCCATGACATGTTCTTAAGATCTTGTGCTTTGCTTTGGTTGTATCCATACACCGAGATGACTTTTGCAGTACTGTGTGCCCCAGCTCAGTTGCTCATTTCATGTTTTCAATGGCTTTCAGTTTTAAGGAACATTGAAGCTGGGAACTGGGGTGGTTTTCCTCAACACAGAGTGGAAATAAAAACTACTTTTGAATTCATAACATGTTCCTTAGAGTTCCTAGCAAGAGACTTGCTCTACATAACTTGTACTTTTCTTATCAGTGTGACCAAATAGCTGAAAGAAATAACCCAAAGAAGGGTCAACTTTAGCCCACAGCTCAGGGTCCAGTCCATCACGGTGGCAGGTAGTTGATGGTCACATTCTATCCTCAGTCAGGGAGTGGGGAGAGATGAATTCTGATGCTCAGCCTGCCCTTCTGTTTATGTACACTCGAGGACAGCAGCTCACCAAGGAGCTCTTCACACATTCCAAGTGGATCTCCTGTTTGAATCAGCTCAGTCTAGAGACTCTGACAGATAGGGTCAGAAGCTTGATTCCTCTGGTGATTCTAGATGCTGTTGGGTTGAAAATCTTCACTGCCCATCACACTCGGCATCTGTTGAAAAGGGAGATAAAGTACTAACGATTAAAGATGTGTAGGTAGGAAACAGTGTTGCTGGAAGGTTACCACTACCATTGTGAGCAAACTGAATTTAAGGTGACTTACTGACTTTGGGCTTTTCATCTCTAGCTATTGCCAGGTGCTAAGAGTCTGGAGTCTGCCATCTTAGCTTCCCAGGATGCTGAAAGAAATTGAGAGTGGTGGCCTAGAAGTGTTGCTTGAGATGTTATTGAAAAGACAGAGGGTCCAGCATGATGGTTCAGTGGTAGTTGCCACCAAACCTGATAGCCTGAGTTCAAATATCAGAATCCAGATGATAAAAAATTGCTGACTCTTGTACCGTGTTTTCTGGCTTCTAGTTGTGCAGATAGTTGTACACACAGATATATAGGTAGGTAGGTAGGTAGGTAGGTAGGTAGGTAGGTAGGTGATAGATAGGTAGAAAGGAAGAAAGATAGATAAAATCTAAAGAAGTACTGGTAAAGATACAAGGGTGTATCTTGTACACCCTTTATGGAAGGGTAATGCTTGTGGAAAACAGCATAAAAGTGTCTCAAAAGCTAAACAAAACTGCAAAAATACAACAGCCAGATTGTTACTGGCATGGATCTGAATTCAGAAGCACCCATTGGAGTGCCCAGGATTTTGTTATGCCTAGGACCCATGGATTTTCCACCAGACAGATGTTGCCTGAGATTCTAGCTGTTCTCTTAGGTTGTATTTCCCCAGGTACCTTCTTGGCTGCCCTCAATCCTCTTGTCATAGATGCTGCCATTTTGTTTCTATGGTCTTCAACCAAGCTCTTTCTCACCCTGGCTTTAGAAGGTTAGAAATCTTTTGTTTTTTCCTCCTTTTCAATTACAAAAGCCTGTTTGAACAGCCTCTGTGACAGCCCATGTTCAAACAAGCTTTTGTAATTGAAAACAGAGCTGGCAATGTGGCTGCAGGGACTCCTGTCTCAAAAGAAGGGTGTGGGGACCATGCTGTGAGCTGGTCCCAGAGGCCACGTTCAAAGTGTTTAAAGCTCCCTTCCAATTTAAAAAAAAAAAAAAAAAAAAACAGGAAGGGAAGAAAGAAAATCCTGTTTAAACACACAGTCCAAAGCGGCTGGCTGGCATGAGTGATTGAAAATGGAATCCTGACCTGACCAGGCTGTGGCTTTGGTCTACCTTCTTGGATATGGATGAGGGGATGGAGACCTCCTCCCCAGGCTCAGCCTGTTGTAGGAAGTCTCTGAGACTCCCAGAGATCTCCACAGCTTAGATTCATAGTCAGGTTCAAAATGCCCTTCCTCTCTTTCCCTCATCATCTTATTCTGTCTTTCACTATCCCTGCCCAGTGTGTGTGTGTGTGTGTGTGTGTGTGTGTGTGTGTGTGTGTGTGTGCGTTTGTCTGGGTCTGGGTCTGGGTCTGGGTGTGTTATGAGTGCAATGACCAAGAACAAAGACTCTAGGGGAATCCGGTTCTTATTGCAGCTGTGTGACCTTGGGTAAATACAGAACCTCTCTGGTTTTTTTTCCAGGTTCTTTGTCTCTAAAACCACATCACTTCAGCACTTGCTGTGAGTGCAGAAGAAAGCTATCTATTTAAAGGAATCCCCAACCACATGCTAAGATGCAGGCTCCTTTGAGTGATGTGTAATTGGTCTTACCATGTAAGTGGATCACAGCCTCTATAGTAATGCTGTAATGAGGCAGGAGGCTTCTCAGGGGTTAAGAGTGTCAACTGCCTCCATGGCATCTCTGTGAACTTTTAAACTAAATGAGAATGATGATGGGTGTATGTCTCTGCCCACCCCTCCTCACTCCCAAATGTGCACACATAGGTGTGTACCAACAGTGTGCCGAGCTCTGTGATGGGAGATGAACATGGAGAACTAGGAGAAAGCAAAGGTCTGGGTAGTGACATGCCATGCCATTGCACTGAGATGTGGAGAATCATTATTTCCTCCCAGACACGCAGAGCATGACAGATAGGCTAAAGGAAGGAGTCTGACCCCAGTCCGGTTTGGTGAACCAATGATTGTGGTTGCTCACAGGAATATTGTGAACCCCGCATTATGGGGTTCTACCAAAGGCATCACACCGAGTCAACTGTTAATTTTGTTTCTTTAGCAGTGCTGAGAATTGAACCCAGAGCTAGTGAATCCTAGGAAAGTCCTCTAACAGTGATCTACATCCATCCTCATCCTGACCCCCTCCTCAGTCCAACCCCCTCCACATTTTAAAATATTTTTGTGTAACCTTGAGGAAGGAAAGGACTGCCTGGGGATCTTTTGATTGGTTGTAAGCCTCCTGAGACTCCCCTCCTTCAATTTATGAAATAAAGATGTTTGAGACAGGGTCTTTTGTAGTCCAGAATGGCATCAGACTTGCTGTGTAGCTAAAGATGACCTGGCATGCGTGGTCCTCTTATATCCAGATCAGCAGGGCTGAGGTTACTGGTGTTGCAGTTGTGCTAACCACACCCAGTTTATGAGGTACCAGGGACTGAACCCACCCAGGGGTTTGTGTGAGCTCTACAATGGAGCTGCATTCACTAATCTCCATACAGAAATATCTGTGGTCCTGATCTCGGGTGGGCGACCCTAGCCATTCTGACTCAAGATGGCACTGGTTATGGTCTAGAGGAAAAAGCTGTGTGGTATAAGTATCCCAATTTTCCATAAATAAAGCATGACAAGGAACCAGTAAAGAATCTGCTCGCTCCTTTTAGTAAGGAATTTAGTTTTTGTGCATGTGTTCCTTGGTTCTAATATCCCTGCATTGCCATACTATAGCATGCAACATCATGCCATGGTTCATTGTGCCACATGACACCACATCTTGTCACACCACACTACACCACACCACACCAAGCTCTTCTCATCTCCATAATGCTGTGAGGCTGCTGCTGGGCCAATTGGTCCATTTCTCTTTCTTGGCAAAGGAAAAAAAAAAAAGGAAAGCGCTCAAAATTATTAGGTAATGATATCACTTTAAAAGGCGACACAATATTTTACCAGCATGATGCCACTTAGCTGTGGTTTAATAAAATGCAGAAAGCCTGGAGCTGAAGAAGCCAGCGTCAGGTGGGGGCACACAAGCAAGCTCTTGAAACTCACATCAGGAAAATTACTTTTTCTTCAAATGGAAACTTTTCAATTGCTTTCAAATAGCTGGTGCTGATGGAAATAATTCCCTTTCCACGTTTGCATACCCTGCCTGTGTCTTCTCTGCATGGCGCCAGGAGCTTCCCTAATAAAGATGGCTGCAAGGCTCTGATGTTGCCAGGCTCATTATTTAGAAAAGGCACCAAACCAAGTCAAGGGGAGTCAATTGATTACTAAATGCAATTCCTGTTTGCTGTCCCCTGAGGCAAATAGAGGCCACTGAGGACCGTGAGGATGTGTGTTCGCAGGACAGCTAGGAACCATCAGCCTTGTTTATCCATTTGGGGTATCCTGTTTGGATAACAGATACTAATGGGGACCTTTTCCTCTTTTATTTATTTTCCTTCTGGTGTCCTGGGATTGTTAATCTAGGGCCTTGAGCAGGCTAGGCAGGTACTTTACCACTACGTTACATCCTTAGCCCGTTAAAAAATAAACAAATTAGTGTGGGTAAGTAGTGTGTAAGATGGCTATTTCTTCTAGTGCTGTGGTACAAATACCTGGGTTTTCATGTGTGAGTGCGTGTGCATGTGTATGTGTGTGTGTGTGTGTAAGAGACAAAGAGAGAGAGAGAGAGAGAGAGAGAGAGAGAGAGAGAGAGAGAGAGAGAGAGAGAGAGAAGTAGAGAGAGAGAGGTGTTGATACAGGATAATCCACACTATGGTGTTCATGTGGAAGTTAAAACAACCACCTTGGGTGCCAGTATTTACTTCTTTACCTTGTCTGATACAGGACAGCTTCAAATGCTGTACATGTCAGGATGACTGGCCTGGGGATGCTCATGCCTCTGTCTCTCCTTTCCTTGTAGAGGTGTGCTGGCATGGCAACCTCTTGCATTACTCTGGGGATCTGAACTCAGTTCATCAAGCTTGAGTGGCAAGAATTTTTACCCCATTGAGTCATCTCACCAATCCATATGTTAGGAATTAAACTCAGGTCTTCATACTTGCATGACAAGCTCTTTCCTGACAGAGCTATCTCTGCAGCCCTCCCCTCAGTCCCTGCTTTACATCTTATTTTAAAACAAAGTCTCGTTAAGTTATCCAGGCTGGCCTTGAATTCACTCTGTTGTCCAGACAGACTGTACATGCAATTCCTCTGCCTCAGCCTCCAGTAGCTGGTATTACAGCCAGTTCTATTAGACCCAGCTAAAATTTCCTTTTACTGATTTGAAATGGGGGAAGAGACTGAGATGCAATCATAGAAAACCAGAGATCATGTCCATTTGGGGTGGCCAAGCCATTGCTGGGGTGTGATGTCTGTAAGACATTGCTATATTATTATAATGAATCAAGATTAAGCATTCAGTTCCCCCCCCCATCCTTCCCACATTCTGAAATAGAATGTAGAAATCAAGGCTGAAAGATGAATGTGCTCATTGTTTCCAATAATGAGGTTTGTGAGTGCTGGTTTCTGCCCAGTGGTTTTTGTATGGATGATACAGTATGACCCAAGATACCAGAACTCACAGTAAGCCACATCCTCTCTGTCCATTTCCTTCTGTCTCTCTTATCCTGTCATAAAGAATAGGCCAGATGAGTACATGTGGCCTTAAACCTCTTCCAAGCTTGCCAACTTCCCTTTGGCACAAAGAGTCACTGAGCTGGGAAAATACAGTCAGGTCCAGCCATGTATGGATATTGTAGCCCTTTGTTTGTTTTTAGGATTGCCTGTTATTTGTTCCAAATGGGAGTGATTTTGCATTTGCATAGGCTTCCTTTTTAGGTCCATTTTACTTTTAAGAAGTAAGTCTGGTTAAAGGAATATGTAGAGTCTGGCTCAAATCAGAAATTATTAAAGTGTTGCCAAGGTGCATAGCCTCTGCCTGCTTGTTCTCTGGGGAGCTGAGACAGGAAGCTCTCAACTTCAGTGTCAGACAGAGCAAATTAGGGAGAGTCTGTCTCAACAGTAAATGCTAAGAGGGCTGGAGCCATACATAGCTCTGTGATAAAACATTTTCCAGGCATGCAAAATATGGCCTTAGATTTAATTTCCAATAATGAAAATAAATAAAAATAGAAAGATGTTTGCCTTGTCCAAAATGATATAGGACCCATGATTTAGGGCAGAAGACTCAAGCCTGTGGTAAGGATGTATGTGCCCTTGTGTGCTAACAGAGAGTCTGAGGTAGGTATGAACAAGCTAACAGGTTAGGTGATGTCTGCCACCAAAATATAAGTGGTTATTCATGTTTATCAAAAGAAAAGGACATGCTATCCCATGAAGAGCCACAAAACCAGTACTGGGTTGGTCAGGAGTGATAATGAAATGGGGCAGAGACCCAGGGCAGTTGTCTTCACTTGTGGAGGATGTATACATTTATCTTCAGACATATGTATGAGTGTACATATGTGTGAAAGAGACAACAACCTTGAATTTCATTGTTCAAGTGTATTCTATTTTTCTTTCAGGATTTCCTGTTGGCCTTGGGCTCATTGAGTGGGCTAGGCTGTCTGGCCAGCAAGCTCCAAGGATATACTTGTCTCTGCTTCCCCAATTCAGATATTTTACAATAATGTACAAGGAATACTGTAAATGGGTTTTTTCATAGACTCAAGTGCACAGGTTTGCATTGGTAGCATGCTATCAACTAGTCTCTCTCCCAGCATCAGCAGTCTTTATGTAGTTTCCATTGAAGAAACAGAATCAGGATAAAATACCTTGTCCTTGGCTAGTTCCAAGGATTTCGGTGAACTCTGGTGTATATAAACTCTCTCTAGTTTTCTGGTATACCCGACTCTAGTCGACTAGGGCAGACAGACACTGGCCCAGTCACAACCCAATACCAGGTGGCTGAGGGCACAGGCTCTTCGTGGTAGGTTTCCATTTGAAGGACTCCATTCCAGAGGCACCATTTTCTATGTCTGCGAGTGAGGAGCCTCTCTAGGATCAACCAGGCCTCATCTGCCAAAGATTCAAAAAACCCTTAACTGCTTAGTGACTAGACCAGGTCTCAAACTCAAGTCTCCCAACCGAAGTTTGATTCTCATGTTTTTCACAATCCCAGCTTGGATGTCCTATTTGCTGGGCACACACTCTGAAGTACAAGAATCACAGGAACATGGCAAAGGTGTTTGTCAACTGCAACCCTGTGGAACCTGGGAGCCCGCACCCAGAATCTGTGTTAACCTCTGAGGTTTCCTATACGTAAGTATACAAATATACATAACACATGTAGCTATACACAGAATAAACATAAGACTTTTGTGGGTCTACATTGTACTAGCGAGTCTCTGTGGACTAGCTTATCCCCATCGTATGTAAGTTCACAGGACTAGGGCGAAGGAGCTAAAGAATGCCTGTCCCTGTCCTTAATGCACTGACAGATAGACTACCATGTAGCAAAATGCTGTGAAATTACCTTTTCTAACATAGTAACAAACAAAGCATTTGTCCTTGTTTCTTTTGTGCTATTGTGATAAAATACTTGGAGTAAAAGCAGCTCAGGGAAGAGAAGGGTTTATTCTGCTCAC
This sequence comes from Mastomys coucha, assembly GCF_008632895.1. Classification (NCBI taxonomy): domain Eukaryota; kingdom Metazoa; phylum Chordata; class Mammalia; order Rodentia; family Muridae; genus Mastomys; species Mastomys coucha. The sequence goes on from NW_022196894.1 coordinate 2,240,968, forward strand.
ACATTCAAGGGAGGGAAGTGAAGGCAGGACCCAAAACAGGAAGCTGGAGCAGAAGCCATGGAGAAATGCTGCTTGCCAGCTTGTTCACTGGTCAGCTTCCTTACATAGTCCAGGACCACCTGCCCAGCGAACGCTTCCACCCACAATGGGCTGGGCCTCCTACATGCATTAGTAATCAAGATCATCCTCCACAGACACGCCTGTAGGCCAAGGTGATAAAAACAGTTACTCAATGGAGACTCCTTTTCCAGGTATTTTGAACCATGTCAAGCTGCCAGTTATTGGTAACCAGGTCAGCACTGAACCCTAGCAAATATTTTTGTTCTGAAGAAAGCATGTTAACTTGGTAGGAATTTCCCAAGGGGAAATATATGTTTATTTTTATGATTAAATGCATACTTCTCATGTAAATACATCTGTTGTTGTAATGCTATTTGTAACATACATGTCTGTGATATGCAAAATAAACATGGCCATCCATATGACATACAGTCTAATTTATACAAGAGTGTTTTTGTGGTGTAGGAATATGGTTCAATGGATAGTGTTATTGTCACATAAGGATGAGAACTTGGATTCAGATCCTCAGAGTCTGTGTGAATCTTGATGTATTTCAGCATCTGTAATCTCAGCACTTCTATGGGAAGATTGGAGCCAGTGACTATTCTGTCTCAAACTCAAAGAGGATGTCCTCTTACTTCCACATATTCATGTGCACATATGTGTTCACATATACACATGCACACAAAGATAATAAATGACTATGGTTCATACATGAAACATATATACTTACAAAAATAGGTAAAAAGATAATAAATAACTGATACATGTAACTTCACACATGAAACATATACTTATAGTAATAGGTAAATACACATAGATAACATTCATATGTACATATATAAACTTACCTATAAATGTGTAAGAGACATATGTTACAAAGCAGAACTTTCAGTTGAACATCAATTATTTTCTATTCACTTTACATCCCAATCACAGTCCCCCTTCCCTCCCCTTCTCCCAGTCCTACCCTTGTGGATATCAAAACATGCTACAAAGGAAAATAGCAGCTGGACAGCGGTTATTCCATCACCTGTTAATATGAATCACATTCTGTTCTTTACTATCTATCTTCAGTCAGTCAAGATCATTTGCATGAGTATTTTCTTTTTACAAACTTCTGTACCCAAAGGTAAAGTACCTATACTATACTTTCCTATTGTTTTTTTTTCTTATTTGTTTCTGTTTTTCAGCCATGAATGCCTGAAGCAAAGCTTTGCTTCTGGAACATTCTCCTGATGTGTTTTCCTGGGAAGCCATTAGCACTGGGATCTGTCACTGTCTATAGTCAGAGCTAAGACCAGTTCTCCAAGATTTATCACCCCTTCCCTGACCTGCACATGTGGCATTCCATATTCAGACTATTTGAATCCCCAATTGAGGATAAGGCCATAGCTGCTTCCTAATGGTGATGATAGCCCTTACTCCTATGTCTAAATGCTCCCAGGTTCTGCGGTAGACCACACACACAGCCACTTCTCTCCACACCTTCCTCTACTAGTGACCTTTGCGATGTAGCTGTCCAGTTTATCACCCTAAGAGGCAGAGACTGTTTATTGGTTCCTTGAATGCTGGATCTAATGGGATACATCACAAGTGATTCTCAGCCATAGGAAACCCAGATAAAAGACTTGAAAAATGTCTTCTTTATCCTCTGGAGCCCAGCTGAGTAGCCAGGTGGCCTACTTTCCAATGGTCAAGTTGCAGCCAAGGATCCCTAGACAGACTCACATTGCTTTGCCTGTAGTTCGCACTAAGAGAAAAAGAATGCATCTGAGAATGACGGAACCAGTCTTTTACACCCATTCCACGTGCCAAGTCATTGGCATGTCAGCAAAATAAATGATTATTGTTCAAAGTCAAGACATTTTGGGATGGTTTCTGTGTAGAAAAATGAATCCTGTAAATTATTTGTGGTTAGTAAAAATAACAAAGTTGTTGAAGGCAGATGGCCCAGTGGGGAAGTGCTTCCCTACAAGACTATGGTTTGAGTTAGATACCAAGAACTCCTTTAAAGGAAGAAGGGGAGAACTGATTCCATGAGGTTGATCTGCATGGAGGTGCTGTGGTACACATGCACACACCACACATACACACTTCAGTGAACACACTACACATACACACACTGCAGCGAGCAAACAAATATTTATTATTTCCCCGATTCTAGGGATGAGGAATGTGGGGAGTTGTTTGGGTGGCTCTAGCTCAGAGCTGTTTGAAATTATGACAGAGGCTGGAAGGTTCACTTCCAAGCTGGCTTATATGTGGGTTCCAGCGAGGGGCCTGTTTCTCACTGTGTAGGTATTTCTGGGGAACTGCTTGAGTGTTCATAATATGGAATGTGATTGCCTCTTCTCCCCTGAGTTAATGATCAAGAGAGAGAGGGACAAGAAGAAGCCTCATGATATAGTGCTGAGATACAGTGTCAGTTCTCCCAAATTCTGTTTTATTTGAGAAGGTTATAAGTCCAACATTTATTAGAAAGAGGTGGCAAAGAGAAATCTGAACTCATCTTTGGAAAGAACAAGTGTCAAAGGATTTTTGGACACATTTTAAACTCTTAAGTTGGTTGTGTAGTTTCAAAGACAGTAGTCTTCATTGCCTGGTAGATGTGGAGTGAGATCTTACCCAGAGCTCTGTGACCCTGCTGAGGTTATATAAGCTCTCAAACCTCAGTTTTCTCATTTCTCAAATGGGGCTATTGCTGTCTGGTTTCCCTTCTCTGCCCTGCACACTGCTCCATTGCCTGCATGGTGGTGAGTTCAGGATCATGGGGTAGATGAAGGAAGTACTGAGAAGCACTGGAGTCTGGACTCGTGGTGTACCTGCAATCCTAGCACTTGCCTGCCTGAGGCAGGGTAACAAATGACTTGGAGTCTTAGAATGATTTAGAGAGGTCAGCTGGAGCTACATGATGAGTTCCGGACTAGGCTAGTCTACAACGACCAAACAAAAACAAACCAAAAAGGAAAAAAAAAAATACACAAAACCAGAAAGTATTGACATGTTGTGGTGCTAGAAGAGTTTTTAAGAATGCAACTGTGTTTGTGTGATCTCTGATCTTAGGTGAACCACCCCCTCCTTCTAAGTCTCCGGCTCTGCTTCTGGTAAAGCTGCTGTTTGGACAGCTGGGCCTTAGGGCCTCAGGTAGCTTCAGATGAACTCTGCAGGTAAATGGAAGGATCTAGAAACACCCATCCAGAGTGAGGAAACCCAGACCCCAAACAGAAACAGTGCATGTTTTCTTTTATTTGAGGATGTTAGCATTTAAGCTTTAGGTTGTATGCTTCAGTTCGAGTAACCATGGAGGTTAGGTAGCTCGTAAGAGATGGGGTTGGGCGGTATCTTCCAAAGAAGAGAAAATAGAATATATTGTTAATGAGAGAGAGAGAGAGAGAGAGAGAGAGAGAGAGAGAGACAGAGACAGAGACAGAGACAGAGACAGAGACAGAGACAGAGACAGAGAGAAGGGAGACACTAGAACAGGAGGATTAAATGGAGAGAATACGGAGAGGGACAACTAACATTAAAGACCTTTTGAAAACCTCTCTGGAAATCTACCATAGTAGAAGCTTCTCAAAATATATTCATATATGAAAGGAATTTAAATGAAGTGAACATATAATGGGGAGACAATGCGCCAACTAGACATCTTATACCACCAAGCACCATCACATAGTCTGGGACAGGTGCACAACACAACCACAGCCACATACCCCATATTCTTGTGCATCGCTAGCTATGAGTGACTCCTGTATGGAGATGCAAAGACCATGTCCCTAGGTTCCATGCTCTTCACATAATGAAGCACACAGGGCAGCCTCATATTTCTGCTCTCTGCAGAACCTCCAGGGCCAGGGATGGGTTAAATCTTGTTGAGGTGTTAGTCAAAGGACCCCCCCCACCACCACCATAGACCTGCTCCCACATCCACAGGCATCATATTGCCAAGTCTACTGCTTACTGTTTACTTTGCTGAAGGCAAAACTTACTTAAACTATTGAACATGGAGAATTGAGTTGGTGCCCTACTGACTAGCATCCATGGTGACGGAAGGTACTTTTTATGATTCTGGAAGAGAAAATAATATCACCCATCTACGAACTCTGTGACCTACAGCACTGACCTGCTTGTAATATAAACAAGTGTGATAATAGCATGAGTGTTTGGGAGTAACTAGTCAGTTTCTGGTTGGATTTAAGGGCAAGTTCATGAGATGGAACTCCACCTAACACTGCTAAAGTGGCTAAGAACCTGAAACTAGATCATTCATGGGCCTTAGTGGAAAACCTACTATTATTCTGCTAAAGGGACACAATGAGAAAATGAATCTTAATGACACATTGATATGCTCACAGATCAGAGTAATAGTCACCCTTCATCAGAGATGCTTCTTGTAATAGATGGTAATTAATAGAAAGACCTACAACTGGACAATGTGCAGAAAGCAAGAGACTTTGGAGCACCCAGTCCTGAGTGGGATATGTCCATCAAACTCCTCCTCACAAAGCCTGAAGGTGTAGTGTGAAGAGGAGGCAGGAAGGTTGTAAGAGCCAGGGGTGATGGATGATTCCAATAGATTAGCATTTCTCACACCCAATAGGACTAATACATGTAGGACCTTATGGAGACTACAACAGCACACACAAGACCTGCATGGGTTCTGACCAGACAAAATGTCAGCACTGAAAGGAGGAAGTAGTTTCCAACTACTTACAATTAATACCTTCTGGAAAGGAGAAAAATCAGTTTTCTCCAATGGAGTGACAATGGGCATATCAGCTATACTCTATGACAAATCCCATGCCCAGGAAGAGAAGGCCAACACAAACAGACTTCATGTTTTCATTTTTATTTTTATTTATTTTTTGTCTTATGGGTTTTATTTTATTGAGGGAAAAACACAGAAAACAAATGTGAAGTTGGGTGGGCAGGCAAGAAGAGATATGGAAGAACTGGGGGAAGAAAAATATCAAGATCAAAATATATTGTAGGAAATAATTTAAATACAAGATAATTTATTTTTTTAAAAAGTACACAAACTTCAAAAATATGGCCTGTTTTGATACTATAATAGTCTAAGAATCCAACGGTGGTGGCATGACCTAACAACCTTTCTCCTTCTGAGTTGCAGCTTACACCTACAGTGCATGCCAAACTAGTTGTTCGGACTGCTGGTCTTTAGGGCTTTAGTTATCTCCAGTTAAAGAACCTGTTTCTCCGGATACTGACTGAGAACTGAATGTTCATCTACCCATGTCACCCCTGCAAGCCACATAGCAATATTTTAGTATTGACTGGGGCCTTTTCCAAGGTCACCTACCAAGGAAGTCCAGAAGAGGTCCTTGAGTCCAGGCCCTTGAGGATATTAAGGTGCCAAGAGTAAGGTCTCAGACTTTAAATGAGATCTTGCTTGGGGAAATTATATTTCTCTACAAATTTGAATTAGGACTCTCAGAAAAAAGCATCAAAAAGACTCCTTTCAGGAAGCAATTAAAGGATCCAGCCCATGGTAAGAGCAGAATGAGGAATCAGCATTGCTATTGACCTGTCTCTACACCAGAAAGTAGAAGGAATATGAAATCATTCCAACTGAGGGGAGGGCAGATGGCTTCTTTGTAAGCTAACAAATGGAAGAGTTTGCATGGAGGGGGATCCTATATTATGGTTTGGTTTTAGAAGGTACCTGAGAGCTCAGATGAAGTTAGGTTTCATGGGAAGAACTGAAATGGAACAAGGTCTAGGCATTCCACAGGGTGTGTGATGAACCTGGGCCTAATCCACATCTGCATTGCCTTCTGAAGGGCTCTGGTCATAATGCTCTGTAGAGATGGGAGGAGCCAAGTCCTACATTCACAAAGCAGTGGCTAAATAGGATCAGAATCCAGAGCTATCTCTAAGCCTCTGCACCCCTCAGGAGAACACGGTAATCCCCAGGCTTGTCAACTTCTGCTTCCTGCTGTCTCCCCAGGCTTGGCATCTTCTGATTCTTGCTGTCTCCCCAACCCCAGGCTTTACAGTATGTAGGTGGTTGGCCGCTGTGGCTTTGGGATTTACCAATGGCTTCGCTGGGTGTCCTTTCTCACTAGCATGGAGGTCTTGTCTGTCCATCAGTATTCCTAATTCCCTTCTTTGGTGCTCTCAACTCTGTATTACAGAGAAGAGAGCAATGCACTTGTTTTATGCCATCCATGCATATCCTGTCTTCATCCTTTCTTCTGAACAGACTTCCTGCATTTCTGGAGTGATAGGAGTTCCCTTGATTACTCAACACAAGCTTCAGTGTTCCTGAAGGGGTGTCTCTTCAGGCTATCTTGATGAGGCTGAAACTGAACTATGAGGGTGGTCACTAGAGCAACCACCCTCTGGTCAAAGATTCAGGATTGACAGCTCCATCTGACATCTAGGGAGTTGCAGAAGAACAAGCCAATGCCCAGTAGCCAGTGATGTAATCAGTCCCTAGGTCATGGAGTATCCGTAGATAGCTCCAGCCTGGCTGTGAAGGCTTTGTGCTGGCACAGAGCAGACTTGTCCTTCCCTGTCCTCTGCACTGTGCATCCCTTCCACCTGGTTCTTCTTGTATTACAGCCTTCAAAATAGATCAAGAAACCATTTGTCTTCAAAATAGAGAACACATTTCTCTAGTTCTGTGCACATTCTAGCAAATAATTACTCCCAAGGAGGGGTATAGGAACCCTGGATTCACCACTGTCAACTAGAAGTCAGAAGGGAAGGCCACTCATTTGGTGGCCCCTCGATGTGTGGCCTTGCTATGGATGGAGCTTCTCCCTTGTGGAATGAGATGCTCACTCTGCTTACATGGAGTCAGAACTGAAGGGCATGGCATGGCACAATGAGGTGATCTTAGTGAGACAGCACAGTGATAAAGGCTGCCTAGCTTGAGTTTGATTCTTGGAACCCATATCATGGACGGAAACAGCTGACTACTACACATGCCCCCATAAATAAATGAATGTAAAAACTGCTCAAAAAGAAGGAGGATTAGTCATGTAGTACTCAGGGACTGGTAAAGCTGACGGCAGAGTGGGGGGAAATGATAGAGAGAACCTCCTGGCTGGCACACGCCTCCATTCTGTCTGTTTAGTGTTTCTCTTTGCTCCTCTGTCTCCTTTCTACATTCAATTCTTTACCTCCTGGAGAGAGTGGGCTGGGGGATTTTTCTACATCTTTGCTCTGTGTCAGTGTTCCTGAAGGGGTGTCTCTGCCTGACCACATGGGGATGTACCTGCCTCTGACTTTCTTTATGCAGGGGATGGAAAGCTTAAGTTGCTTTTTGCATTTGCCAAAAGTACCTGCTGTAATTATGGCCACCTGTAATGAGAGCTTATGTAATTATTAGTGTGAATGGCTCTGCTCATTATGGGATGCATTTTTAATTTGTAGATGCATCACTGGGGTCATGGTGATTGGATTCCCTTTTTGACCGTGAAGCTGGGAACACATGTTCTGCCATTTTCATGGTTGGGCTTCTGAGGAGATGACAGGGGCAGTGACTGGAGGAGGATCTGCAGAAGAACACCATGGATTTAGAACAAGTAGCAGAAGTGAAGATATAGAGGTGCATCTTGTTCTCCCCCCAGATCAACTCCAGGAAGTGCTAACCTTACTACTTCCTTGGACTCAGACTTCTGACTCTCAGAATTGTACATGTGAAGACTGCAGTTGGTGCTTCTTGCTGCAGGTACTCTGAGAGAGTCCTAACCATCACCACGTTCCATCACTAGGGTAAGATGATGTTGTTCACATACCAGACAGCTTTGTGTGGTGCATCTCAAACTACAATTGTTTTGGTGTTTGTTCATTGTCCTTTTAAGTTTGGTATCTTCTCCTTTTCAGTGCCTGGTACTATCATGCTATCACCATACACACACACACACACACAGGCACATACACATGTACCCATGCATGCATACACATATTTTTAAAAATGTGCCCTTTGGATAAGAATATGGACATCACAGATGGCACACCATCTCTAAATGCTTGCATCTTCACCATTTACAAGGCAGGGTGTTCTCCACATACAAAGGATTTTGGGTGGAACATTGATGCAGTGCTCATGTAAAGACTATGCCAGGTTCTCCCTCTTGTCCTGAAGCATCCTTATAGCTTTATTTTTTTTCAATGATTAAATTGAATGTAGGCGTCATGCTCTTCATTCTCCTGTATCCTGGATGGACCCACCTGTGGTTGTGTTGATGCTCTTCTACAACTCCGGCATTTTAGAAAACTGAGGCCAGCTGTGTTGTGGACCAGCAATCATCAAAGTGAGGTTCCTCTACCAATGGCGCCAGAATCAGATAGAAATTATTAATTCATTACCTGGAATATTCTCAGACTGTTGTCAGAACTATAAAATATAAATCTGTGGAAATGACATTTAGGAATCTAAAGTGTGTGTATGTAAGAGAAAAAGACAGAGATAGATAAGTAGATCGATAGATAGATAGATAGATAGATAGATAGATAGATAGATAGATAGGTAGGTAGGTAGGTAGGTAGATAGATAGATAGATAGATAGATAGATAGATAGATAGATAGATAGATAGAGGCATAGACAGAAACAGAGACACAGAAACATAAACAGTAACAGACAGACTGACAGAGACAGAGATAGAGAAGGAATTTGCTCTGTAGATGAATCACTCTTATGTAAGGGACGAGAGCTTTCTATTTCTGGTTCCAGTCCACTGTGGTGGTGAAGACATGGCAGCTGGAAGGAAGGGCTTAGACTATTGTGGGGGAAGCTCTCAGTGCATCTTGTGCACATCCTGGAGAACAGAACATAGAGAGCTATGTGTGACTAACCAAGGGTATCAGACCTCAAGAACACTCCCAGTGACTTATTCCTCCAGCAAGGCCTCACCACCCAAACCATCAACATCACTTGTGGGCCGATTGTTCAAGCATGTCAGTCTGTGTGGGAAATATCTATAATTTGTAGTGTCCTCTGGGATGCTCATCGAGACCTCCTGTTCTTGTGTGACCATGGGATGTGAATCATGGAAAACTCAGTAAACATCCAGCACTCTCAGATCTTGACCTCTAGGCAGCAGACTTTAGTAGGTCTGCACTGGGAATTGAAAGTACTTGTGTGTGTGTGTGTGTGTGTGTGTGTGTGTGTGTGTGAGAGAGAGAGAGAGAGAGAGAGAGAGAGAGAGAGAGAGAGAGAGAGAGAGAGAGAGAGAGAGTTAACATTTTTGTAACAAACAGTTCTCTACCCAGCTACAAAGTAGAGTTTCTTGGAGAAGCTGGGACAAATGGAATCACCAGTAACATAATCCTACTCTGAAGTGTCTACTTTAGTTGGGAAGTATATAGAAATGGCTTTAGAGCCTATCAACTCATTCTAATATTCTATTAGTAAGATCAGGTGCTCTGGGGGCTGTTACTTAGCATATGAGGAATTTTAACTCTTAGGTGGCACCACCAGATATGGTGTATGATACTCAGATAAACTTGACATGCCCAGAGCAGCATCTTTTTCTTTTATCATGTGGTATATTATATGGTGTATGTGTGTGTATGTGTATGAGCTGTATATCTGTGTGTGCCTGTGGAGGCCACAGTTGGTGTTGAGAGTCTTGTATTTCTTTTTCATGCTTAGCTACCATCCTTAAAAGGAATTATTGGAGATATCTGCAGATCAATCTGCTTGTCACCACTGGGATGACAAGTTCTCCTGGCATCTATTGGGTGGAGGACATGGCTCTCTTCACCATTCAAAACTGCATGGGACAGTCCCACAATAGAGGCTGATCCAGCTCAGCATCTCAGTTTCAGTGATGCTATCTACATTCCCATGGCTTCTCTGGTTGACTGAGGGAAAGGCCACTCGGGCTTGTGACATGTCCAATAATTACGTATAATGAAGGAGAGATGTAGTAGACCCAGGGTGGGTGGAACACCCTCGGGTTTAGCTCAGCCAGTTGGGGCAAGAAGCAGTCATGCCTCAGCAGATGGTAGCAAGTCTCTGCTTTTGGTACCACAGCCCAACTGCTGGGGTGACTGTATTAAACTCAGCAGAAAATGACCACAGCAAAGGTACCTAACGGGGATTTTTCATCCTAATTTCAGGGATGCTCACAGTGCCCTTGTGTGGCATCCTGAGTCCTCCATTATTAAAGCTGTTCTTAATTAAAGTACTTTATGACCTTCTGAGGGGCCAGGCCAGAAAGGGCATTGTGATGCAGTTCTCAGCAGACTCTTTCAGCTCCAAGAAGCCTAATGAGGACTCATAAGTTAGATGAGCAGCCAGTAATCACCCCTCGCCTCTCAGCAAGTCGCTGATCGTGTGCCATGAGCCCGTATTTAATCTCTGCAACCCGGACCTCAGCCAAATCGCCAAGGCCAGGCTTTAAGTGCTGCCTTCGGCTGCTGCCTGCAGTCTTGTCACTTTCTAGCCAAGATTTTCTAGCCATGATGGAGGAATATGGAACTCCCAGAGCAGCAGGGTAGATGGAGCAACTGAACGGGAGAAGGAGGGCCTTGCTGTTTCCAAAAATGTGGCACCACCTTGCCCCTAGGTACCAGGAAATAAGGGAAATGCATGGACTAATGGGAAGCCAAAAAATTCTCCTCAGAGTCTAGAAGTCATTCTGTTTCATGTTACTTTTAGGGAAACCGAGGAAGAAATACCCATGAACCTTTGGAGAATAACAGCAAGGAGAGAAGTAATGGCTGAGATTAGGAACATACAGCCTACAGCATCCTCCACAGCAAATTCACATCATCTCTTTGGTTTCAATCTTTAACTTTCGAGGAAAGCAGTGTTGTTATAAAATGAGAGAGTGATCCTCTGGCTGCATTAAGGGTTTAGAATTCCATTTTTGTTTGCTTGATTTCTTTGTTTGCTTTTGAGACAGATTCTTGCTGTGTAGTGCAGACCAGATCCACACTCAATAATCTGCTCCTTTGCCCCCAGTGATAGGATGACTCTAATACCTACCACAACCAGCTAAGAGTTTAAAATCCCTCTGAGTAAAACCAATAAACAAAGCTTATGGACATTCCAAACAAGAAAATGGAATATTAAAATCCATCAATGAGGAACAGGTAGTGATCTAATAGAAAAACATGCAGAGTAGTTCATGAGGAGGGAAAGGGTATAAATGAGATCCTAGCGTAGATATCATGGAATTCAACAAGGTGATTTTCCATTGCCCAGCCTGGTAACACTAACACCTGATGAATAACACACATGTTGAAGAAGATGCTGAGTGAAATTTTAATTTTAGACAGACATTGGATAAACTTGAATGTAAATGATAAATATGTGTCTATGAAAAATGTAGTAATTATCCAGAAGTTAGAGCTAACGAGGAATCCTTTATTTTAGCTGGCAGTTCTAAATGCCAAGACATTCAAGTTCCTTTACATGGGAATGCATACATAGGAATCCCCCAGGTTCTTGTTTGGGGAGTAACTGTCTGGCTTTCTTGGTGGAACTTTGTTTAAACTAGCTCTAGGGGCAGAGGAACAAGGAAGTGCCCAGATGGAGCCAGCTTTTACCATATGGTGACTTATGATTGATGAGATTTTAGGACATTTCTAAAATAGATTTTAGGTTATTTGGTAGCCTAAAATCAATATAGTGGAAACATTTACATCACAGCAATTGTCAAGTATTACAGGTCAGAGCTTTAAATGTTTTGTAGAAAAAGGCAGCTTTGGGACTAGGCATATGCCTTGCCTAGTGCCTGGGAGACTCCCATACAGATAATGGGCTGGGAGAAGTGACTTCTGGTTTTCTCTGGTAGAGGACCCATTGGAAGCCCTAAGCAGAAATGGAAGCACAGGTCTCTCAGACTCTTGTTTGGAACTGATTCACTGGTTTGCTGATGTGCAGTTTGTACGTGTGTGTGCATACATGGTGCATATATGTGTGTGCACATGTATAAACAGAGACCAGAGATCAACATCAGCTATGGTTCTCAGGTGCCATCTTCCTTATTTTTGAGAGGTCTCTGACTGACTTGGTAGGCCTGTGAACTCCAGAGGTCCTCTTGCCTCTGCCTCCCCAGTGCTAGAATTACAAGCATGCGCAGGCATACCCTTTTCATTTTTAATATGAGTTTAGGGGGGCAAACTCAAGACATTGTGCTTGTGTGACAGGATTTTACTGATTGAGGCATCACCCTAGTGCTTTCCTGGGCAATTTTATAGAAAAATAAACACTAAAATGACAAAAAGACTTTACTCAGGACTGGATTCCTCCTTGTGACCTTATAATAATGATGGAGGCAGCTGGTGTTGCCATGTTTGGGAACAGCATTTGAGGAGTACCTAGCATCCATCCAGGGAGACCTGTAGATGCTGTTGAGGCAGAGCCTCCTCTTGGCTGATCTTAAAGAAGCATCTGATACTTGCTTGGGATCAGCATTAACTGATTACTTGATTTTCATGTCCTTCCCAAAAGATTCATCCTTCCAAAAAGAGACAAATATCACAGAGATGTGTACAATGTCACCTGCCTCTTCCTTGGGTGGTGGTCATGGACTTCCTTGGACACCGGTGCTAGACCCTCAAGGTCCACAGTTTTGTCTCTGGCAACGTTTAGCTGCAATTGACTTGATCTCATCATACCTCAGTTTACTCATCTAGTGAAAGGGGATGATGGTGGTGGGTGGGGATTTAAACAATACTCACGTGTGTTCCTTTCCTGTCGTTGCTATGACAACCACAGCATGAGCAGCTGAAACAACACAGATGTATTCCCTTGTAGATCTCAGGTTAGAAGTCCAGATTCAGTGCTATGAAGCTGAAATCAAGGCTCCTCCTGGAAGCCTTGGGGAAGAATGCATTTCTCACTTCTGTGAGCTTCCAACAGCCATGTGCACAGTCTCCTGGTTCGTGGCCCCATCTGTCTATTCTCTGCTTCAATGTTTTCTACACATATCTACCTTTGACCTATCTGTCTCCCTCCTATAAGCATCCTTGTGCTTCTATAACTGGTGCTGCCTCAATAGTTGAGCCCCATTTCAGGATCCATAACTTATTCATATTTCCAACCTTTCATTCTCCTGGGAAACAGGACCAGTTAAATGTTCTAAAGGGTTAAGAGATGGATATTTTTTGAGATTTCTACAATAGCTAAATTGACAACATTTGGTACAAAGAAAACCATGGATATGATCTACCTTCTGTCTATTTCTTTGTAGTCTAGACAACCTCTAAATTAGCTATCTAGCTGTGGACAACACTCTTCTCCTGATCCTCCTGCATCCATTTTTCAAGCACAGGAATAGTAGGCATGCACCATCACAACTGGCTTATTCAGTGGTGGGATTGGAATCCAGGGCTTTGTGCACATTAGGCAAGGCCTGTGCCAGTGGAAGTTCATCGCTGGGCTAGCTGCTTCCCAGTGAAGAGCATGAGGAAGCCAAGGAGAAGCTGGCTAATCTCTGTGGTGATGCCAGGTGGTAGCTCTGTGTCTTCCTGGGACTCACCCATTCTCCCAGGAAGTGCTTTGAGAAGCCAGACTCTTGTTTCTGGCCCCAGAATACAACTGTGCAAGTCTAAACCACAGAACAAGCATCCTTCCTCAGCTTCACTTTTCTTCTTTGTTTGTATAGAGTTGTTCTAAGGACCAAGAGGTCAAATCACATTAAAAGTTGAACTTGGCTGAATGCAGACTGGCCTCCATTCCTGACTCCAGGGACCTAGTACCTAGTTTATTTTCTCATTCAGACACCAATTCAGGGGGGTGTCCCAAGAGGACTGCTCATCACCTAGGAAACAAAGGGCAGCAAGAGAGGACTTTTAATTTAGCATCCCAAGTAGAACTTCTTCTTCCAGGACAAAACGTCTGCTTAGTAAGGGAGTTACTGGTGATTTAAGTGACTCAGTGACATTTTCAGAACTAGGGGAATTTGTATCTCTCTACTGGAACACTTGTTTCATATACTGATCTGATTTTGCGCTAGAGTTTGGAGGAGACCGCAGCTACTGCTAAGGGTAAAATGGACGAAGGCCCTACTTTACTCTTTTCCCATTAAACTTCTCTCAGTAGGGGCCAGCATCAGGGGGTCAAAATAGGATGTATTTATTAGAGTTTATAATGAAGAATCCAAAAGTTGCATGCTGAGCCTAAAACAAATATATAGCAGTCTGAATGGAAGATTTCTGTTGTTTCCATTCTTAGTTTGGATTTTCCAGACAGGGTATCACTCTGTAATCTGGACTCATCTCAAATTCAGCCACCTGGCCTAGCCTCCCTAGTAATCTCCCTGCTGAGATTACTGAGGGATGTCAGCATGCCCAACATGGATTAAGTTTTATTGGGGATTTCACCAGGAACCTGAAAGATGGCCTGCAGACCCTGTGAAACAAGCTATGGTTTGTCTCTAGCTCCCTGCAGGTCAACAAGAAGCATTCTGGTATGTCAGGGCTCAGAGTTTCCTAAGATGATTTTCCACTAGTACTTGTGATGGCTAAGGATTTTTGGTCAACTTGACACAAGCTAGAGGCATCTGGGTAGAGGGACTTTGTGGTCAAAATTATTTAATCTCCGTGGGGGACTTTTACCCCACCTTTGATCATCTAGTTTCCAGATAAAAGAAACATAACTTTTATTATTATCATTATTATTATTATTATTATTATTATTATTATTATTATTAGCCTTAATCAGCACTAGAGCTGGGCAGATATCTATCCTCTATGCTATTAGAATATATTTTTCCATCAATGACCCTGAGTTATAATTTGCATGTTTCATTTGGGCTGCTCTTAACATCACTTTGCCAGACCTCATGACCATGCTCTCATGACTCACCTAACCCTTGGTGTTTTCCCTCTCTCCTCCTTCTTTCTCTCCTCATGGTTCTCTTCAGACCCAAGCCCTAGAACCCTAAGCCCCACCTGCCTCAATTCAGCCTAGCTATAGGTTGTAGGCATCTTTATGCACCAATCAGGGATACCTAGGGGTGGGAGGTTGGGCAAAGTTACATAGCATCACGTGGGTCTAAGTGCTGCTTCTCTTCTTCTGGGGTAATCAGGCCTTTGGGGCAAGCATTGAGCATTACAATACAAAGCAAAATACCAAACCTCAACAGGACTCTCAATTGGAAAACTATCTTCATAAAATTTGTCTGTAGGCAAATCGGTACTACAGTTTCTCCACTACTGATGCTCACTTTACAGTGAGTCCAGATCGCTGTGGGTAGTGCCACCCTCAGATAAGTCATCCTAGATGGTTTAAGAAAGCGGGCTGAACAAGCCATGAGGGGCAAGCCAATAAGCAGGACTCCTCCATGGCCCCCCTTCAGTTCCTGTCTCCAGGTTTCTGTCTGAGTCTCTGCTTTGACTTTTTCTAATGATGGATTGTAATCTGTGAGGTGAAATAAACCTTTTCCCCCCATGTTTGGTCATGGTGTTTTGTCACAGCAATTAAAATCACTAAGTCAGGATTTCATTTGTGGGTGTGCAACTATATCTATGTGCATGAGGGCATGCACATGTATGTGTATGCATGTGGAAGCCAGAAGGAAAGTATAGAGATTGTCTTCCTAAGCCTCTTCCACCCCCCCCCCTGAATGTGGAACTCATCAATTAGCCTAGACTGTTTAACCACTGAATGCTGGGGATCCTCCTGTCTTTGCTTCACCGGCACTGGGATTATAGCTGCATATCACCACACTTAGCTTTTTAAAATAAGTTCAAGGGATTTGAACTCAGATCCTTGTGCTTATACAGCAAACCCTTTACCAGCTGAGCCATCCCCACAGCTGTTAACTCTTGCCATAGCTTACATTACACTTCATGCACGGCACTCAGAGAAATTCTCCCTCCTTCACTGTCACAAGGGCATGGAGTGGACGGATGTGGTTTAAATATGTGAGATTTCCTGTTAGTTCCAGCACCGTGCCTCTCCTACATGCTATTTTCTCTCATTTCTCCCTCATCACGTCTTCCATGCAAACTGTCAAACTGGATCAGTGACAGAATCCTCTTCAGACATATCCCCACATGGAGTTATAAATACATCCCACTTTCAGTTAAGCCATGCACAGTCCCTTCTCTCCCTTTAAAATCTCTCTTGCTGTTTCAGTGTTAATCACATGCAAGTCACTCATAGTGCAGTCATCTTTTGGAAGCTTCTAGCTTCCCATTCTGTGCTGTAGTCATTAAGACATGTCCTGGTTTCCCTGCAAGAGTTCACAGTATCACTGTGTCCCACCCCATCTCTTCCATCATCTGGTTGCCTTTTATCAGCCTGGACATGCTGAAAAGCCAAACATCTCTTTGAGTTAATCAGACATTTTTATGCAGAGGTGGAGCCAAGGGCCTCTTCTTCCAAACAGCACAGCATTTCTTGGAACTCAAAGATCAATGGTGTTGATAGACTGTTGACAGAGTGTTGCCGGCAAGCCCATTAAACAGGATGCGGGTCTGCAGCTGTGTCCAGTGTCCCTTCAAGGAGCTGAAGCTAGCAGGAAACAGAGTCACTTCTCTGGCCTCTTCTCTTTCACATCCCAGGGTTGACATGGAGGATGAGCAAGAAAATTGAAGAAGTATGTCATTCATTAAGCTTTTGAATCTCTCCCAAACCATCTAGAGAGATCCGCATCCTTCTCCCTTGCTTGTCCTGTATCCAAGAGTGTTACTGTCTTCATTGTTGTATGACATTCTGGTTTATGTGGCATCCATAAGCCATTTGGGAAAAAAAGCCCCTGCTGCCACCACCAAACAAATGAATGACTCCCAAAAACAAAGAAGAAAGAGCCAAGACCCAACCCTGGGGAGATGACTCAGTCAGGAAAGCACTCATCAGAGAGACTGTTTTGTTCCTTAGCACCTGCATACAAGTCCAGGAATGGAGTGGCTGGGTATGGTAATGTTAGCACTGGGGAGGAGTGGACAGAGGGAGATCCTGAACTCAACAGCTAGCCAGTCTAATAGAGTTTTAAGAGCCCCAGGTCCAGTAAAAGACTTTGGGTGGAGTTTACAGTGACCTTGTGTTTAGTATTTCTTTAAAAATCACCAGTTTTCACAGCCAGTGAATGACAGTGACAGAAACCAAAGACAGGTGATGGGACAGAATTCTTTATCTCTTAGCTTCCTACTCTATTTGGCTTTTGTGGGTCTCCTCTTATAAAACGATTTAAGTAAGGATAACTGAAATAAAACCAAAGTTTATTTTCCTGGACATATAATGTATTAAAGGATCAACTTTGCCCTTCACCTCTTTGCACATAGCTTCCAGGATCCAGTGGCACAGAACAGCCACTGGAGGTACAGCTATCACTTTCCCATGGCTGCGACGAAATACTGGGCAAGAAGCAACTTAAAGGCTTAAACAGTCTGAGGGGGTCCAGTCTATGATTGGGGTGCAGGGGAAGGCAGGAGCAAGGGGCAGGAGACTGGGTGTTCACAAAGCATAAGCAATTAGGAAGCAGAGAACAGGAAATAATACTGGACTATAAAGTCTCAAGCTGTCCCTTTCCCTCAATATCACACGTTTCTCCAGCAGAGCTCTGCCTCTTAAAGGTTTCACAATCTTCCACAAGAGCATCACCCTCTAGGGACTAAGTGTCCAAATCCTTAAGCCCGTGGGGGTATTTTAGACTCCAAACCCCACAGACAGTAAGATGATGCAATGAATGAAGGGGTGAGGGGGAACACCCCACCCCACATTGAGATTTCTCAAGGTCCACCATACACATGGACTCTGGATCAGTGTCTTAAACTCATACTCACATGTGACATCTATCTGACAACGTACCCATGTCATTAGAGAGCCGCTATTGCAAACACCCTGCATGGCTCCCAGATCCAGGCCTTTCCAGATTGGTTCTCTCTGGACTGCTGTCAGTTGGGTTTGAAGAATGCCTGTCATCCCGTAGTCCACCTTTCATCATGGGACATCTTCTTTGGACCTTCTTTACACCTATCTGACAGAGTCCAAATACCATTTCTTGACCTCAAATCCCACCCACTCTTCCCTTATGAAGAAGACAAATCCTCACTTTCTTTCTGCTGCATATTTGTGGCCAGAGGCCTTTACCTATTTGTGTCCTGTGGATATAAATGCTATACTTCCTTAAATATCCTTTCCCAGACCTGCCTCATTCATTCATTCATTCATTCATTCATTCATTCATTCATTCATGCCACAACTATTGCTCCTTACCTGTATGGAATTCTAGAATCTCTGCTAACATACTGAAAGATGACTTGATAATCATCATCATCATCATCATCATCATCATCATCATCCTCATTGAAATAGGTGAGGCCAGAAAGAAGGATCAGTGGGTACCACTTGCTACCAAGCCTGATGACTTGAGTTTGATCCCAAGAATCCACACGTAGAAGAGAACCAGCTCATACAAGCTATCCTCTGATCTCCTCCACACTTGTATGGAGGCATTAGTGCACACATGTAAGTGTAATAGCAATTGTTTAAAATGACACAATAAAATTGTTTAAAATGGAAATAGCATGCACATTCTTTCCCAACAACTGAATAATAAACTACAGACTTCCTTGCATAATAGTCCAGCAGTATGGATATCAGATGTGAGAGATGTCAATGATTTCACAATGGTGAATGTATCACTTTCAATGGAATGAATTTCCTTTTTCTGATGAGCTTATCATTGACACTCCAGCCAGGGATCTAAGTTCAATATGTTCTTCTCATGCTTAGGAAATAATTGCCTCCACTTGTCCTGAATACAGGAAGTGGAAGTGCACCTTAACAAGACAGAGTGATGGCGTACCCACTGACAGTTGCATTATATATCACTAATTGCAAAGTGTATGAGTCAACTTCTGAAATATATCTTTATATTTATAGGATTCATTAGAGCTTTAAAAAGACCCTTGAGGGGCTGAAGAGAGGGTGGGAGAAAAATGCTTGCTGTGCAAGCTTGAAGAACCCCCATAAAATCTAGGCACAGAAGCACATATCTGTAACTTCAGATCTTGGAAAGCCAAGGCAGGAGCATCCCTGAAGCTCACTGGCTCTAGTCTAGGCACATGGTGAGCTTCAGGCTCAATGAGGATCCATCTCAAAAAATCTGTTCAAGAACCATATAGGCTGACCTCTAGGCTCTGCATTTACACACATTCTCACACACATATGCACATATAAACACACACCTTCTCACATAGACACACATACTACATATATACATATATACATTCATATACAAACATCATATATTCATATATGACGATGTATCAATCATACATACACATAAACTCCAGAAACACACACATAAACATCAATATATAAATACTACCACACACATACACAAATATACATATACCATATACTCATATGCCACAAGTACACACCACACAGATGCATTTACACACATACATATACCACACATATCACATGACCACATACAGCACACATACCACATACATGCACACATACTACATGCCTATATACATACATACCACACATGCACAAAATCAAACACAATACATACATATACTATACATGCGTAGATACACATATACCACACACATGCATTTACACACATACATCATGTATACATCACATACTGCACATGTACACATATACACATATACCACAGTACTGAAACACACGACCAGAAAAAGACACTGAGACAACTTGTCTAGGCAAAGTTAAGTTTCTGTGCCCACCTCAGTTAGTGAAAGTCATTTAATGCTGCCACTCCTAACAAACCTAAAGGTCCATTAAGAGCCAAACTTTAGTAGGTATTCACCACACATGTGCTTGGTAGGTTGGTACCCAGCCACCTCAAGGTGATAGAGGAACTGTTATTATCAGCATTGAGAATGGGAAAGTTGTGCATGGAGAGGAGAAGAACATTCTGGAGGGTTGAACCAACAACTTTAAAGAAGCACATTGTGCAAAGACACAAAAGACAAAACCACCACCACCACTAACAACAACAACAACAACAACAACAACAATACCAGCCACCAAACAAACCAACAAAACAAAACACTGAAATGTGTAAAGAGCCACGAAAGTTCCTGAATGGTTAAAGCAATCAGGCAGGAGCAACAGCAAAGTCCATGCCGTCATGTCAGGTTTGAAGCCATCGCCATCAAAGAGGCACAGTGCTGACATAAATACAGACACCTCAAGCAATGGAACCTGAGTGACCACAGAGGTGAACTTAGGTGTCTGTGGTCAGCTGCCTTCCCCAGAATGTCACGGGTGGATGAGTGAGAAAGGGCAGGCTCCTTGGTGTGTGGGGTGGGACACAGGATGTCCACGTGTGGAAGCCAGGGACTGTGGTTCCCACCAGCTCTGGTGTCTGGACACAGGACTGTTGTGTTGCCTAGTCATTACTCCGACAGTCTGCAGATCTCATGCTCATGCTGGTTCTGCTGACAGTTGGCACAGCTGTGACGTGACAACTCTTCACTGTCACCCTTGGTTCATCTAAGTTTGCAAGTCACTCTGTAGTTGCTTCTGACTGCCTGTCATTATGTTTACAGCCACCTAGTCATTTGAATGTCTGGTGTTCATTTTCCAGTAGGCTGTTCAGGGCAGACTCAGAGCTTGTCAGCTTTCCTCAACACGTGAGCCAATTTCTTATAATTATCAGAATGTGGGACTGGAGATGGCTTGCCTTAAAAATGCTTGCCTTGCAAGATAAAGATCAGAGTTCAGTCACCAGAATCCACATAAAGAGGCTATGCATGGGAGCATGAGTCTACAGTCAGTCCCAGCCCTGAGGAGGTAGAGACAGATCTCTGGGTCACAGAGGACAGACAGCCTAGCAGAATCAGCAAGCTTCAGATTCATTGAGGGACTTGGTCTTAAAAAGATGAGGAAAGAGGAGATCATTGATGAACATATTTCATTCC
Source organism: Mastomys coucha (assembly GCF_008632895.1). Lineage (NCBI taxonomy): Eukaryota > Metazoa > Chordata > Mammalia > Rodentia > Muridae > Mastomys > Mastomys coucha. The sequence continues at coordinate 2,261,873 of NW_022196894.1, forward strand.
TGTCTTTCACATGATTGCAATCCACACACATTATACACACACACACACACACACACACACACACACACACACCCCATACATGCATACATACAAAAAATAAAACAATGTATAGACACATTAAAGGTTCTTCTGTTTTTTCTGATACAGGTTTCTCCATGTAGCCATGGCTATCCTGGAACTCACTCTGTAGCCCAGGCTGGCCTCAAACTCACCTACCTCTGCCCTCGGCGTCAGTGCATGAGCTGGGGTACTCTGACTTGGGAACCGTGTCACTTCATCTGCCCAAGGCCTGAGAAGCCACCATTCAGCCCACCCAGCATTCCAGAGTCCCATTTCACAATCAGAACCCTTCTGAGTATCAGGCTGTCACTTGTCACATGACCTCTGTGGGCTCAAACCTTGCCCACCTTTTGATGATCTGTGAGGTCCCCCAACAGTGGCATTGTGTAGTCCACAGCCCTCCTGCACTGCATGGCTGGGTGCCACTTAGCCTGGCTGTTTAGGTTCCTGTCCTGTCTTCAAGGTCAACTTTGAGATACTGAAAGCATTAGTGCAATCCCTATCTTAAGGTCCTATATTGCGGGTTGGGAGTAGTGATGATGCCTGGCAGGGTCTATCCCATCTGGCAGCAGCTTAAAGAGTCAGTCAACTGTCACTATAAAGAGACAGTATTAAGAGTTTTGTCTTCTATTATATGTTATTGAACAAAGTGGTGACTACTTATATTTAGGAGTGGATAGGAGAGTTCCACTACCCTTATGAATATAATCTATGAAGGAAAGGCGCACTGGAAGATCCATGAGTGGACTCTTAGCTGTGCATGGGGATTAACACTCTCACTTCTTTTTTCATAGACATGAAAATACATAGAGATTTTTTTATTACATCATGTAATTTGACCATGAAGGAAGGAAGAGAGAAACAGACAAACCACATGCATCACGCTGAGTCACAGCAAGAGAAATAGGAGTTCAGAAAGTGATAGTGCAGAAAGCAGCAGGCTGGGGTTAGTCTTCTCTGTCAGTCTCCTTTCTTCCCTGAGTCCTCTTTCTGCTTTCACATCATGTATAAATAAATGTTTGTGTGTGTGAAGGTGTTATGTATATTCGTGTGTGTGCATGTATGTGTGTATATTTTTTGTGTATGTATGTATGCATGTATGTGTGTATGCATGTATGTTTGTATATGTGCATGTGTGTATATGTATGTATATTTATGTGTGCATGTACACATAAAACTGCATACTAGATATCTGTATGTAGAAAAATGAAACATGCACACACAAATATACATACATATACACACATGTAATTGTGTGTGTTTGTATGTGCATCATGTATGTGCATATGTATGTGTTTATATTTGTGTATGTATGCAAGTGTATTTGTAGGCATGTATATTTGTATGCATGAGTGTGTGTATGTATGTGTGCATGTGTTTATATTTATGTGTGTGCATATAATGCTCACATATGAGATTCTTCTATAACAGCACAACATCTGGGACATGTGTCATTTTGTCTAACGTGATGATCATTGCCTCTATCCATTTTCCTGAATTTCACTCTTCTTTATTGATGAATAACACTCCATTGTGAATATACACTATATTCTCTACCCATTCACTTTTTGATGCACACCTATGCTAATTCCATATTCTGGTTGTTGTGAACAGGACCGCAGTAAACATGGATAGGCAGGCATCTTTGTGATATTATGATCTGGTCTAGCTGGGTCATATGGTCATTCTAGTTTTAGTTTCTTATGGAATCTCTGTACCAATTGCATAGCAGCTACATGATTTTATGTTTGAAGCATCAATGTGTAAGTCTTTCTTTTCCTCCAATATTCTCAACAATATCTTCCTTGTTATCTTGATAGTAGCATTCTGGTTGCCATTAGATGGGCTCCTAATTTAGTTTTAATTTGAATTTTCCTAGCAGCTAAGACTATGGAATGCTTCTTACTTGTTTGTTGACTATTTACACTTCAACATATACTGCAGAAAAGACAAGTAGTATTAGAAAAACTGCATACTAGATATCTGTATGTAGAAAAATGAAACTAGATATCTACATCTCACCTTCCACAAAACCCAAATGGATTAACAACCTTAACACAACATGGGAAACTGTCAAGAAACTGATAGGAGAAAGCTTCACAATGGATAGGTGAGGACTTTCTGAAAAAGTACCATGTACTGAAAAATGGGGTTAGCAGAAGCTAAGATGCCTCAGCACAGCGAAAGAACCAATTAAGTGAACAGACAGCCTGCAGAATAAAGGAAAACCCTTGCCAGCTAGACATCTGGCAGATTCTAGATTAACGCCTAGAATATATAAATAACTCAAAACAACCTACACAAAACTAAACAACCCAGCCAATAAATGGGCAAATGAAAGGAACAGACGGTCCTCAAAGATAAAATGGTCCATTTCTTTGATGTAGCAACAAGTGTTACATCACAGATGAACTCTATCTTCTGACCGCTGGCTATCAGTCTGCTGCTCTGAGTTTTGAACCTGGGGCCTCATGCATGCTAGAACTCCATCTTCTGACAGCTGGCTATCAGTCTGCTGCTCTGGGTTTTGAACTTGCTCTAGCAGCTGAGCTCCAGCCCTAGCCTGCTCTTCCCTAATGCATAACCTTCTTCACTCCTACCCCTCTTACTGTGACTCAGGGTCATGCACTTGGTTGGTGTCCTTGGCTAGTTGTTTTAGGATGAAGTGATAACTGTTGTGTTATTGAATTGTGGATAGCAGCAGAAGACCTTCCCTGATGACTCCATCTTCTGTATCTTGTGTTTAGAGGATTCAGGAAACACTCAGGAAATGAACACTGGTATCTGTGTTTTCACTGGCCACTCACTGTGAAAGCGTGTGTTCCGTCAACTTAACATTTGGAAGGTTAGCCTGCTCCTTCCTAAACAAAGAAGACGCTGTTTCCGTGGGATAGTTATGGTACAGACAGACTGAGCATGTGTAGGAAGTGCACAGCCCAGGGACCAGGAAGGAGTAACTGACCCATAGGCATTTCCCTCTACAGCCATCTTGTGTCCGTTGTGCGACTGGCAGTGCAGTGGTGGCTGTGTTTAGATCCTTGTTATGTCAGTTGTTCCTGGGCAGTAGGAACCTCCAAAAGAAGAGGTGATGCAGAGTGTACCTTTCATTGATGTGACAAGAGTCCTGACCAGTGCAGTTTACAGAGAGAAGGGTTTATTGTGGTTCACAGTTCATGGGTCCCTCATGGAGGGGAAGGAAGGAGAGCAGGAGTGTGCAGTGGCTGGTTGTGAAGACCGTGATGTTGCTACCCACTTTTAGGGCATTTCTTCCTACCTCAATTTACAAAGCCTAGGATCTCCTTTACAGACAAGCCGAGGGGCTTGCATCCCAGGTGACTAGATCAGCACAGATCGTTACAGGTAACCTCTCATGCTTACCTCGGGGAGGAGTGACCTCCCTTCCTAGAGAGGTGTTCTGCAGGGATTTCCTCCCACTAATGTAATCCCACTTGCAGCAATGCAGGAGTTCATTAATTAACTCTAAGCATGTGCACACACAGCACCTGGGTCAGTTCCCAGCGCCTACATCCAGCTCAGAACAGCCTGTCCTCCCACCTCTGGGGAACATGATACCCTCTTCTGGACTCCATGGATACTGTATGCTTGTGGTGCATGTATTCATATACAAGCAAAATATTCATACACATAAAATTTACGAAACTTAATAAATAAAACCTTTTAAAAAGTTAAAACCCCAAATGGCCAAGAGAAAGTTTCCATCCCTTCTTTTTTTCAATAAGTTAAGCCCAAACCCCTGCAACAAAAGTGCCTTTGATGCCTTTGTTGTTCGGTCCTTAATAAATCACAGCACATAATTATGTTGATAAATTCCAGCAGCTGGGCTGACTCCTCTTTCCTGATGCTGGCTGGGGATGTCTCTGATAAATCGATCCTGACTCCCTCACTGAGCTGCTATCCCGCCTGGGATCTGTTCGGCTCTACCATCGCAGCTGCATAGCCATCCATCACTTGGGCTCGTCATCCCTCTTCTATGTCGCCTGAGCAACAGCTGGTTCTGATAATGCATTAATGTAATACATCACTGAGCGCCACGCTAGGCTGCCGTGTTACCCAGAAGCCAATGTGATAGGGATGGAAATGGGGTGGGGGGGGGGGGGGGGGGGGGGGAGATGGGAGAGCTACTGTGCTGATGAGCCCAAAGTTTTTTTTTTTGTTTTTTTTTTTAATGTAGACTTTTGGTTGCAATTCACTTAGCACTTGAGACTTCAGAGCTAGGATTTTTCTCCTGACCAGTCTGTTCTTACCGATCAGCTCAAGGTCATAGCTGCTGTTCTTGCTGATTTTGGAGAACATGTAGCATACTTTAAGGTCAGGGTCAGAGTGTGTGGGTTGGTGTCCACGTGGATGGATCTGCTGCTTTGGACATTGGAGCTCACACTAGGCAATTGAGTTTATCTTCCAGCCCACCACTTAGTAAATTCAGTACTTGAGAGATGGAGTTAGCAGAGAAGGATCTCCAAAGGAAGAGAGGGAAAGAGAGCTCTGGGGGACAAGCACTTCAAAAGTTCACAGAGGCTCTGTCACTACACAACTCTAATAAGTTAAAGTCATTCATATGTATAAATTGGGCACAGTTTCTATATGTAAAAGAATGGGCTGAACACAGATTCTCAAGCATTTAATGGGGATTATGTATTGTCTTTTTATTTGATTTTGAGACAGGGCCTCATATAGCTCAGACTGGCATTGAACTTGCTATGTAGCAGACAATGATCTTGAACCCTTTGATCCCCCTGCTTCTCCCTCCTGAGTGCTAAGAGCAGAGGTGTATGCTGTCATGCCCAGAACTGGGAATAGAACCTGTGGCTTCATACATGTTAGGCTGACACTCAGCCAACTGAACTGTGTCTCCAGCCTCCTAGAACTGCATTAAAGGTGAGTGCCTCTTGCTGCTTAGAATACTGTGAGATCTAATTCTGGCTGTCAACTTGACTCCATCTGGAATCAACTCAGAACCATGCTGCTGGGCTTTCCTGTGAGGGGTTTGCTTGATCAGATGATTTGAAGCAGGCAGACCCCCGCCCCTACATATGGGTGGTACCTCCCGTTTCTGGTGGCAGCCAGACCAAAGGACAAGAGGAGGGAGACTTAGCTTTTGCTTGTTTGCCCTCAGTCTCTGTGGCAAGCTCATTTATCCTATTGCTGTGGCATTCATTCATTAATATTAGCACCAACTTCTTGGGATTCCAGTGGAGTCTGAAGACCAGCAGCTCTCCAGGAATCCTGCAGGACTACAGTGCCAGACTGGATCTGTGAGACACACTCTCTCATGATCTAAATGTGACTGAATTCCAGTGTGAGACAGTCATTGTTGGATTTCCAAAACTATAAATTATGAGCCAACCTAATAAATCTTCTTTTAATAATATATTTACTCTATTAGTTCCATTTCTTTAGAGAATCCTGACTAATACAAATACCACAAGGGACTCCAACCATGATCTAGGTCTCCACTGATATTCTTGAGGCCTTGGTCAAGGTACTTCAGCGTATCAGGTCAGTATAGGGAGTAACTGTGAACTCTTAGACTCAGGTCCTTCTATTTTTCTCTCAACATTAGCATTCACAGATGTGACATGTGATCTTCCTGAACAAAGATCACCATGGAGACACCTGCAGCCAAGCATTTCAGACCTGGTGACCCACAACCTCCCTTTCCAGAGCCCAGGCTCTGGCACAGCCACACATTAATTTCTTAGATGATTTTCTTGTGAGCCAAGGTCAAGGCCATTGGACTAGAGCTGGGCCATGTGTCTAAGCTGACAGAGTTCTGCCTGCTGCAGATGTCTGTATTGGTGAATTTATGCTCCAAAGAATTCCATGATTATGGAGAATGCTGAGTGTCCACCAGCTGGCCTGCCATGCAGATGTCCATATGGATACCCTCATAGACTGGCTTAGCATGAGACATCAGCATCCCTGTTGTCCTCCAGGGATACCTGTGTATGGTGGAAGATGAGTTAGAAACATAGAGGCAGATCTATAGGCATGCCACGCTACTCGTGAGAGAGTGCTAAGATGCTTTGGTTTCCATGGAGACCAGGTGACTACAGCCCACCGTTAGCCCTGAAAACAGTCTCCAGCCCTGGGAAGGACTGAAAAGCTATGGCTTGTGATAAGAACAGAGAACAGGACACAGTGGGGGAGATGAGCCTCACCCAGCTGCCTGTCCTGAGCTGCAAGTGAAGTTAAAAAGAACTTCTCAAACAAGAAAAAAATAAAATAAAGAAATGGGATCAAACAGAAGGTCTAGGAGGACCTCCAGCCACTGGGAACAAACTGACAGGGCAGTCAACTTTCTCTTCATCTTCCTCTGGAAGCGAGAGACTAGACAAACTTTAGTCTACATTAGGCCCAACTTCTTGCTTTTAAAAAATACTGAGAGTGTAGAAACAAGGCAAGCCTCTTTAGGTACATTTAATTCTTTTCTATCATCTATTCTCTCTCTCTCTCTCTCTCTCTCTCTCTCTCTCTCTCTCTCTCTCTCTCTCTCTCTCTTTCTCTCTCCATATCCTCCAGCTACTGTTGGGGTGTTAGTTAGACTTTCTGGCTAACACCCTGAGCTAAGCCCCACTGCATGCCTTTTCATTTCTCCTGAAGCCCGTGTTTGGCAACACTCAGGAGCTAGCATGACAGAAATGTGTAGCCTGCCCTGGGTCTGCCTTTTCTCTTTCATCCTGGGAGTGGCTATGGAGCGTGGACCCTTTTTTAAAGTGAGTTTGGGATCTGGGAATTGGAGGGGGAGATTTTATGCATACCTTCACCCTATCATCACTCCCAGTGTTAGCATCATACACCTGTGGGGAGCCTTCATCACTGAAGGAGCTCAATATTTCAGGCTGGGGTATTTCTTTCTTCAGTTCTACATTTCACAAGTTTTCTACCAGGGCTCTCGATGAGGACCTGTTTCTATTATGATCTGCCCCATTTCCTCTGCTGGATAGGAAAGTTAACAAGTTACCGTCCTGTCCATCTCCAGCATGGGCTCCTTCCAAATCTTGGTCCTGGTGGTGGTGGTGGTGGTGGTGGGGAACCCAGGGCCTCCTTCATAGTAGATTACTTCTCTCCATTGCATTATAGCAGCTCATGTTGGCATTTGTGTGTATGTGTGAGGGGACGGGGCAGTGCCTGCGCATGTGGAGGTTAGAGGCCATCTTGTTTAGAATCTCTATATCTTGTTTTTTTGAGATAGGGCCTCTCACTGTGACTTAGAGCTTTCCAAATAGGCTGGCTGACCCATGTGTCCCAGGGATTATGTTGTTCTGAGACTAAACTCAGGTCCTCATGGCTAGACAGCAAGCACCTTACCCACTGAGCCATCTTCACAGCCCATTTGGGGGAGCATTTTTGAAAAATGGTCTAAGACAGTTTTACCATAAATGGCAGTTTAATTTCATTTTCCATTTGAATTATCATTGTTTTATTATTTGAAGTACATGTATAAGTGTGTGTGTGTGTGTGTGTGTGTGTGTGTGTGCGCACGTGCTTCTCCAATGCACTACAGCATATGTGTATAAGTCAGAAAACAACTGCTTGGAATTGGCTATTCTGCCATGTAGGTTTGAATTCAGGTAGTGAAGCTCAGCAGAAGGTTCCTTTACCTTCTGTTGAATGAGATGTTTAGCAATCTTACTGGCCAGAGAGTATACTTCATTGTAAAAGGGATAGTTGTGTTTGAGGAGGACAGAAATTATTGGCAGTAAAAGCTTCCAGTATAAACGTCTCCACCTGCCTGTGGGAGGCTGTGCCTGCTCCCATTATGCAGTATAGTAAGGGCCCTTAAACTTTTGCAACAGAGGCTCTCCCAATGGGAAAACATGAGATGTAACCCTTTCCTAGAGACTGTGAAACATCTCTATCTGAGAATGAATCCCACCCAGGTCTTAATGAGCCCTCTGGCTCACTATAGGCATCAGTCTCTTCCCTTTTACTTTCTATGCCCAGCAGGGAAATATTTCTTCCCCATGTGCTTAAACTCTTGTGCTGGACCTTGCATCTACTTACATGCTTGTTGTAAAGCTATGGTATTAAGAGTTTGATCAATGGGCTCCTGAGATGGGTCCCAGGCAGCTACATACACCTGCCTGTCTGGGAACTCCTGCTTTCCTCCCACAACCATTCCTCAATGAAAAGCAGGGAACAGTTATTAATCCAGTGCAAACAACCCTGATTCTTTAGCTTGGTCATAGAGGTCACACATTAATCGTTATTTGCTGTCTTCTACCACCGTGTACATCTCTGTCACAGGTAAGTGACTGCACCCTCCAGACTGACTTCTTGAAAAAACTTGTCACTAGGGAGAGCGGGTAGGTGGTGGTGGCTCTCAGCCAGTTGGACCAGGCTTGAGGGGAAATGGAGGATGCTGATGGCCTCTGTGGGGATTCCTCCTTGAAGCCAGGTCCTTAGACTTGTCCTGGATGGCATTCAGGGAGAATGCCAGGGCTGCACGCAGCTCCATCAGTGTAGGACAATGAGAAATGGGGAGCCTGCACCCTCAGAAGGTAAGAAGGGAGAACTAGAGTAGGCAAATAGTGCCTAGAGGTGGAGAGTTTCCAAGATGAATGAAGAAGCTATTTGTAAAATGCTTGATAGGGCATGGCCCTGACATTAACAATATAATTGCTTAAATTGCCTTCCCACCCAGTTCCCCAGTGGCCCAGAGGAGGGAACAGCAATTAGAAGCTGGAGCTGGTGCATTTAACACCTTTTACATCCTTGCTAATATCCCCTTTTAGCACCAGCAGGGGCAGACCTCAGACTTCTGCTTTGGTAGGAGACACCCTTTCCATGCAGGTAAGCTCTGCCCCCTTTACTCTGGCTCTGCCCCCTTTACTCTGGCCCTACCTTTCACAGCAGCTTCTGTATGCCACATTCTGCATCATGGGAAGGATGCTTATTCCTGAAGTCAGAGGGCATCTTTGAACCAGCATGAAGACAGGGATCAGACCCCCAGCTTTGTATCCCAGGAGTGGGCGCGTGCATGTGTGTATGTGTGTGTGTGAGTGTGTGTGTGTGCGTGCATGTGTGCGTGTGTGTGCGTGTGTATGCATATCTGTGTGTGTGTGTGCGTGTGTGTGCATGTGTGTGCGTGTGTGAGTGTGTATGTGCATATCTGTGTGTGTGCGAGTGTGTGTGCACATTCATGAATATGAATGCAAGCTGTGTAGAAGTCTGAGGACAACCTCAGAGATCAGTTCTCATCTTCTACCTTGTTTGTTTTTGATGCATAGACTGGGCTCCCTGACCCATAAGCTTCAGGCAAGGTTTCTCTCTCTGCTTCCCATCTCACAGAGGAAGTGCTGGAGCAACAGACATTGCTCAGCCTTACATGGCTGTCAGGATCTGAACTTGGGTGTTCATGCTTATACGACTGCTTTACCTGTGAGCTAGCTTCCTTGCCCTGGTATTTATTTTTAATCAGCATATACGGTAACATGTTTTTTTATGGTGTATTCATGCATACTTAGTTTAGATGAATCCTGCTGCCCCTCATCTCCATAGCCCCAGTATCCCTTCTTCCATTTTCAAATCGCATGTTTTCTATCACCCTCTGCGTGCCCCTCTTCAAAGCCTTTGCTCCCTCTCATGATTCCTGACCACAGTTCCTACTTTGTTAGTCAAGGTTCTCTAAAGAAACAGAACTGACAGAATGGATCTATGTGCATTTAAAGGGGATTTACTAGGGTGGCTTATAGGCTGTGGTCTGGGGATCCAACAGTGGTTGTCTTCTGATGGGAAGGTCAAGGATCTGATAGCTATTCAGTCTCAGAGGCTGATGTTCATCAGTACTGGAGTCCCTGAGTTCCTAGGGATCCTCTGATCTTTATTAGGCTTGGAAGCCAGAACACGTGGGTTCTAGTGCTGGTGAAGTAACGCCTCAGCATCAGGATGGGTGAACTTGCCAAGAGAATATGAGAGCCAATAGGAAAAAGTAAAACGGTATTTTTGTTCTATGTTCTTTTATGTGGATTGCCACCAGGTGTGGCAGCCCAGATTTAGGGTGGTTTTTTCTACCTCAAATAATCCAGTCAAGAAAATCCCTCCTTATGCCCAGCTGCTTGGATTTTAGTTGTTTTGAGATTTGAGTTGACAAACAAAATTAGCCTTCACCGAACTCACCATGAGTGAAATACTCTTAGATAAAACTCTAAGGTAGGCTCACAATATGAGAGAGCAAGCTCATGCACAACATTTGTCTTTAGTATAATAGTTTCCATCTCTATCCACTTTCCTGCAAATTTCATAATCTCATTTTTCTGAATGGCAGAATAAGACTCCATTATCTATCACATGTGTGTTAGCCCTTTTTCTGTTAACTGACATCTGGTTCTCAACTAACGGTCCCAAGAGGGACATCTGACCATGCACAGGGATATGTTTTTGTATTGTCTTACCTTGATACTGAAGTGGCATGGGGGGGGGGGTTCTCTATTCCGTGGGTCAGCTCTATCGGTCCCAAAGGCAGTGGTGGCATGAGTGAGAGCCCTGACATGAAGAGTCTCACTGATATCCAGAGTGACTGAATATTGATGACACAGGCCATGGAAATACGAGGCCATATGGAGTTCTACCCCAAATGCATCAATTTCTATTTCCTGGAGTGTAGAGGCAGGGGCCTCAGAATGAATATCCACTCTCCACAATGCACTCTTGAAAATCAGAATTCACTCTTCCTCCCAGTGCACTCAGATCCAGCGTACATAGGACTCCACCTCAGTCTCCTCCTCTGGTGAGGTCTGGGCACTGCCCACTTCTCGGGCCCTTCCAGCTGTGCTGTGCATGGTCCTCAGTCAAGAGAGACAGAAACATCTGCATCCCTGGCTGGCTCTCTAGTCACCTCTGGGCTCCCATGGCCCCACCCTCATTACCCCAGATGCCTTCTGTCAGAGCCTGGAGGCCCCAGAGAATTAGGCATGTCAGAAATCCTCAGAAAGTGGCAGATCCATTGTGTGCACCACTGAATTGGGTAATTAGGGAGGGCGGCACTTCAGTCCTTTTAAAAGCTTAGTAGGTGGGGGGAAGAAATGTGTCCTGACAGCTCAGCATATCCACTCACAAGGCAGCTCCTCCACGGGAAAATCGAGTTTTGTCACCAAATTGGGCTTTATTGGTCTCCAGAGGGGTGTGTGGAGAGAAGGAAGGACGAGGGGTTCAGGTTTTGTATCCTTGGTGTGTGTGTGTGTGTGTGTGTGTGTGTGTGTGTGTGTGTGTGTGTGCATATGGCTAGGGTTTAACTTCGGGTGGTGCTCCTTAGGAGCAGTCCATCTTGTTTGGTTTTTGAAGCAGGGATTCTCACTGGCCTGCAGCTTTCTAGTTTGGTCAGTGGGCTGGCTAGTTTTATGTCCACTTGACACAAGCTTAAGTCACCTGAGAGGAGGGAACTGCTATTGGAAAACTGCCTCCTTAATAGCAGGCAATGTGATTACACTAATTAGGGATTGATGGGGGAGGACCCAGCCCATTGTGGGTGGTACCTTCCCCAGCCTTGTGGTCCTGGGTTCTATGAGAAAGCAGTCAGGCACACTAAGCAAGCCAATGAGAGCAAGCCAGTAAACAGTACCCCTCCATGGTCCCCACTTCAGATCTTGCCTTCAGGTTCCTGTCTGGTTTGAGCTCCGGTCTTTGCTTTCCTTAATGGACTGTGAGTCAGGACATATAAGCCTAATGAATAATTTGCTCTTCAAGTTGCTTCTGATCACTGTGTTTAATCACAGCAATAGCAGCCCTAAGACAGCCAGTCTGGCTGGATAGAGAGCCTCAAGGATCCACCTCTCTCTGCCCCTGCCCTCAACACTAAGAACATGGTGTTCCCACAGGTTCAGTTTGCTTACATGGGTTCTTGCAACTGAACTCAGGAGCTTATGCTTCTAGGCAAGCACTTCACTGGCTGAGGTTTCTCCCCAGTCCTGATCTACAGATCCTTGAGTAGAGAGAAGACTATGATGAAGGAGGGGACTGTGCAGCAACAATGAGTAGGGGTGCCCTGTGGTCCAGGCAGTCTCAGCATCATGACCATGGGTGTCTCAGGGAGGGGGAAGTTGGTACACCTGTCCAGTGAGGAAGAAAGCCCTTTGTCTCTGCTCCAGGCTCTCGTTCTGCCAGACTTCAGAAGTCTCCAATCTTCCCTAGTGCTTTCTCCACAGCCCGAGACATAAATCAGACTTGGATTTGATTGCTTCTTCTACCCCAGAAGTCAAGTGTGCTCTGAATGATGGGAAGTCAAGTCTTTTGGGTGTTGGGGTATGCTGTGTGGCTTTTACTGGGGGCAAAATAAACAAATATTTCATCACTCCTGAGAAGGTGCTCATGGCAGAATAAAGAACCAGCTCTATCCAAGTCTAGCTTGATGATCCAATGAGTTTGTTGGTTATCACAGGACTATGGGTGACCTCAGAACAGCTACATCACAGAAGGGCTCGTTCCAGCACCTGTAACAGCTCACATGAGCCTCACCCCAGAGCTCTGGGCAGCTCCATTGAAGAATTTCCTCTCCAGCTACTGTTGACCGCTTCTGTAGCCTCGGGCTTTAGAGAGGAGCCTAACGAGGGACCTAGGGAGGAAACTCAGAAGTCTTACAAGGTTCCTGAGCCTGATGAGTTTCTCTTTTTCCTCCCAGAGGGATTGGTCTATTCTACAAGAAATAGCTGCATAAGAAGGCCTGACTGTCCTAAATCCACAGGTCCCTCTGTTCTCTTCTCCTGTGTAAGTCTCCACAGCAACTTCCCCATTTTCTCTTGGGGAAGAAGATGATGGAAACACTCATCTCTCTCCCTCTTCAGCACATTTTACTTCCCCACTCCTAGCTTAGCATCTGGGTGATCAGTTCACCTGCTTCCCACATCACCACAGAAACTGCCTGGATTCAGATCAGTACCTTGTCTTGAGACCTCTTTGGACTGCAGCTAAATCAGATTTTCCGGAGGCACACATGTGATTTAATGTGGGATATCTGCTCATCGCTTAACTCAGGGAAGTCTTTTCCCCTCACTAATATCCATGAGAAAGCATATGCAAATGTCTGTAATTGAACATAATTAAAATAATGAGAGCTGAAAGAATACGATATTCAAAATAAATGCAATAAAGACTTGGACACGGCCATTATCCTAATTCAAGGTGATTACTTTATGATTATGTTACTGGGGCCTCTAATATCTCTGTCTTTAATATAATTTTATTTACTTTTGTGAGGCAGGTGCTCTTGAAGTGGGGCATGGTTCTGTGCTACATCTGCTTACCATCATTTCATACTCCCTCCTAGAGGGAGGATCATGACACTTTGACCAGAGTCCCATGCTTTTGCAACCTCTCTATCACCTGCACTCACAATTAAATCCGCAGGGAGGTGGCTGATGGAGAAAGTGCCGGAGGTAAGGCATCCTGGCATCCTCAGGAGATCAGCTAAAGCCTGCTTGGGAGTCCGTACCAAGAGCAGCCTAGGATGAAGGGGGGCATCCCATCTATGCCTGGCAAGGTACTCAGAGAGCTTTCCCTGCTTGCTCTTCCCTTCATTTTTCTTTTAACTAGACATAGACTCAGTGTTGGTAGAGTCCTGGAGAATACGGACTGAAGCTTTGGGATGCATGGAGAGCATAGGATAGGGACATGGCTCTGGTTGTCCCAGCTTTGGGATGCATG
>NW_022196894.1:2275735-2279395 GCF_008632895.1 Mastomys coucha
GGCTCTGGTTGTCCCAGCTTTGGGATGCATGGAGAGCATAGGATAGGGACATGGCTCTGGTGGTCCCACCTCTGCCTTGTACTGGTTGTGTGACTTTGGGTGAGTTACCCTCTGTGGATCCGTTTGCTTGCTTCCCTCCCTTCCTCTCTTTTTCCTTCCCTCTCTCCTCCCCTCCCTCCCCTCCTGCTTCCCTCCCTTTCTTGTTCTCTCCCTCCTTTCTCTTTTCCCTCCTTTGCTCCTTTCTTCTTTGCTTGCTTTCTTTGCATTATGGACGGAACTCAAGGCCTCATGCAAGCTAAGCAAGCATTTATTACTGAGCTATGTTCCCAACCTTCTCTTTATTTATGTTTTATTCCCAGTCTTTATTTTCATTGTGAGACTAGGTCTTACTAAGTTGTCTCAGCTGGTCTTGAGCCCACTTTGCAGCCCAACAGAGCTTAAATTCACAATCCTCCTGCCTCAGCCTCCCAAGTAGCTAGACTGCTTTTCTTTAAAAGAGAAGGCAGCGGTTTATCTTACTGGGTCTCCCCCTTCATAACAAGACATTCTTTAGTAAGAACAGGACATGAAAACATGCTTTTGGGTTGCTGGTCATCTAATGTCAGAAGATGGGCTAGGTTGTAACTGTTTTGCTTCGAGTTCAGGAGCTTGAGGGATATAGTGTCTGAGGAGAATACCTGAGAGAATGGGGTTGTGATCAGTAGCTCATGGCTGTTATAGACTCTGACAGAGTAGAAGCTATTTCTGTTTCTTGGTTACTCCCGCTTTACTGCCTGTTTAGGATCTGTTCTCAGAAGAAGAAATATCCAGAGTTAAGGTTCAATTGCTTTGAGGGTGGGACGTGATCTCACCCACAAATGTTGCTGCTGGGTCCTGAGGCTTATATTAGTCATGGACAAGATTCTCTTCAGAGTCACCCAGGCTGTAGCAGCAGATGCACTGAAAAGTTTAGGAGAAAGAGGGGCTAATGTCATTCCTGCCCACCCTACCACATTTACAGACCGGCTGCCTCAGAAAGGCCTAGGGCTCAAGCCACACCTGGCCAGGTGTGTCTTCCCAGAAGAGCCTCTTGGCCCTGTCAAACAGGGAGTGTTTCTCTGTCCACAGCAGTGGGACCTACTGCCCTCGTATGACGAGTCACCACCCCACAGCAAACACTGGGTGATGTGTGGATACTGCCAACACACTTCCAAATATTAGTTGCTGTTCTTTGCAAAACATCTTCTTTTGGGAAGTGCATGTGGTTATAGAATGGGTGACAGAAGGAGACAGACAGAAAGGTTCCATTGTGTGTGACTCTCTAGAGAAGTAACTTCTATGACAGACTCTGATCCCATTTGTTTATTGCAGTGGGGTAGGAGAACTGAACCCTTTCTTCATTGAGGCTCTGTGCCCAGGATGACATCAGTGCGTAAAGCTTTAGTCCCTGACTTCAAGTGTGCCACTCTCTGGACAACTGTCATGTGGCTGTGACTCACCAGCTGTTTCTGTGTGTCCGTGTGTGTTCTGTGTATGCACATGGGTGCACTGAGGCCTTCTCTCCTGTCTGTGCTGATTGTGCATGTGGGTCTGTGTTCTTATATCTGTGTGTGCATGTGTGTAGATCTAAGGAGACAACCTTGGGTGTCAACTTTTGGCTTAGAACTCACTGGGTAAACCAGGCTGGTGGGCTAGCCAGCCCTAAGGATCCCTCTCAGCTCTGGGATTATGAGCCAGTGTCACCAGGTCGGGGTTTACATTCTTTAACATGGTTTCTGGGGGGGGGGATCAAACTCATATTCCCACACTTTCATAGCAATCATGTTACTGACATTAAATACCCAAGCCCTGGGTAAAGATTTTTATAGTTGTCTCTGTAGGATTCTGAGGGAAATTCAAATCTTTATGAAGACCTGCAAGACAGCAGCAGATGCCCTACATGGCAGAGCTGCGACCATGAGAAGACACAGAATGCCAGCCCAGGCAACTCTGGGCTCAGGTCTTCTGTTCCCCTTTCCTCACCCGAGGCCCTTTCAGACTTGCAAGAACTGATCTGTCTAAACTGAAATGGATTGAGACCAAGCCATGACCACAAGGTCGAGCCCCTGACCTTCTGTCTTCCATCCACTTACCCATGATAAATAAATGGAGGTGTGTGGGCACTCGGACCTCCAGAGTGATGCTCCCTGGGCTCTGAGCCATAGCAGCCCATCCATTATCCTTTCTGTAGCATGTATGTGGGAACACAGCAGAGGAAATGCCTCTCTACCTGCCTATTGGAAGACGTGTGTCTGGGAGCGGAGCTGGAGATGCCTGGGGAAGCGGGAAGCAAGCACAGTCATGGTAGCTACCTGCCTATTGGAAGACGTGTGTCTGGGGGCGGAGCTGGAGATGCCTGGGGAAGCGGGAAGCAAGCACAGTCATGGTGGCTACCTGCCTATTGGAAGATGTGTGTCTGGGAGGGGAGCTGGAGATGCCTGGGGAAGCGGGAAGCAAGCACAGTCATGGTGGCTACCTGCCTATTGGAAGACGTGTGTCTGGGAGGGGAGTTGGAGATGCCTGGGGAAGCGGGTAGCAAGCACAGTCATGGTGACGTGTTCATTTTCTTACCCAGCATGCATGAGGCTGTGTTCATTGAAATGTTGCCTTTATTCTCTTTGACGTCTCATATGCTCTTGGTTTGGTGTGTTTAAGATTAATGAGGCATTAGCTCTCAATCAAGGAGCCATAATCAAGAATACCCATTTAGCTGCAGTCAGTCATGACTCTGCATTAATTAATAGCATTTGACCTTTGTGTTTTGGGTGGAATGGTGCAAGTCTGCCTTCTCCTGAGCAGTTCCTTAAAGTTGATAGCGTGGACAATGTTGCTAATATGGTGGAGCGGTTCATTTATGTTGAATGCTGTGCTTGTGATTAAAGCAAGATAGGTAATCCTGGAAAAGGATGTCTACTTCTGCAACCTCACCGCACTACCTTGTGTGTGTGTGTGTGTGTGTGTGTGTGTGTGTGTGTGTATGTGTGTGCAAGCCATGGCATGTATGTGGAAGTCGGAGGACCACCTCAGTATTAGTCTTCAGCTAACATTGTGTTTGAAACAGGCTTCCTTGTCTGCTGCTGTGTATACCAGCCTAGCCATTCCATGAACTTTTGGGCATTCTCCTGCTTCTGCTTCCCATCGAATACGGTATTACAAACAGACAGATACTAGCATACTTAGCTTTACATAGATTCTGCAGGTTCAAACTCATGTCCTCATGCTTTCATAGCAAGCATTTTACTCTCTGGGTTGTCTTCCAAGCCCTCTAATTATTTATTTGTTTTTATTTCTTCTTATTTATTTATTTACTTAATGGGATGCCAGGTTCTTTTCTGAGCTCGGGACCTATTGGGTCAGCTGGACTGGCTAACCAGGAAGCACAAAGGAACCTGTTGGTACCTCTCAGACACTGGGATTACAGGCACATCCTATCATGCCCAGTTTCTTATGTAGAAGCTGGAATTGAACTCAGGTACTCATGATTGTTTTGTGAACCCCTTATTGACTGATTCACACAAACTCCTCTTCTTTCCTTCCTTCCTTCCTTCCTTCCTTCCTTCCTTCCTTCCTTCCTTCCTTCCTTTCCTTCCCTCCTTGCTTCTTTTTTCTTTCCTTCCTTCTTCCTCCCTCCTCTCTCCCTCC
>NW_022196894.1:2279405-2294563 GCF_008632895.1 Mastomys coucha
TTTTTATACAAGTCTTACTATGTTACCTTGGCTGACCTAGAGCTCACTCCGTGTAGACCAGTCTGGACTCCATTTCACAGAGATTAACCTGCCTCCTGAGTGTTGAGATCAAAGGCTCATTCTTATTTTTGCAGCAGGCCCCACAGAGTGATGCTTGAGTTGCTCCATCAAAGCCCTTTGCTACTGTCCATATTGGTAATTATGGGGGATGCTCTCCTGAGCTCTGCAGGAGGAGTCCTTCTCGAACTCTGAGGTCATCTCAGCGGTCAGTAACACAAAGTGGAAATGGACCTGGCCCCTCTGGCTTAAATGAGTGTGCAGTCTCTGTGCAGGCAAACCTAGAGCTTTGGCTTTCCGGGTCAGGGGTGGATGGGAATGCTAGCTCCAACAGCGTTAGCTCTGAGTTCTCACTCTGGAGCTTGGCGAGCCTTCCTGAAAAGACTCACAGAGCAAATACATCGTTAAAAATAGTCTTTGAGAATTTCGTATGTGTGTGCATAAGTATTTTGGGCATATTCCACCCTCACCCCTTCCACTCCTTTAACTCCTCCCTGACACCTCTCTCCAAAGTTCATGTCTTCTTCATTTTTAAAAAATGAATCCCTTTAATCCAATTAGTGCTGCCTGTATAAACAAGACATGGACAAGCCCTGAAAAAAACATGTTCTCCCTCCCCAGAAGCCATGGAATGCCAGTAGCTATGAAGCATCATAACCCCTCCCCAATCCAACCTGAATATTTTACTTGAGCAATTGACCACAGCTGCTGTGAGTTCGGCCCTAAACAGGACATCTGAATCATACCCCTCCCCTGAAGGGTTAGGGAATATGATGGAAAAGGAAGCAGAGAGATTGTAATAGTCCAGAGGTCAGGGAATATAGCTTCCAAATAGTGTCTCTGGAGTAAATATTTCATCTCTTCAGGCCACAATTCCTAATGTGACACCTGACTCAATTCTACTCTGGAGTGGAAAAACAGCTCATAGAGAATGGTCAAGAAAGACTTATACTGTATGCAAATAAAACTTTATTGACAAAAATAGGGTAGGCTAATGCCCGGACCTAGTGGCACATATCTTAAATTCAAAACTTGAGATACAGAGCAGGTAGGTCTCTGTGAGTCTGAAGCTAATCTGATCTATATAATAAATTCCAAGATAGCCAGGGATATGTCACCAAAGTCTGTCTCAAAAATAATAAGTAAAACAAAACAAGCAAACAAAAAACAATAAAAAGGTTTGAGGTTTGCAAAAAAAAATATTATTCCACATCATGAAGTATTCTTTTCCTGATTATTTTTATTGACTGCACCATCATCTATATTTTGTTTAAACAATCTTATCTAGAGTGACATTAATGATTTGTCCCTCTCCAACAGCAATCTCCCATGGTGTTCCCACAGCCTGAGTCTCTGTCTTGTCTTGCATAAATACATAACCAGGGTTTCTGCATAGATAGGTAAACATACTTTTTATTTTTGAAACACGAACTTGCTGTGTAGCTCATACTGGCCTTGAACTCATGCTCCTCCTGGTACAGCCCTACCACCACCAGTGCTGGTTTTTTGGTGTGAACCACTATCTAAACTTTTGAAACCCTAAGACAGGTTGACCACCGTGGATTTAGAGTCTGACTAAAGGTGCATGAAAGGTTCTTTAAGAGCTCAGAAAGGAAGACAGTCTTTCAAGGATGAATGTCATGGTGTGGACTGTGAAGGACAGGGCAGGGCAGGACATGAGGGAGCTTGGGTATAAAACTGCTGTGGGTATGCATGCATGTGCATTCATGTGTGGAGGTCAGAGGTCAGTGTTGAGTGTCCTTGTCTATCATTTTCTATGTTGTTTTTTTGAACCAGGTCTCTCACTGAACCTCGAGCCTACTGGGTGGCTAGAGAGGCTGGCTAGTGAGCATCAGGGATGTGCCTGGCTCTGACACCCCAGCACCCCAGCACTTGGGTAACCAACACATGCTGCTCTACCTGGCTTTCATGTGGGAACAGAGGGTCCAAACTGAAATGCTCAGGGCTGTGCACAACCCAGGAAACCATCTACCCAGATTATCTTTCTTGGAATGTTCTTCAGGGACATTTGACTTCCTCATTTCCCAAATGCTCACCTCCTACCATGTGGTGAATTGGAGAGGGGGTGGAGGTGGGGGCGGTGGCACAAACATTTAGACATCAGTGACCTCTGTCTGCCCTGTAGCCTAACTCATCTGTGTAGCTCTTCTACATTGGGATACCCTCCTGACCTCTACACTTCCTTTCATGTCTCCCTAGAATATGAGTCTACCAGTAAGCCATGTTTTGAAATGAAAACTGTAGAAATACAGGCCAGGGCAATTGTTTAGGATACACACTGGGTTTTCTTTTCTTTCTTATCTTTTCATATGTATGTACGGCAACTCATTCATTGAGGCTGGATCTTTTGATGACTTACTGGGCTACTTTGGCTAGCCAGCTTGCTCAAGAGATCCTGTTTCTGCCTTTCACCTCACGGGCTGGGATTACAGGTGGGTCACCATGCCCACCTTGCATTGGGTAGATGCTGGGTGTTATGGTTTCTATATGTTCAGCCCAGGGAGTGGCACTATTCAAAGGTGTGGTCTTGTCAAGGTAGGTGGGTCCTTTTTGGAGTAGGCAATGGCACTGTGGGTGTGGGCTTTAATATCCTAGTCCAAGCTGCCTGGTAGCCAGTATTCTGCTAGCAGCTTCAGATGAAGATGTAGAACTTTCAGCTCCTCTTGAACCGTGCCTGCCTGGATGCTGCATGCTTCCACCTTGATGATAATGGACTGGACCTCTGAACCTATAAACCAGTTCCTATTAAATGTTGTCCTTATAAGAGTTGCCTTGGTCGAGGTGTCTGCTGGGTGAACTGGGCTGAGGGAATAATTAGACAAAGCAAGAGAGGTTACTGGAAATCAGGGGTGGGGCATGGACCTTGGACTACAAAGTGAAAGGCATTTTCCTCCTCAAAGGTCTGGGGGGGGGGGGGGTGAACAGCAGCTGCTAATCCTCTGGTTAAAAGAGCCAGGGAAGTCTGTTTAGAGAACAACTGGCTCTCACTCCCCTACAACAAGAGCATCTGGGAGACCATTTCTGGCCATCACTCCTTTTTCCCTTCCCTCTCTGTTGGTACTCCTCATGGGTTAAGCCCACCAAAAGGCCATGGGGGGCACAGCTGCTGGTATAGGTTACCCAGGTATACCTCCTGTGTGAGGCAGAGGGGAAGAGCTGGCAGGAGTAGGGCCAGAACTTGGGATCCTTGGGGTAGACATGAGGAACACAGCCCAGTGGTTATGTGGGTTGCTCTGCTTTCTGGGGTAGGTTGATTCACCCTTGAAGCAAAGAGCATCATGAATGTGTAGCCAGCACAGCATGTCTGGAGGTGAAGCTGTCAGGAAGCTAATCGGTTGCCAGCCCCAGGATGTTGGGTGAGAGGTGGACATGGTCCACACATCCCACCTTGGCTCCAGGAGTTCTGCCATGGAGATTTCAAAGCTTCAGATCTCCAGATGGACACCCAAACATAGCTCACAAGTTCCCAAAATTGAGAATGAGTCCCAGCCTGGAGAACAAAATGCTGATTTCCGTTTTATAGATGGGAAAGAAGAAAAAATTGCTTTGTGTGTTTGCTCTGAGGCACGCTGTGGAGAGCAAAACCAATCATTTTCTGGTAGGATTATTCCAACCTGCTTCCAAGAGCCTCAGGTTCTGGTATGCACTGCTCCACAGTAGGTCCTTATTCCCATTTCTTCTCTCACCCTCCTCTCCCTCCTGTCCCCTATTGGCCCTCATGCCCTCCTCTTCTCCTTCTCTCCCAGGCCTCTTCCCTTCTTATCTCTCTCCTCAGAAGACTGCATCAGGATGTTTGTCCCTGGCTCTTCCTAGTGAGATTTCCCATGTTTCTCCCCCTCAGGTGGTCATTCTTTCTAGAAAGTACCTGCAGCCTTCTCTAGTCCTCCCACATTCATGAAGTCTTATCATAAGCATGGCTTCTTTGGTCTCTGTCCAGGGTTTTTGCTTCACACCTGCTGTACTTTTGTCACTAATGCCCTTTAAATCCTGCGCCATCTTGTGT
Organism: Mastomys coucha; assembly: GCF_008632895.1. Taxonomy (NCBI): domain Eukaryota; kingdom Metazoa; phylum Chordata; class Mammalia; order Rodentia; family Muridae; genus Mastomys; species Mastomys coucha. The sequence goes on from NW_022196894.1 coordinate 2,283,487, forward strand.
TGCCTCCATTGGAGTGGGCCAGGTCTTTCCCACTGCGATCCTGCCAAGTTCTAGAGCAGCTTCTGCTAATCACTCAATCTGGGGCCTCAGCCAAGTTCCCTCACCTCTCTAAGTTTCAGTATCTTAATCTGCAAAAGCACAGAGTTGGGGTGATCAGAGGTGGGACCAGGCCCACATCTCAGAGGAAGAGATGGGTCTGTGTCCCACCTACAGCCTCTCCTCTGCTCTCCACTTTCCTATGCAGCAAACAAGTCAAGTGGGATACACTTTCCATTTGTCAAGAGAATCAAGCACCCAGCTTTTCAGAAAAGAGCAGACTGGATTTTGAGTTGAGATTGACTGAAGGAAGCAAAAGTGGACCATAGAAGGCAGGGCTGCTCAATAGTTAGAGCTACTTGTTCCCAAAGCAGGAAGCCTGGTTTTGCATGAGGTCTTTGCTGCTGCATCTGGCTCTGGCCAGAGTTGATGCCATTGTGACAAGATACCTAAGGCCAGACATTAAGGAAGGACAGGGGAATTTCATTTGGCTCATGGTTTTAGAAGACTTAGCTCCTGGTTGACTGGTGCCATGGTCACTGGACCCACAGTGCAGTGGAGCATGGTGTCTGTGTGTGTGTGTGTGTGTTGGGGTGTGTTGGGGGCTAGTGTTGGAACAAAGCTGCCTACCATATGCAACCATAAGGTGAGAAAGGGACTATGCCTTTATTGGAATTCTCTTCCTCTTTCTCCTTTTATTCCATGTGGGGTCCCTGCCTGTGGGACAATGCCACCCACACCCAGGGCATGTCTGCCCTTCTTAACTTTCTCTGGAAGTATCTTTACAAACACATCAAAAGGCATGGTGTCTTTCAGTCTAATCAAGTTGACAGTCAAGAGCAACCATCATATTGAGTGACTTTGTATATGTGTACATGCCTCTGTGTATGTATGTGTGTGTGTGTGTGTGTGTGTGCATATGTCTATGTGAGTGTGCACATGTAGGTATGTGTGTTTGCATGTCAGTGTGTGTGAGTTTGTGTGTCTTAATCAGTGCCCTGGATGTTAGAGAACAACTTCAGGTTTCCTTCCTCAGGTGACATCAGCTTTTTATGAGACAGTGTATCTCGAATGTACCCAGAACTTAAGCAAGACCTAGAGATAATCCTCCTGTCTCTCCCTCCCCAATTCTAAGATGACAGGGATGCCATACAGTAGGCCATTTGTGTGGGTTCTGGCAGTTGAACTCAGCAAGCAGTACACCCACTGAGCTGTCTCCCCTCCTCTGCCCTGTGCATTGCAGTCAGTTTCTCTGAGGCTCAGCTTCCTTCTCTGCCAGACAGCAATGCTTCAAACAGTTCACAGCATCCTGAGGATTAAAATGGTTAATATTTGCAAAGATTTAGAATAACGTAATGGAAAATGCTCTCTAAGTGTTTGTTAAATAAAACCGAGTAGCTGCGCCATGCAAACATGATGCTGGTGGGTTAGAGTCCTTCACTAGATGGAAGCATAAAGAAAGAGACACAGCAAGGTCTCAATTACAGGAACGCAAACATCTTTCCCTCCCAATTCAACTGTGTTATTCATTGACCATCAACTCTCAAAAGAACGGAAGCATTTCATTTCATCCGTCCCTCTGGAACAGCCTATTGAGTGCCAGTAGATGTGAGCTCACACCTGACTTTAGAGATCCTCATCAGGGTATATCGATACTCAGCTCTAAGATGGTTCTAATAAGCTTTATTGACTTGGTGAGCCTCCGAGTGCTTTTTATTGGCATTAGCTGGAAACCATTCCATCTGACATTTGGACGTCCTTTCTGAGAAACATGTTGAACCTCACATGGAATACTGAGCTCCCAGTGGTGTGTGTGTTTCTTACTCAAGGGAGCGATGGATGCCAAAGACATCACACACATGGGCTTATTTGATACTAGAATTGGATGGGGAAGAGAGTCGTGAACTTTGCACAGAAATTAAGGTGACAGTGGTGTGGAGATATAAGCACATATGTGCAAACACACATTCTTAGCAGGAGTGTGTGATGTATATGCATGTGTGGTTATGTGTGAATATGGATGCACTTAAATGCATTCAAATAGAGATCAGAGGATAACTTCAGTTGTCTGTCCTCATCTGCCACCTTGTTTGAGACAGATTTCTTGTTTACTGTTCATATGCCAGACTGGCTGGACCATGAGCTTCTAGGAATTCTCCTGTCTCTGTCTCCTATCTCTCTGCAGGAGCTCTGCAATTGCAGACACCTGCTACAGAGTCAGGTTCTATGTGAATTCTGGGAATGTAGACGCACCTTCTTGAACTCATGTGGTAAGCACTTTACCTCCTGTGCAGGTTCTGCTGCCCCTGGGTTGGATATTTTAATGAGAGTACAGGGATTTCCTTTGACTCTAGAAAATTATTTTGTAAAAAGTCATTTCATGATAATGGCTAACATGAAATAAAACAGATCATCACAGACTTGCAGATCAAGTCACATGAGTCTAGTATCAGAAGTTGATACTTTTTTCAGCTTCTTGATGTTGGAGGGGTAGCACACCCCACCCTGCAGCTGAAATTTTCAAATACAATAGCCATGTAAGGAAACATCGTGCCTTCCAGGAACTGGGTTCTTGGATTATGTTTCATGAGCCCATCTGGATACTCATTCCCTCCCTCCCTCATCCTGCCAATGTTTGTTGAGCATCTGTGATGGGCCAAGCACCTGCCAGAACTGAGAGAACATTGACAAACAGAGCAGTATCCCTAGCCCTGAGGGGCTCCTGGTTTAATCAGGAGACTATGAAATTGATCATTATAATACGAGGCCTTAAGTGTTGCAAGAGAGAGAGGGGCAGTGTTGTGCTCTGGCATGGTGACATCTGAAATGGATTATTCATTCCTTGTAGTAGGAGGCTGCATGCTCACTGAAGGATGCTGAGAGGCATCTCTCTGTTCTACCCACTCCTTCCTCAACACCCAAAGCTCCTCCTCTCCACTAGTGACAACCAAGAAAGGGGAGAGAGAGAGAGAGAGAGAGAGAGAGAGAGAGAGAGAGAGAGAGAGACAGAGAGACAGAGAGAGAGAGACAGAGACAGAGAGAGAGACAGACAGAGACAGAGACAGAGAGAGAGGGAGAGAGAGGGAGGGAGAGAGAGGGAGGGAGAGGGAGAGAGGGAGGGAGGGAGGGAGAGAGAGACACACAGAGACAGAGAGACAGAGAAAGAGACAGAGACAGAGACACAGAGAGAGAGGGAGAGAGAGAGAGAGGGAAGGAGAGAGAGAGAGGGAGGGAGAGAGAAAGACAGAGACAGAGAGACAGAGAAAGAGACAGAGACAGAGACACACAGAGAGAGACAGACAGAGACAGAGACAGAGAGAGAGAGAGAGAGAGAGAGAGAGAGAGAGAGAGAGAGAGAGAGAGAGAGAGAGAGAGAGGTCTCCTGATGTTGCCAAACAGTCCCTGGTGGACAATATTGCCTCTGTGGAGAAGTATTGTTGAGTGGAGAGGTTTACATGATTTCTTGGGAAAGAAGCAGCTGATTCAGCCAGGAGAAGCTGGGTGGGTTTTTTGTAAAGCATACTGGCTTTTGAGCAGGGCCTTCAGCAAGAGTCTGCATGGCAGTTGACGATGTCAAAGTTGAGTTATCCAGGCAACCGGGGTTCAGGGTCATTGCAGAGCAGCAAAGCATAGGCTATGTAGGCAACAGCTCACAGTTCTTTGCAGTGGAGTGTCAAAAATGCACAACCTACAACCTACAGTATGTGCAGCTGCATGCAGCCAATGACAGCTACCAATGGAGCCCAGCAGGAAATTATAAGTTTATTGAAAACCTGTTTTGTGATATTTTAATATTAATTTAAAAAATTAAGTGTGTAAGTGTGTATATGTATGAGTGTGTTAGTGTGAATATGTGTGTGTATGTATGTGTGTGTGTGTGTATGTGTGTGTATGTGTGTGTATGTGTGTGTATGTGTGTATGTATGTGTTTGTGTGTGAGTGTGTGTGTGTGTGTATGTGTGTATGTGTGTGTATGTGTGTATGTGTGTATGTGTGTGTATGTGTGTGTATGTATGTGTTTGTGTGTGTGTGTGTGTATGTGTGTATGTGTGTGTATGTGTGCGTATGTGTGTATGTGTGTGTATGTATGTGTTTGTGTGTGAGTGTGAGTGTGTGTGTGTGTGTGTGTGTGTGTGTGTGTGTGTGTGTGTATGTGCTGTTTAGAGAACAGCTTGCAAGAGTTGATTGTTTTTTCCATAAAGGTTCCAGGGACCATACTCAGGTTATTTTCATGCCATCTCCCTTGACCATTTTTTGTTGTTTATTTAAAAGGAAAACTGGTTGCACAGTTCTTGGATATAATCTTTACTGATGACAATGCCATGTTTTACTGCCATAAGGTTAGATCTGTCTGCATACTGCACCACAGATAAAAGTAGGAAGGCTGACTTGGACTTATGTGGAGACACATCAAGTAGAGATGTTTGGAATTTATTTCAAAGGTGATGGGGAAGAATGAGAGTTCGTTTCTTTATTGCTTTCTATACACACCTGCTCACATGTGTCAAGCCAGGCTAGGAGGCCATGTGCCTAATCTGTTAAAGTAGATCTGAATCTACTTTATTCATTTTAGGAGGGTTCTTTTGCCAACTGTGGAGCTTGCTGCTTCAACTAGACCAGCTGGCCAGCAGTTCACTTTCTATAGGCCTTATAAATGTGTTTGTGGCTATACCAGGCTTTTTTTTTTTAATGGTTAAATTTTTATTTATTTTTTTAATTAATTAATTATTTTTTATACTCCTTATTTTATTTCCTGTCCTGTCCACTCTCTGACTGTTCTACATCCCATATGTCCTCCCCACCCCCTGTCTCTACATGGATGTCCCCACCCCACCCCACCTGACCTCTAAACTCCCTGCAGCCTCCAGTCTCTTGAGGGTTAGATGCATCATCTCTGAATGAACACAGTCCTGAAAGTCCTCTACTCTATATGTACTGAGGGCCTCATGTCAGCTGGTGTATGCTGCCTGTTTGGTGGTCCAGTGTTTGAGAGATCTCAGGGATCCAGATTAATTGAGACTGCTGGTCCTCCTAAAGGATCACCCTTCTCCTCAGCTTCTTTCAGCCTTCCCTAATTCAATGACAGAGTTCAGCTACTTATGTCCATTGCTTGGGTGCAAATATCTGCCCTTTCAGCTGCTTGTTGGGTCTTCCGGAGTGCAGTCATGCTAGGTCCCTTTTTGTGAGTGGTCCATAGCCTCAGTAATAGTGTCAGGCCTTGGGACCTCCGCTTGAGCTGTATCCCACTTTGGGCCTGTTGCTGGACCTTCTTTTCCTCGGGTTCCTCTCCATGTCCATCCCTGTAATTCTTCCAGATAGGAACAATTATGGGTCAGAGTTGTGTCTTTGGGATGGTAACCCCATTCCTCACTTGATGTCCTGCCTTCTAATGGAGGTGGGCTCATTTACACAATGGAATACTACTCAGCTATTAAGAATGAGGACATCCTGACTTTTGCAGGCAAATGAATGGAACTAGAAAATATCATCCTGAGTGAGGTAACTCAGACACAAAAGGACATGAGTGATATGTACTCACTAGTAAGAGGATGATAGCAAAAAAATTGTACAGAATACCAAGATATAGTCCACAGAACTCAAAAAGGTCAACAAGCTGAAGGATGCCTTCAAGGAACAAGTGAGGATGCCTCAGTTCCACTTGGGAGGGAGAAGAAAGCAACCACATGTGAGGAGGGAGGGAGGGACAGGGGGAGAAAGTAGGAGTGAGAGGGGAACCTGATCTGGTATTGGGTGAGGGAAAAGGACTGAAGCCCTAAGGGCCATCAGAAAGAATGGAAACAGGCAACCTTGGGAAATACGAGGTTGGGGGGACCCTCCAGAATGCACCAGAGACTTGGGAGCTAAGAGACTCTCAGGACTCAAATGGAGGGGCCTTAGATGAAATGCCCAACAGTAGGGAGAGGGAACTTGTATACTGGGCTTTTTATGTGGTGTTAGGGTTCTAAACTCAGGTCCTCATATTTGTCTAGCAACTGTTCTGAGCCATTTTCCTCACTCAAAGTTTTACATATACAAGAGACACCTGCTTCCTTCATTCTGTAACTAGGCTCTTTTAGTGCAGTAGTGCAGACCTGACTCCACAGAATTGGTCTGTCAGAGCAGCATTGTGTTGACAGGGAAGTATAAGCCATAAGCTGGGTGCCATGTTCAAGATTCTTCTATAGATGCTCCTTTTTTCAGGGTTAATAAGTTGGTGCAATGTGATTGTGTGATTCTTAGGCTTTTGACCAGAAAATTTGAGATGTTGCTGGCTTCAGGAAGGGGAAATGAGGTTGTAGGCAGTTCTTACTGACCCAAGATTTGGCTCCAGCAATGCCTGAAGGCCTTGGAATGTTGTTTTCTGTATTTAGAGTGTGACTCCCCACCTAAATCAACCTTGTCTAGAAACCTCTTCATAGACATGTGTAGAGATTTGTCTCCCAGGCAATCCTAGATCCTGTTGAGTTGACAATGGATACTAAGCATTGTGGTAGGTATAGGAGCAGAACCTTTCATTATCAAGCCCTGAGAAGAAGCTGTAACCACAGCTTATGCTCCAATGAAGGCCTTGCCAAGGAGCTTGAACAGGACACCCAACATGAGCTGTGCCACACCCCAACCTACAGACACCGTGCATTCATATTTGCTGCTTTAAACTGCTAAGTTTTGGAGCAAACACTTACACCAGCACGAGCCAACTAATACAGTGAAATTTGTTGCTAATTTATTTTGCAAACATACTAGGCACTCAAAAATGCTTGCCAAATGATGACTGGATTGAGCCTAAATGGCAGCCCAGATGCTTGGCAGATAGCCAGGGGGATGGTGTATTTTTGAGCTGGAAATGTGGGGGGTAGGGATATAGCTGAGAGGTGAAAGGTCTAGAGACCTCTGAGAGCTAACAGCCATGGGGATACCGATGGCATCCACAGGAAGTAATGTGAGTAGCATAGGAACAATGGGACACTTGGTAATTATCATTTAAAGCGGACAATGTCTACTGTCTGCACCAAGAAGACAGTCAATCGGAAGAGGAGGAAGCAGGGAGAAGCCAGAAACTATAGAGATGATTAACACATTAGCACATTAGAGAGGGATGGAGATAGATAGATAGATAGATAGATAGATAGATAGATAGATAGATAGATAGATAGATAGATAGATAGACAGACAGACAGATAGACAGATAGATAGATAGATAGATAGACAGACAGAGCGAGCCAGCTATGGCTTGGATGTGGAGTGTCCTTCCAGCCTGTGCATTTGAAACACTTGGTCCCCAGATAGTGGTTCTATCTTGGGAGGTAATGGACCCATTAGAGGTGTGGCTTTGGGGGCAGGCCATTTGGTTGCAGCTTGGTCCCACTTCTGGATGTTCTCTACCACTGCCTATCAGTCAAGATCTAAGCAAGCAGCCTCGTGTTCTCCACGTTCTCTACAGCTACTCCACAGCTGTGAATTGTTCCTGGAGTCACACCTTTCCCACCATCATGGACTGTACCCTCAGTGAGCCAAAAATAACCATTTCCTTCTGTTCAGTTGCCTTGTTGGGGATATGATTGAGAAAAGCAATTAACATAGGTAGCGACGGGGAGTTGGGCCTGAGCATGACCTTGAAGGTCAACAGTGAAGATGAGGGGAAGCATAGTATTCCAGTGTAGTGGTATGTATGAGGAAAGCTCACTGCAGCAGGGAGGTGGGTAAGCCAGAGACAGTGTTTGCACTAAGGTTAGAGGTGGCAGGTGTACCTCAAACAGGGGCTCAATTCAGGCAGAGCAAGGATTGAGGCAGAAGGGTGGGTTCATGTGAGAGAGCCTTGAAACATCCTTACCCTGGTGGCCAGAACACATGAAGAGGAGCATGGGTAGGAAAAGATCCCAGGAGAGAATGATTCTGGAATCAATGCTCTGGCAAACCACTTAGCTTTGGCAACAAGAAATGTGTTCAGAAAAGTACTTACGTCTTGGTTCAACATCTGTCCTGTGCTGTTCTGTATTTTCTGTGAACCAGTCCAGGAAAAAAAAAAAGTAGTTGCTTTTATTGCCAAGTCTCTTAATTGCCTGACGGAATAACAGCTAGCAAGCTCATCTTGGAGCTTTAGAACACAGAGATGCATCAAAGCAGAGAGAGGGAGTGAAATCAAATAGACCGATGGCCTTTTCATTGACTGTCTCTCTCATTGGTTCCCCTTTTTGTGTCAGCCCACAGATAGTGGTTAATACCTGGGAAATGCTTTATAGAGTAAAATATAGAGAAGGATGCAGGGATGTATTGTTCCTTGTCGTACCATTTCCAATGTATGCCTTGTTTTCCCTTATTAACAGTTGTAAAAGAGCATTTGCCATTGGCACAATGATGATAGCTGACAATGCTAAAGGAAGGGCTGCTGTCACCCCAGACTCTCACCTTTCTCATCCTTGAGCCACTCAGAATGATCTTGTCTTGATCAGACAAGAGTATTTCAGCCAGGCTTGACTGACTCTGGGTTGCTTTCCGGGGACAAGAAGCCTAAACTAGGATGTGCACATGTGCATGCATAATTGCAGTGAGGTATGTGCAATTTGGATCCTGATCTTACCCCTGGATTTCCTGAATCTCCTCTAGGGTGGACTAAAGATCTGAGTTTTGATAGACATTTCAGATGCCTATTCTGTGCCCTGAATCTGGGTATCTTTAAGACATTTGCATGTGTCACAATGAAATTCTTTTTAGGTAAAGAGAGACCTGAGGTCTTCATTCTTTCTAAGAATGTGAGTGGCAAAGCTTGTAAAGCCAGTATTTCCCTCTTCCTCCTTCATGGGACATGGAGCAACCAGAAGTTACACAATTGCCTCCTACCTTGAGACCATATTGCTGTGTATGTGCACAGAGTGTGGACTTCTCAGTGCTGACATGTAAGTTTCTTCAGGGAATTTTCTGTGATCACTAGATTCTACTCTACCCATAGACCTCTATGGTCACTGGACTCTGCTTCCTATATGTCCCCCTTCCTGACAACTGTCTGTGGTCATTAGCCTCCACTGTATTCATGCCACCAAGGCATGATACTGTTTACCTACACACTCCCAAGAATTCCCCATTGTTGCTGGACTCCACTCTATTCATGCCTATTGTCTTAGCTGGCCTACTTGGATCTGAGCCTGTGGTGTGGGATACTCTCCTGGAGCAAGCTGGACTTGCTGCAGTTCAGTCCTTGGAGTGGTTTTCACTTTTCCCTAAGTGCTTGCCCTGGCTTCCCCAGGAGTATTAGAGCTCAGCATCCACAAACCTGGCCGTTCACTCATAGTTCCTCAGATTACCTGCAATGTGTTCTTAAGAACAGTCCCAGTGATTCCTTTTGTTTAGAGGTGTATGCCTCTTAATTGAAGAAGGAGAGCTAAATAGAAATAATATATGTGCAAATGGTGAGCACAGTAATGCATGGTTTGACCATGATTTATAGATCTCTAACTGTGCAGACCATCTATAAGCCACCAGTAACCACTGCCGATGCACATTCTTCTTTGCAGGGTTGCATATTTCATTCTAAATGGCTTCAATGTCTTTACTTATCCATTTGTAATAAAATGAGTGAGACTGAAAATGAAGTGCATTTGAAAGAAATCGATCCCCTATACCCCGTGTTGCTAAGACACAGAGCATTTTTCCCTCTACAATGTTAGTACATTCAGGGAAAACCTTTTTCTGTTCTGATTATAAATTCATTAACTATTAACACCTCATTGACTTGAGACTTTTTTTTCCTTGAGAAGTCTTGATTTTAACCTTCATGCCTGATTTTAGGTGAAACTACATAGAACATAATTTGGAATATTTTACAAATGGCATTTTTTGGGGGTGTTGATATTAGATATACATTTATGGGGCTAGGTGAATGGCTCAGCAAGTTAGAAGCACATGTCACTCTTGCAGAGGAACCAAGTTTGGTTCCCAGCACCCACATTGTGTGACTCAAAACTGCTTGTAACTCTAACAATAAGGGATATAATACCCTCTTCTGGTTTTGGGGGCACCCAGACTCATGTGAATATACAGATAAATAAAAAATTAGGGGCTAGAGAGATGGCTCAGCTGTCTGTTCTTCCTAAGGATCTGGGTTCAATCCACAACATCTACATGGTGGTTCACAACCATCTTTACCTCCAATTCCAGGAGATCCAATGGCTTCTTGTAGTCTCTGTGGGAACTAGCCATACATGTAGTGCACAGACATGTATGAAGGCAAAACATGCACACACATAAAATAATAATAATAATAATAATAATAATAATAATAATAATAATAATAATAAATCTTTAGATATTTATATCTTTGTTGTTTCATTGGCCTCTAAACACCTATATATAGAGAGGGGTTTTGGAAATGCAGTGTGAAATTCTATAGTCCTTATATCAGATGTGGAGGATTTAAACCTGAGGTCTGGAGTTTGTTTGTGATCTTTAAAAAATTATCTGTTTTCCCTGCTTGGACCCTCAGTCTCCCTTTCTGTGAGATGGGAAGTAAAAGGTACTATCTTCCTACAGGGCTTCTCTGGGTTGGGTGTACCATACAAGGCAAGGTATGGATTAAATTCCCAAAGGTTCTTTTATTTTAACTGTACCAAGTCCTATGAAGGCATGTCATAGCTTTAGTATACAGCAGGGAAGGAAGCTGGCATTGAACTAGTGATACGCATCCTTGGAGGGGTGAACACTCAGTTCTGTGTTCCAGTCATGGTAAAGATGCCATCATTGTTAGTGGATGTCATCTGACATTGACAGAGCACTCGGCCCAGAATGAAACTCAAAGGAGTGGATGTAGATTTGCTCAGATATGAGAAGAATAGAACTGCCAAGGCCATGGTGTGTTGCCGAAACATCCTATCACACGCTTGTGTCAGATTCTAGTCTTTCCCTGTACCACTCCCCCTCACGGATTCCTCTCTCAAATTCACCACCTGTGCTTAAATGCTTTTCTGAAGGTCCACTTCGAGAAGACCCTATGTAGCATCTGTAACACTCCAGAGCCATGGAGAAAGTGCAGGACTCTCTGTCAGAAAAA
>NW_022196894.1:2294590-2325807 GCF_008632895.1 Mastomys coucha
TTACTTTTTGCTGTGTCCAAGTGTGTGTGTGTGTGTGTGTGTGTGTGTGTGTGTGTGTGTGTACATGAAGGTAGGAATGAGATAATTTGGAAAGGGGGAAGAGATTAGCAAGAGGGAGAAGTTGGGACGTGAGAGGGTAATGTGGGATGAACACAGTCAACATCCTTTGATTCCTTGATACATCTAATAAATACATCACCATGAAACCCATCAGTTTGTATGACTATTGTGCTAGACAAACACTAAATAAAACCAGACAGATGACCCTACTGGGGAGCTACAATGTGGAAGTCACCCCAGACTTCCACTAAACAGTTACATGAGTAGACCTGATCCTCATCCTCCTGAGTAATGTCAACCGAATTCCAAGATGATGCTGAGTGACAGTAGTCAGGTCTGAGCTGGGCTGGAATTCTGAAGAAATTGCTTGACTGTTTGGTGATTTTTATTTCTCCAGATTATTATCCCCCTGTCTAAAATGATGATAACAGAACCTGTTATGGCCTTGTGACGCAGCCTCAGCAAGGATGTGAATAGAGGTATGGGTGCCTGGCATAGGAGGCTGTTCTTTATTTACTTATTTACTTACTTATTTATTTATTGTTTATTTGTGTATTGTACACACATACATGTGTGTGCGTGCATGTGTGTGTATGTGTGTGTGTGTGTGTGTGTGTGTGTGCGTACAGGCCAGAAATAAACCTTACATGTCTTCCTCCTTCTCTTTTTTCCTTCTTTGAGAGGATGGAGCCTCTCACTGGCCTGAAGCATCACTTAGTCCAGGCTGACTGACCAATGAGACCCTGAGATCCTCCTGTCCCTATCTATCCATGGATGGGATTATAAATTCATGCTACCACCTCAGCTTTTCACAGAGGCGCTGTCTTAGTTAGTGCTTCCATTGCTATGAAGAGACACCATACCAGGACAACTCTTATAAAGGGCAACATTTAATTGGGGCTGGCTTACAGTTTCAGAAGTTTAGTCTATTTTCATTATAATGGAAAGCATGCAGGCAGACATGATTCTGGAGAAGGAGCTGAGAGTTCTGTATCTTGATTGGAAGGCATCCTTAGGCAGCTAGGAGGAAGCCCTCTTCTGCAGTGGGTAGAGTCTGAGCATAGGAAGAGACCTTCAGATCCCACCCCTGCAGTGACACATTTCCTCCAACAAGGAAGAACAGTAATAGTACCTCCTAATAGTACCACGCCCTCTGGGACACACATACTCAAACCACCACAGATCCTGAGTATCTGAACTTGTGTTTATGAGATAAGCCTCACATCTATGGAGCCATTGTCACATTCCTCCCCTTTCACAGCTCTTATGATGCTCGTCCACTGTTGCTGCATCTCACTCTGAGCATCCCACAGTACATGGTGATCTGCTCCATCTGGGCTACCTTAAAGGGTTATCCTGATCAAGACAACAGTGTTGTTGTTTCTGAGAACCCTTGCTTTAGAGCACGCAGATCCCTCAACAAACATGCACAGTGAGGAGAGAGGATGTGTCTATCACACAGGACAGAGAGAGCTGCAGCAGGGGAATGGGACAGTGGTCTACTCAGGGACTGCTTGATGGATACCCCGGTTCTTTGTTCTTGCCCATGCTGTTATCCTTAGCATTGGCTCTGTCCTTGAGTGGTCCTTGGTGTTTGACAGGCATATATGCTGCTTCTGTACCAAACCATCTTAAAGTAAAGAAAAACAATATTTTTTATTTCCTATGGCTTTCACATGGGGCATAGCAATAATTATTTTTAAAATTAAACTCAGTTTATTTATGTTAAAGTTTATTGTGATTCTTCTAGGTGTTTCATGTGTGTATCATGTTTTAAATACAGAGTTGTTTTCAATTTTTATTTATATTTTCATTAGTTAATTAATTAACATACCAATTGTAGCTTCCCCCCCCTACTCCTAGTCTGTCCATTTCACCTCCCTCACCACAGCACTCCCTCCTGTCTCTTCAGAGAAAAGGAGACCTCCCATTTATATCAACCCATATTGCAGTAGGAATAGATTCATCTTCTATTGAGGGTAGACAAGACAGCCCAGTTTTGGGAAAGAGATCTGAAAGCAGACAACAGAGTAAGAGACAGCCCCTGTTCTGCTTGCTAGGGTTCCTACATGAAGACCAAGTTATCTATGTGTAGAGGGCCTTGGTCTGTCCCATGCATGCTCTCTGGTTGGTGGTTCAGTCTCAGTGAGCCCCTATGGGCCATTTAGTTGATTCTGTAGGTTGTCTGTGGTGTCCTTGACCTCTCTGGTTCTTTCAGTCCTCCCTCTTCCTCTACCACAAGATTCCCAAAGCTCCTCCTAATGTTTGGCTGTGGGTCTCTGCATCTGTCTCCATTAGCTGCTGGATGAAGCCTCTCAAATGACAGTTATGCTAGGCTCCTGTCTGCAAGTACAGCAGATATCATTAATAGTGTCTGGGGTGGGCTCTCTCTCATGCTTCCTCTTTATCCCTGCACATCTTGTAGGCAGGAAAAATTGTGGGTTGAAGGTTTTATGGTTGCGTTGATGTCCCCATCCCTCCATTGGAAGTCTTGCCTGGCTACAGGAGGTGGCCATTTCAGGTCCTATAATCCCTGTGTCTAGGAGTCTTAGGTGGGGTTGGCCTCATGGATTCCTGGGAGTTTCTCTTGTCCTGGGTTTCTAGCTCATTCCAGAGATGTCCCACTTCCACTGATTAAAGTTCTCCCTCTGTCACCCTCACACTTGATCCCCCATGCCCCGCTTTCTTACCCAGTTCCCTCCCTCTATTACCCCTCATGTCTATATTTTATTTCCCCTTCCAGTGAGATTCAAGCATTCTTCTTTTGGCCCTCCTTGTTACTTAGGTTATTTGGGCCTGTGAGTTGTAGTGTGGTTATCCTGTACTTTATACTTAATACATACCATGTTTGTATTTCTGGGTCTGGGTTACCTCACTTGGGATGATATTTTCTAGTTCCGTCCATTTGCCTGCAAGTGTCATGATGTCATTGTTTTTAATAGCTGAGTAATATTCCATTGGGTCAGTGTACCACATTTTGTTTGTGTGTTCTTCAGGTGAGGGACATCTAGGATGTTTCTAGTTTCTGGCTATTACAAATAAAGCTGCTATGACATAGTTGTGAAAGGTTCTTGTGGTATGGTGGAGTGGTATAGCTGGGTCTTGAGGTAAAAGTATTCTCAGTTTTGTTTTTTGGTTTTTGTTTTTGTTTTTTTTTTTTTTTTTTTTTTTTTTTTTTTTTTTTTTTTTTTTTTTTTTTTTTGTTTTTTGTTTTTTTTGAGAAACCACCTAATAGATTTCCAAACTGATTGTACAAATTTGCACCCCTACCAGCAATGGAGGAGTGAGTGTTCCCCTAGTGTAGGGCAAGTGGGCTGTGCCACCAGATGGGCATAAAAACTGGTGAGGCCCTGAGGTCAAACCATGGGATTGAGAACAATGGGAGTGAAGCTGCAGCCTCCCTGTCTCTGTACCTGCTCAGGAACAGGTAACCATGACACCCCAATGAGAGGAGCATGGGCACTCAGTCACATGCCATGGCACCTGTAGATCTTCTCCATGCTAATGAGGTGTCTGGATAGCCTTAGCCTTCAGACAATAACCTTCCCCTCCTGGATATTCTTATACCCTTCCCCCAAAAGGTGTATAAACCCTAGTTCACCCCAAATAAAGTCTATGCATTCACATCCACTGCCCCAAGTAAAGGAATATAAACAAGCAAGGATCATCTCAGAGTGCTGCTTCATTAAAGAGCACCAAGCAGAAGGACTTTGCCTGGAAGAACTGTACCTAAGACTCCCTAAGAAGGTTTTCTCTTCTGAACACTCTGCACTCATCCCAATCTGACCAGATCCTGCTCATCTCTGCTCATCTTGGGCTCTGCTTTCCTCTTCCTATCTGGAGAGCAGGAGTTGGGAATGGAAATGTGGACCTTGGATCCCTGTCCCTGACTCTCTAGGTGGTATTCCAGCTGTTCCTGGGTAGCTAGAGAGGAGACCATGAACCACAGTATTCATCCCAGATCCTACTTTCCCTTCCAGTCCTGCCTGCAGTGGTATTTGATGCCCTAGTCCAGACCTTGCCCTGCTTTCTCTGGGGTATTTTGTAGGTGGTACCTGGATGCCCCAGGTAGAGAGGCAGACTGTGCTGCTCCTTGCTTTATAGCCTTACCACCATGAGCTGTCACTTGAGTTTTTGATCTTAGCCATTCTAGCCAGTGTGAAATGGAATCCCAAAATCATTTTGATTTGCATTTTCCTGATGACTAAGGGTGTTGAACATTTCCTTAAGTGTCTCTCGGCCATTAGAGAGTCCTCTGTTGTTTAGTTCTGTATCCCATTTTTAAATTGGCTTACCTGGTTTGTTGATGTCTAATTTCTTGAGTTCTTTCTATATTTTGGATATCAGCTCTCTGTTGGATATAGGATTGGTGAAGAACTTTTCCCATTCTGTAGGCTGCCATTTTGTCCCATTGATGGTGTCTTGTGCTTTACAGAAGGTGGAATAAAAGATGAGCTACATATCCACCTAGTATTCACATGATCTCTGCTGACTTGAACTATAGTTCTCATGCTTGTGTGGCAAGTGCTTTGCCACTGAGACACCTCTACAGGCCAGCCTCAGTGTGTGCTTCCCCACTATTAGGGTGGGAAGAGGCAGGGCAGGAAAAGGGAAGAGACCAAAGAGATGAGAGGGAAGCTCTATGTTCACTATTTCAAAGTGAACTATTGTTCACTATTGTTTAGAGCTATTGTTCTGGCAGCATGTGTATAGTAGAGGATTGCAAATTCGATCATCAATAGGAGGAGAGGACCTCAGCCCTGTGAAGGTTCTGTGCCCCAGTGTAGGGGAATGCCAGGGCCAATAAGTGAGAGAGGGTGGGGTGGCAGGCATGGGGAGGGGGGAGGCAACAGGGGTTTGTTTTTGTTTGTTTCTTTCTTTGTTTTTTGGAGGGGAAACTGGGAAAGGAGAAATTTACATGTAAATAAAGAAAATATCTAATAAAAAATTTAAAAAAATTTAAATTACACTTGTGTGTGTGTGTGTGTGTGTGTGTGTGTGTGTGTGTGTGTGTGTGTGTGTAGAGGACATCCTATAGAAGTTGGCTCTCCTTTCACTTTTGGGGCCTTAGGATAGAACTCAGGTCCTTAGTGTTGGCAGCAAGAACCTTTAACCTGCTCAACCACTTTGCTGGACTTCAAAGACCTTTTCAAACAGCATGAAAACATGTATTTTCTGAGAGAAGGAGAGAGAGAGAGAGAGAGAGAGAGAGAGAGAGAGAGAGAGAGAGAGATATTCAGATGCTTGGATTAACATTAGAATCCTGAGCTACATGATAGACAGTGGGCAAGTTCAACCAAGCCACAACTGTTTATACAGTATCTATCATGTCCAAGATCCATGTCTGGAGCAAGGAGTAGAAAATATAAGGTCTAGTCCATCTCCTGGTGGTCCTCAGATTGTTCTAATTAGTTCATTAGTTGATAGGCACAAATATTTCAGTTTAGCTCTGGGTTTGAGAACCCAAGGCAAAGCAGGTCTGATGCAATCTTAGAATGGTAGGCTGCGCTTTATGAACCTGGAGGTTCCTGTAAAGGCTTCTAAGCAAAGCACCTGCTTGTGAAAAGGCATCCTCGGAAAGGTAGTGCTTGGCTATTTGGATGCATTTTATTTCATTTTTACAATCATTTTCCTATCCTAAGGTACTTCCAAAGTTCTGCCACACTTAATATCTCACAGGGTTGAGTAACTAACTCATCCCCAGAATTCGCTGGACACAGTTTGCAGATAGGAATCCAGGTGATGGTGTCTTGGTTGGAGAAAGTAGCGGGCTCAGCCAAAGGCTTGCATCAAAGCAAGTGTAACTGTGGGTCTCACTCCCCGGCCCGCACCCTCATCCTCATGCCTTGCCTTCCCTAGCACCTTTAGCCCCTTGCTCTCAGCATGCTCCTCTCTACTGAACAGATCTCCCTTTTCTAGGGTTGCTCTTGACCCAGCTCCTCACGTGATTCCTGCTTATCTTGTCTGTTTGGAGTCATCTCCTCCAAGAAATTTGTGCCTGGCTCTAAGTTGGTCATTTCCAGCAAAACCACTCTGATGGTATCTTGTTGTATCTCCTTTTGGCAGACTACAAGTAGAGATGGTATCTAATTTGTGTACAGGAGGGCTCCCATGAGAAACATGAACGTTGGATGACTGCAAGGGAGTGTGAGAGATGACTCCATAGGTCAAATACTTGGCATGTAACACACATGTAAATATCCAGGCATGGTGCATGCTTGGAATTCTAACATGGGGGAGGGGGAGAGAAGAGAGAAAAGAGAAGAAAAAATTACTGTGGTTTTCTGGCCAGCCAGTCCAGTCAAACTGGTGAGTCTCAGGCTCAGTGCTGAGCCCAGTTACAACATAGTCTATGGCAGGGCAGAACATTTACTGAACTTAACATGCATCTGGTCCTTCACGCTCTAGCCTTTGGCATTGTGGGCCATTCCGATTCCTGGAGGAAAATAGAATTTTCAGTAAAATGGTCCAGTTAAATGAAGGTGCTATAGGAGTGTGCAAGGAGTTGAAAGGCTTCACGTGGCAGGAGATTCTGAGGGGAGGATTGCGGTGTCTTAATGGATGATTAGAACATACAAAGAGGGAGAAGGAGTCTGCGGGATGTTCCAAGATGGAGGACCAACCTATGCAGAGGCCATCCAAAGAAAAGCATACCTGGGTCACAGAGCCAGAAAGAACGAGAAGCCAGGTAGCCCAGAGGCTAGGAACTGGTGTTCAGGACTGCAGACCTTAGCAGGAATAGGAAGAGGATCGGAACTCAAAGGTGAAATGTGAAATGATGAAACTTGAACCTTGATTAGTCAAAGGTGGGTCTGAAAATTCCTCCCACTCCCCTTCCTCTTCATCTCCCCCTTCCTCACTTGTCCCTCTCCTCTCACACTCCTTCCTTCCTTCTCTTTCTCCCTTTCCCTTCCCTTCCCTTTCTTTCCCAACTCCTCCCTGTCCTTCCCTCTCTTCCTCCTTCCCCTCTTCTTCTTCCAACTTCCTGACCCACTATTGCTATTATTCTCAACTTTGTGTGAAAGAAACTTTTGACTCTACTATACCAATGGACAGTACTTTCCATGGCCGGTAGGAGGAGCCAGAGCTTCCTCGTTCTTTGTAACCTAGCAGGAGGACTGCCCCCTTGGGGTGTGCGAGGAGCTGTCCAGTCAGCACCTCCCATGGCCTTTCAGTCTCAACACAGATGTGATTAAAACACTTTCTATCTGGAACTGGACAGGTCACTATGAAAGTGCAGCAGCCTCTGCTCCTGGACAAGTAGAGCAGCGCATGACTTCGAGATGGTGTCACTATTTTCATTTTAAATTGTAGTGGCTGTCTTCCCTTCCTTTCCCTCCCTTCCCTTCCTCCTTCCTTTCCTCTCTGACTCCCTCCCTCCCTTCTTTCCTGTCTCTGTCTTCCTGTCTCCTTCCCTCCTTCCTTTCTTTCCTCCTTATTTAGAGCCTTATGTATAAACCTAACTGGCCTGAAACTCAATGTGTTTAACAGACTGGCCTCAAATTGCCCCTGCCCCTGCCCCTGCCCCTGCCCCTGCCCCTGCTCCTACCCCTGACTCTACTTCTCTAGTGCTGGGATTACAGATGTGAGCCACCTGGCTCTTGATAAATGTTCTTAAGCCTAGTAGCAAGGCAGGCATCAGTAGTTAACCTCTGACCTTTGTTACTGATATATCAAAACCCATTTCTACTCCCAAATAAATAAATCAAAACAGATTCAAACTGATCTTGATTTTTGGGTTGGTAGCTTTTATCTCATTGATTATTGTAAAATTATGGATTAACAGTAATAAATTAGTTTATTGGTCGCCCCTTAGTGAAGCAACAGCCAGTGTCTCTGCCTTGAGTGCTCAAGTGTATTCCCCTCAGAACCCAGGAACAGGAGCACAGAGAAGCCATTCAACAGAACTCCCTATTAGCTGCCACTTATTTCTTCTCCCATTATTGATAATTTGCCTTTAAGTTGAGAATACTTCTTTTACAAACTAAGTTATCTCCCTGTATGGCTGGGCAATTACATTTAACCTCAGCAGCTCTCCCGATGCAAACATTTTCTGGGGGAAATGATTACCATGTTACTAATGTGGATTTATGGCTTCTTTGTGCTTTCTGGGGAGGATAAGAGACTATGAGAAAGGAAAATACAGTTGTGTGCATACAAATATGTTATTATTGGAGGGAGTTTTGAGAAAGCTCATGGTCAAACACAGCCCAAACTGCAAATAGCTGGTGCCAGAGATAGGAAGCACATTGCCTCCAAGGTTGCTTTCTCAAACAAGTATGACTTCAAATTAGGTGCTTTTAATAAATTGATGATTGTGGCTAGCAGAACATTGTTTTTCCTAGATGTGGAAGGAAACTGTAGAAATAATAATAATAATAATAATAATAATAATAATAATAATAATAATGTGATGTAGAGATGTCTGTCATTGAGGAGGCCCTGGGGGCATTCACTCTGGGGGACATCCAGAGGAACACCCACTTTGGCAAGAAGTAGGTGGGCCTTGTTTCATGCTGTCAACCCAGAAACTAGGAAGTGAGCAAGAGCCTCAGGTCAGGGCCATGAGGAAGTCTGGTCTTTCCTAAGCTATCTGCCCATAAGTGGCAGGGTGGTGCAGTGTCTTCCCTGGGAAGTGAGGTACACCTCACTTCCTGGATCCTGGCAGAGGACTTAGTGATCTCTAGCAAATGTTAGAGCAGGCTTCAGGGAAGATTTTATTGTGTAACATAATCATTTGAAATGTAAATGAGAGAGGGAGGGAGGGGGAAGGAAGAGGAGGGGAGGGAATGGAGGAGGAGGGAGGGAAGGAGAGAGTGGAGGAGGGAGGAAGGGGGAAGGAAGGGGAGGGGAAAGAAGATCTAGAAGAGAGAAAAGAGGAAGGAAAGAGAGGGAAGCCAGGAGGGAGAAAAGAAGGGAAAGAGAAAGAAATTAGGGAAGGGAGAGAGAAGAGAGGAGAGAAGGGAGAAAAGGAGAGAGAGAAAGAACGTAGGATCAAGGAGGAGAAGGAAGGAGAGAGGGAAACGAGGGGAAGAGGAAGAGAGAAAAGAAAGAGAAGGATGGAGAAGCAGGCAGAAGGGAAGGATGAACAGAAAGAAAGAGAGAAAAATGAAATAGCATTTCTGGCTGGGGAGCCCAGGCAGAGCGAAAGGAGAAGCCCTGCTTTAGCTTCTGATTCCTCAACTTTCTAACATGTGAAATGGGTAGATTCAGGGTATCTCCTGTCTTGTTGAGATGACAGAGCACACTATGTAAGCAACACACGGTAGTGTGAATCGAGTACTAGGAAGGCCTAGGAAGAACCACGGATGGGCCTGTCAGCTAGGTGCCCAGAGGACAAACCCCAGGCCCTGAAACCCAGAGCTACTTCTGCCCACCAAGAAGAGGTGGCTGCTCAGGGTGCTGGTTAGGTCAGCCAGGCCTGCCGCTCAGAGGTGGAAACTATCCTGGTGGGGGTAACTTTTTGTTTCAGGACTAGGGCTCCCTCTCTGCCAGGCAGAGGGATTTAAGCATTCTCCAGAAACTTCTTCGAACAGAAGTGGACCAGGGCAAGGGGCTCCATACCCTTAGCCTTCCTCCGAGATTCCTTTTCCTACATTGCCTATGAGGGCAAGCGGGAGGCGCTCAGGATGGAGAGCTCATTCGGGTGCTGGTTGAGCAAACCCACTTTGGGAAGAGGTAGGCAGGGGCACTAACCTAAGGACTTGTGTTCATTGCTCCACCCCGTCTGAAAGGCAACTTTCACCCCTTGTGCGCTTTAGGAAAAGTCTAGGGGCACCTAGTCCTTTGCCCACAGTGGCTGCTGGAATTCAAGGCTGCACGCGTGACCGTGACCGCGGCGGCAGCGCTGGAGAGGGAAGGGGGAGGGGGCGCTCCCTGGTGCTCGCGATTATTTTTGGCTCGCCAGCCCGGCTGCTCGCTGCCGGTCGCGCGCGCGCACACACATACACACACACACAGACACACACACACACACACACAGAGAGAGACACACACGCACACACATGCACACATTTTTATCGCGCTCTCCCTAGCTCTCCGCTCTCCTTTGTTTATGATTTTGTTGGTTGCGCTCTTCTTTGCTTCCCCTCCGGTCCAGCTTGCCAGCACTCCCGCGGGCCACCCAGTGCACGCCTGCTGCTCCCAAATCAGCGTCGCCCGGTCCCCTCCTCCCGGCCTCCTAGAGCGCGGGGTTTGAAGGTCACCTCCTTTCTAGTTCCCCCAGCGAGCCAAGCCGCCGCCACCCTCCTCTGTCTGGAGCCCAGAAGTGTCAGTCGCAGCGGCTGCTACCTCAGATAGGGGTCCGTGTGTGGTAGCGGGGCGGGGAGCCCGAACTCAGAGTCGAGGGGGAATTCCTCCCTCTTCTCATCGCGCCAGACCCGGTTGCACCCGCGGAAGAGTGGGGGCGCTCTGCCAGCCACAGGACCCACGCGTGCGCCTCGCGGACCCGAGAAACCACCAGCGAGTCGCTCAGCTCGCATCTGGAGGGGACAGCGCGCGCCCCGCCCCGGCGTCCGGAGCCGACAACTCCGAGCGTCCTCCAGCTCAGGACAGATCTGAGAGGACCTAGAGCATCTCCAGATCCCGGAAACCCCTGCGCTTCAGACCAGGTGGCCTTGGACACCAGGGCTCCTTAGGGGTGATCCGGACCTTCGCCGCGCCCAGTTCTAGGGCGCGGCTGACCTGCCGCGAAGTTGTGGCCAGCTGGCGTGAGCGAAGCCAACGTCCTAATTCGTTGCCTCTGGCGGATGCTGAACGCGGCTGGGGTCACACAGAGCACTGAGGAATCCAGGGGGTCCTAAATCCAGGAGTAGGCAACAACTGCCAAGCTCGCCAGGAGTTCTAGGTAAGTCCAGGCAGAGTCGCCAGCTTTTGCGCTCCCTAATCCGGACCCAAGCCAAAAGGTCCCAGGAAAGAAAAACCGAGGTTCCAGCAAAGGTGGCCTCCTCCCAGAGCCACTCTGGGTGTGATGGACCGGGAACTTTTGCAGGGCGTGAGGAGCAATCTCTTGGCATGTTTCTGCAGAGGGACCGAACCATGAGCCCCTATTCCACATCCACACATTGTCTCTTCTTCCTTCTTGTCTTTCCTTGCCCCAGAGTATCCCTCCCAAGCTCCCAGAATGCCTCCTCTGTCCTCCCATTGTGTCCCAGGGGGCGGCAGCAGCAGAGGCAGTATCCTGGCTGCGCACTTTGGGTCACTCAGTCTCCTGGGTGGACATCGGGTACACCTCCTGTTTCTTTGCTGCCTCCTAATCTACCAGCCTCGTGGAAGTCAGAGGGAGGAGGCACCTTGGTGGCAGGGAAGGCCTTTGGAAGTGTCAAACCACCGGTGGGAAGCGGGGAAGCATGGGCTGGGTGAGGGAGAACAGCTGTGTTTTTTACCAGGTCAATTGTCTTGGACCCCAGGAGATGAGGGCAGTGTGGAACTCTGGCCATGCCTCCATGTTCCTTAGGTACCACATAGGGGAGAGAACTCAGATCTCAGCTCGGCCTTGGAGAGCAGGCAAGGAGGTTGCCCCAGGCTTGCTTAGTCTCTCAGTTCAGTGGCGATGGAGGCGAAGGCCAAATCTGGGCTGACTATGGCCAGCAGTGGTCCCCTGGTCAGGAAAATCCCGGAACCTTCAAGGCCCCAGCTTCAGGATCCAGGTGTCTCACAGCACCCAGAAGGTGTCTGCTGGCCAAGGGAGGGGAAGACCCAATCCCAGTTCACCCTGGAGCCACTGCTAGCTCCTCTGTCAAAGACAACAACAGGAGACTTTTTGACTTCCCTGCAAGCCCCAGTACTGGGTGTGCCTGCCTGCCTACCTGTCTGTCTGTCTGCCTGCCTGCCTGCCTGCCTGCCCCAGAGCTCCTGGAGAGAGAAGGGGGGGATTGGGGGCCTGCTTCCACTCAGCTTAGAAATCCTCATCAGGTACTCTGTGAAACTGGCTCCCAACCAAGGGTCTTCTTATTTGAACTTGGAAATGGAAGTGGAGTCTTGGAATAGATTTGAGCCTGTGCACGATGAATGACAACTTAGGTTGTGTTTTATAATCATATTAGCTTTTACTTTGAAATCTCATGCAAGGAACAGAGCTGGCCTTGTCCTGCTGAATTTAGAGAGCACTACCCACTGCAGACCCTCTTCCACCCCATCCTGTTTGCCTTCCCCTCCCTGGGCCCTTACCTGCATCATCAAAATAGAAAAAGAAAAAAATAAAGAGGAAAATAAAAAATTAAAGGCTCATTCTTTCCAGTTTTTAAGTGACCACAGAGGCCTAGCTGGAGCCACAAGCAGGTTTATTTTGGTCCAAGACTTTTTAGTTTTTATTCAGAAGTAAAAGCTTGAGCACCCCTAAAGGGCAAAGATACTCCAAACACTACACAGACCCAGAGTCAGACCGCAAGCACACCCAGCTCTGTCTTGACCTCCTCTGGCGGAGGCCTAAGGGCTCCTTGGGTCATCATCAAATTAGCTTACGCAGCCCATTGAGTTGGGATGGAAAGGGAGCCAGCTATATCTAGGGTCTACAGAGTAGAGTGTGTGGTAGCCTAGAGGAGCCCAAGGCTCTTGGCTTTGCTGCCTGCCAACTCTGTGACCTTGGGCAAGTTATTTAACCTCTGTGGCTGTTGATGTGACTCCATTGTGGAGGCTTCTGTGGTGGTTCTATCCTTAGATGGGAATTAAAAAAAGCAAGAAGGACCCAGAATGGGACCTAGCATATGGTAAGTGCCTAACTCATATAGATATCTACTTCTCTTCCTTTCTATTTTGTTTTCAACTCTATTGCTTTCTTTTTCAAGCCTCATCATATCCAGCCCAGTAACTTGTTGGATGTACACCCATTTCCTTTTAAGTTTCCACATGGAAGCAACTCTGGTAAATTACAAGAAGCCTTTGCTGGTAGGGTTGCCTGAACTCCCAAGGCTTACCACTCCCCTGCTGTCTTCTTACTCTGCTCTGGTTTTTTTGATTAAGATTGGGGACAGTTGTCCACTGACTGGGTGGTTGGATGGTGGTTTGGACTCGTGGCTTCCACAGCACCTGGAACTAAAGTCAGGTTCTGTGGCACGTCTGCTCTCCCCTCACCCGGGAGAAGGCCGCCATCACGTCTGCCTCTAGGGATGAAACCTGCCTTTTTAATTGGAAACCCATTGCTCTGATGCAGGAAGTACTTTGCAAACACAGGAATTAAGGGATGTTAGAGGTGGCTTTCTGTAGTTCTGACCTAGGTGAGTCATACCCCGTCATGTTGAAATAAGGGACTTTGTAACATGATCTAATTGTGATAACAGAGTTGTGGCCATCCCTCATCCACAAAAAGGAAGAATGTGCAAGAAGTTACTCTAACTAACCAAAGTGTTCAAAATCAATTATTTTATTTTATTGTAATATAAGCACACAATGAGGTTTATGGGTCTGCCTCCCTTGTATTGGGAATGGAACCCAGGCATTCACTATACATGTTATGCAACTGCTGAACCTGTGAGCCATGACCTTAGTCACTCACTGAATTCTTCTTGAAAGAGGCTTTAATATGGAGACATACTTCTGGCCCCTCACTAGTGGATTCAAGAAAGGCCTCCTAACTCCCGGACATACCCACAGTCCTCCATTACTGGATTCTAAGCAGTACTCTAAGACTGAGCCATGCTTTTAGCCCCTCAGTGGTGGACTCTAGGTCAGGCCAGAGCTCGACCGCAGAACTGCAGAGCTGTGCCCCAGCCTCTATGTCACAGGATGTTAGAGCATTGCCTACACTGTTGACTGTAAGATGCCCTTTCCCCGTTCAAGACAAACATGGCTGACAGGGGGCCTCAGAAGTACACACCCTGGGAGCAGGGAGCAGGAAGGTGCCTGCTGAGGTCTGGGAACAATGATTCATTAATCACCAATTTGAGTGATGTCTTGGTAAAGCCTGATTCTGTCTTTACCAGTTACTCATTGCTTCCAGAGTTTTCTACCCTAGACCAAGCATTGAGCACATTGTGCCCCTGACACTCATCTGCCCTCTCCAGCTTGGTCATAGCCCCCACTCAGTGTGTGTGTGTGTGTGTGTGTGTGTGTATGCCTGTGTGTGTGTGTGTGTGTAGTGTGTGGTACATGCCTGTGTATGTATGTATGTGGTTTGTGCAGTGTGTGATGTGTGGTGTATGTGAGTGTGGTCTGTATGTGGTATGTGTGGTGTGTGGTATGTGTGGTATATGCAATGTGTACTGTGTGGTATGTGTGTGTGTGTGTGTGTGTGTGTGTGTGTGTGTATGTGTATTTTTTCTCCAAGGTTTGATCACAAGTTGTCTGAATTTTCACACTGATATCTTTTTCAGTCTTTAAAACAGGCTTGTCCCCTTCAGATCCAGTCATTCAAGCCATTACAATTTTTTCTAATTTGAATAATTTAATCACACAAAATCTCTATAATTTTGTCCATATTAACAAATTCTGAGTTCCAAAAGATAAAATTAAATAAAAAAATACTGAGTTCATCATGCTGGGGCATAGCTGTAGTCGGCACTGGAGAGGCTAAGAAGAACTGTGATTTTGAGGTCAGCTTGAGCTATGGAGTGAACATGGAACATCTTTCCATTTTGTGTTTCCCACTTCCTTGTCTTTCTTTAGAGTTTTCTTTTTTATTGAAAATAGGTGGACTTACATCCAGTATATTCTGATCACAGTTTCCCATCCTCTAACTCCCTCCAGATCCTCCCCACCCGCTAAGGTACCCAAATCCACACTCATTCTTTCTCTCTCATTAGAATACAAACAGGTATCTTAAAAATAAAAAGATAAGATAAAAGTAAACAACCTTCTATTATTTTTTTCAGTCAAACTCCCTTTTTAATTTTTAGTTTGTACCTCAAAACATGTGTCTGATATTTCCCTTTTCCAAAAGCTCAACCATTTGTTTATACTTTTTAAGATCCTGGGTTTAAGAATGAGCACAGTCCAAGAGGAGATTCTATTTGACAGAGAAAACACTCTGGAGACACAGCAGTTTCCCACTGGCCTGAGACTCTGGAAACCTGAGAACGTGCTCTGAAGGTCACCTGGTAACTTGCAATGTCTGTGCCTGTCATGGGGATCATACAACAACCATGATCCCCAAATTAATACTGACTCAGTAACTCTGCAAGAATTATCCAGGAACCCACCACATACATGTTTACTTTCTGGTGTTTAAAGGAAATGTTTAAAGGAGCTACAAAGTTCTCCCTAATGTCTACCTTTCTTATTTAATACTGCCCCAAGGCACATACACGTGAAACCTTAATTAAAGAATTAATCAGTGGTGGATCTTCAGAGTAAGGGGACCCAGGATGATAGGATGACATCAGTGATGAGCACAGACTATGCTGAGATATTGTACTGACAATGACATATGAGGTCACAGGCGAGACAACTGCCTCATATTTCACATCTGTTGTTGCTCCAAGCTACAACTAGCTTGTCACTGGTCATTGCATACAGAGATATGGGTGGCCGTGGTCTTCACAGAGGCTGAGAGATGACCACATAATCCCTGCCTACTACTTAATTAAGAAAACATACCATGTTAGAGTAGGTACTTTCTTGAACTGTGTGATGCACAGAATGTGGAAATACCCACTTTTGTCAGGAAAATGAAAGAAGTTACAAAAGTTACAATATAGCAATGTGATAGGGACTTGGAGAACAGGTGCTAAGGCCCAGTTGTTAGAATGAATGAACATAGGGTCTAATGAATGACCTTGATATATTATGTTAGTTACTTTTATATAGCTGAGGTAAAACACTATAGCCAGCGAAAGGTAGAGGAGAAAGGTTTTTTTATGGGTATAAACCCATATAAAGTTCCAGAAGGGCAGTGTCATGGCAGGGAAATGTAGCATGCAACATCTAAGTACCTAGATTGTATTATTTCTCCTCCTTTGGGGTTTAGAGTTTTTCATCAAGGAGAGAATAGGGGTTGAGATTTCAATGTAGCTTAGCTATAGAGCACTTGCCTCATGTGAGTGTGAGACCCCTGCTTACAACCCCAACATGAGAAAGATGGAGAAAGGTATCTGTCTGTCTGCCTGCCTATCTATCTATCTATCTATCTATCTATCTATCCATCTACCTATCTATCCATCCATCCATCTACCTATCCATCTATCTATCACCTATCAATTACCTATATCATCTTTCTGTTCATCTATTTATAATCTAGCTATCTTCTATAATCTATCAATAAATTATCTATCATCCATCTATCATCTATCAACTATGTATCAACTATTTATGATCTATCTATGATCTGTTTATCTCTCTGTTAACTATGACTTATTTATCTATCATCTGCATATGTATCTATGCATCTACCTACCATCTGTCAATTATCTTATCATTCTCTCTCTCTCTCTCATCTATTTGTCTATCTATCTCTATCATCTATCTATAGTTCTATCACTTCTTTGAACCTACCTCTATTATCTGTCTACCTAACAGGTTTATCTGCCTAAGTTTATAGGAAAAAAGAAGTCCATTTCCCAGTGAAGTTTATTGTGTGAAAGAGAAAATTCTGGGCTTGGAAGAACTGCATTATCCAGCTTGGCTGGTCTTGAAATACTCTCTTAAAAGAAGCAGTGCCAGTCCACCAAACACACAGTCCTTTCTGTCAACATCTCCCCATGAGTTCTGTGAAAGCCGGTTCCCATGGTTCTGGGCTCTTTGGTCACTGCCCTTGTAGGCTCTCACAGGATGCAGGACCTGTTCAGCTCACTGAATATGTAGTGATTTCTCTGAAGATCCCCAAGTGCAAATAATCATGTTTGTTGACCCTAGAAGGGGTAATATGTTTTGCCTTAGGGTTTTGTCCTGGAGCCAATCAACCCCATCCGGTAACTTGACTCCAAACCTGTTTCTCTATTTCCAGCCTTGGATTTCCCTCTGTCACTCCTCATGCAATGAGGCGAACAAAAGAACAAAAGGCCCTGCACCAGAAGCTTCCCACACAGTGCAGACTGTGCTAAGCACACTACCTACACCTCTGTATTGCATGTGAAGAGGTTTCTGACATGCAGTCACCTCTGCTACCCAACCATTCGCCTCCCTACTCTTCTCTCAGGCTCTGCCCCCACCTCCTGGTTCTTTGCACAGAATCTGTCTCAGTGCACTCATCCTATTGGTTCTTGAGTGGTGGTCCCTTCTAGTCTTCCTCTTTGCTGATGGTAAACTCCAGGGTGCTGAGCACACACATGGTCAGGCCTTTCTTGCAAATTACCTGGTGCTTCTCATCCACTTTAAAGTAGAATTTATTCTCCCCTTCCCTTCTTCCCTCCTTCTCACCCTCCTTCCCTCCCTTCCTCCATTAATTCCTCCCCTCTCCCCCCTTGTCCCTCCTCAGCCTCCTTGGGTACCATTTACACTGTTTTGTTGTATTGTTTGCTTTTTGAAACAAGGCCTGCCACTGGAGCTTGCAGATTCTGTTAGACTGGAGGACAAGTCCCATTGAACCCCCTATTTCTGCCTTTCCAGAGATGGGATCAAAGGTGTGTTACCATGTGTGGCTAATTTTTATATGGCTTTTAAGACTCAAAATCAAATCCTAAAGCTCTAGAAGCCAGCACTTTACCAAATGAGATACCTCTACAGCCTCAAGGTTATTCTTTGAATCTCTGAGATTCTCTTCTGAAGCTCTCTTCCAGAGATTGACAGTGAGTTGTGGGTGGCTTTAAGCAGTTTGTTCATGGTTACCTGCTAGAGCAGCTGGGCTACACACCCAGGAGTTTGAAAGGGATATTCTCATGAGGGCCATATCTACTCACAAAGCCTCCTGTTGCCTCTTAATCCTCAAGTGAGGCAAGAGCCATGTGGTGAAGTGTTAGGGGTTGTGCTGGATAGTTTTATGTTAACATGAACAAAAATCATTTGAGAGTTCAGACCCTCAATTAAGGAAATGCTTCCATAGGATTGGGCTGTACACAACCCTGTAGGGCATCTTCCTAATTAGTTATTGACTGGGGAGGGCCCATAAGCAGTTCAAGCAAGCCATGAGGAGTAATCCAGTAAGCAGCACCCCTCCATGGCCTCTGCACCAGTTTTTGCTTCCAGGTTCTTGTCCTGTGTGAGTTCCTGTCCTGATTTCCTTCCATGATGAGCAGTGATATAGAAGTGTAAGGCAAATAAACTCTTCCATCTCCAATTGCTTTGACCATGGTGTTTTATCATAAGCAATAGAAACCCTAACTAAGACAGCTTGGTACCAGAAGTAGGGCATTGTTGTAATACACCTGACCATGGTTTTGGGAGGACTGTGGAAGGATTTTGGAACTTGGAGCTAGAAGAGCCATTGAGTGTTGGAAGCTTGTCGTAAGGGATAAGCATAGGAGCTTAAAGGATAAGAATGTTGAGAGCAGTGCAGAAGATGGTTTATGAAGTTCCATACAGAAGTTGAAAGATGATCAGGACCATTTGCTATTGTAAATTAAAATTCTGTCATTCTGGTTAGTCGAGGCTGAAGACTCAGCTGGGATTAACAAGAAGCCAGAACATTGAATGAAACCTTTGTGTTACTGGGACAAATCAGGATGGTTAGCTGGAGCTAAGAAATTAATGGTGATTAAGAAGAGACCAGCATCACTGAAGTGAAACCTTGTGGGAAGTGTTTCCTTAGAGCCAGTACACGGAAGCTGTGTTCCAGAAATGGTTGAGGTTGTACCAAACTTGGTAGTATAAGATTTACCCAAGTGGTACTGGTTTTGAAGGCACAAAAGGATCATGGACAGCAGCTCAGGCTTAGCACTGTATTACAGGGCTGGAGTTCCTAAAAAGAACCCAGAGAAGCTATTGTTGAAAGTGTAGACCAGTTGCATCAAGGAATCCCAACAATATTGGAGATTTTAGCACCATGGATAACCAGCAAGAAGAGTAGCAATTTTGGAGTGGAGCCTAGAAGACAAGAGATAGCTCCCAGTGGAGCCTAGAAGCCAAGCTGTGTGTGACACTGAGGGCAGAGCTGGAGAACTGTCCCAAGACACTTGGAGGAACCCAGAAGGTCATTAGTGAATCTCAGATACTGGCACTGAGTTATTTACAATGTTGGAGCTTGGTTTTGTTCAGATTTTGATTGTGCCCTGCTTCTTCTAGAAGTAAGGATATATTTGTTTTTTATTTTACAGGAGCCTACAGTTGAGAGACTGAATTTTTAAAGAGATTTTAGGTTTTAAGAGAGTCTTTGAATTTAAAAAAAGACTTAATTTTAAAGTTTTTGAATTTGTAAAGACTGCAGGACTTTTTAAGTTTGTAAGATGTCTTATAATGTGATTTTGATATTAATGTGTCATCTTGGGGATGAACAAGAACAAGATGGTTGTGGTTTAACAGTGATGTGTTTGTGTGTCAAGCTGGATAGTTTTATGTAAACTTAACACAAGCTGAAATCATCTAAGAGGAGGGGCCCTCAGCTTGGAGAACATCTCCATAAGATAAGGCTGTAGGCAAGCTTGTAGGGCATTTTTAAATTAGTGATTGATAAGGGAGGGCCCAGCCCATTGTGGGTGATGTCATCCCTGGACAGGTAATGGGTTCTCTAAGAAAGCAGGCTGAGCAAGCCATGAGGAGCAAGCCAGTAAACAGCACCCTCCACGGCCTCTGCATCAACTTTTGTCTTTAGTTTACTGTCCTGTTTGAGTGTCTGTCCTGAATACCTTCAATGATGAACAGTGATATAGGAACTTAAGCCAAAAAAAAAAAAAATGCTTTGCTCATGGTGTTTCATTGCAGGAATAGAAACCTTAACTAACACAGGGGTATTCCTGCTTGGTTCTGTTTGCTCTAGAAAGTTAGGCTGAGAGCATTGGTGTCATGCAGGGGAAGCAGGCACAGGTTCCTATTCACTGCAGCATTCTGCAAGGCTCTGAGTGTGCTGTGCAGGGCATACTGGGTCTCCCATCTGTCTGTGGCAGTCACTGGCCATCACATGCTCGAGGCTGGAGCTGCTTGGCTGACCACTGTCTGTGCCGTGTGCACACAGCTGCTTCCTCTGTGTCACCTCACTGCCCGCAGCAGCTGCGGCTGCGTTTCTTCTGGCAGCCCAGTGAGACATGGGTCACACAATGCATGGACTTGACAGTACTCACCTCTCTCTTGCTGAGTCTATCTTTCTTCAAGATGTCTGTTCTTCTTTCCTGTGGACTTTAGAACAGGAGTATTAGATGCAGAAAGCTTAGCCTTCACTTGTGGCTATGTCCTTGTCAGAACTCTAATACATCCCTTTGTTGGGGCCCCTCTCACTCCAGAGTGTCAATGGAGTTGTATGTGTGTATGTTGCATGACTGGGTCTATATGCATATGTTGTATATGTGTGCATATGCCTGCATGTGCATACACGTGTGTGTATGTGCCTGTATGTGTGTGTATGTGCATATATGCATGTGCGTGTATACCTACGTGCTCACATAGAGGCCGAAGGAAAATCTATCCCTCCCTCCCTCCCTCCCTCCTTCCCTCCCTTCCTTCCTCTCTCCCTTCCTTTCTTCCTTTCTTTCTTCCTTCCTTCTTTCCCTCCCTCCTTCCCTCCTTCCTTGAGATAGAGTCTTTCACTGAATGGAAGCTAGCCTGTCAGCCAGCAAGCCCCAGCAGTCCTCCTTCTCTGTCTTCCACAGTGCTGGGATCATAAGCACACACAACCATGCCTAGCTTTTGACATGGGTGCTAGAGGTTCAAACTGATCTTATGCTTGCACAAGAGCTGCTACCCACTGAGCCATATCCCCAGCCCCAAAGGAGGGCTTGATCAGCAACTCATCACTCTTTGTTTGTTTGTTTGTTTATTTGTTTGTTTGTTTCTTTCTTTCTTCCTCCTCCCTTTCTTCCTTCATTTCTTTCTTCTTTCATTTCTTTCTGTCTTTTCTTCTGAAATAGAATCTTGCTATGTATCATAGGCTAGCCTCAAACTCATGCCAATATCCTTCCTGACTCAATCCCACAAGCACTGGAATATGAGCCGCTATGCTTGATGGAGGAAACTGGGCAGAGCAAAGGATCCCAGCCTAGAACCACGGGGTTTCCCCTACTTCCTCAAGTCTGGTTTGATAGGGATGGGGTTCTGAAGGTTGAAGAATCTGACCTTACAGGAATCTGACCAGCTCTCTTCACAGCACCTCAGTTCCAGACACGAGGCTTACATTCTTCTGCTTGTAACTGAGTTGATGGATTAAGGGTGAAGGGGAAGAGACCAGTGTTGCTGCAGATGCCCAAGG
This sequence comes from Mastomys coucha, assembly GCF_008632895.1. Classification (NCBI taxonomy): domain Eukaryota; kingdom Metazoa; phylum Chordata; class Mammalia; order Rodentia; family Muridae; genus Mastomys; species Mastomys coucha. The sequence goes on from NW_022196894.1 coordinate 2,315,853, forward strand.
AAGGAGCCGACAGCCTGGATCTCGCCAAGGAGCTCTCCCTGCTGAGGATGCTGACAGCGGCCATATGCATTGCTCTGATTGATCAGCTGAGAGAAATGCTCGTTTATTAGAGTCGTTATGAAAACGTGACAGCAGGGTGTGGAGGGAGCTGACTCAGCACTGTCAGCCTTGGCAGAGCTGGGGGTGGGGTTGTTCTCTGAACAACCCCAACACCCTCTTGGTTCTGGGGCTGTTGGCTGAGTTCTAGACTATCTCAGAGGCTCTGACACTTGCTCGGCTCATGGACATGGCTTTCCACTAGCTCAGGCTGCTGTGGCTGTGAGGGCTGAACAGGGCAGCAGCGGATGCTAGCAGAGCTTCCTGGCGCTACAGTAGATACAGAGCACAGGCTGTACTGATTTCATGCTGGGCCTGACTTTATTCTTTAAGAACATGAGGCCAGTGAGGTCTGCATAGTAGAGCACAGCTGTAATCTCAGGGCTCAGATGGTTGATGCAGAATTTTATGTTACCGTGGTTCATTTTTTAAGACAATCGCTGTAAGGCAGGGAGATGGTTCAGTCAAGGACCCAAGTTCAAACAACAGTATCCACAATAGCCTGGCACATGGCGAATATCTGTAAGCCTAATCATTGGGATACAAAGATAGGTAGGGCGGCATCAACCTGAAAGTCTAGCCTATAAGTACCAAACTCCTGGCTGAGTGACAGAAACCATCTCAGAAGTAACAAGCTGAGGATGTAACACCCAATGCACTGACTGGTTTTGTGTGTCAACTTGACACAGGCTGGAGTTATCAAAGAGAAAGGAGCTTCAGTTGGGGAAGTGCCTCCATGAGACCCAGCTGTGGGGCATTTTCTCAATTAGTGATCAAGGGGGTAGGATCACTTGTGGGTGGTGCCATCCCTGGGCTGGAAGTCTTGGGTTCTATAAGAGAGCAGGCTGAGCAAGCCAGGGGAGGCAAGCCAGTAAGGAACATCTCTCCATGGCCTCTGTGTCAGCTCCTGCTTCCTGCCCTGCTTGAGTTCTAGTCCTGACTTCCTCTGGTGATCAACAGCAATGTGGAAGTAAGCTAAATAAACCCTTTCCTCCCCAACTTGCTTCTTGGTCATGATGTTTGTGCAGGAATAGAAACCCTGACTAAGACACCCACCATCAACCTCTGGCTTTTACATATACACGGGTGCACACACACACAGGCATACATACACACTACATGTACATCACCACCCTCCACATGCATACAGGTGCACACACACATAAGCATACATACATATTACATATACATGCACATCAAAATTCTTGATACACTTCTAAAATAAGCATGTTCAACTATTTAAAATAACAGACAACATGGAGGTATGAGGATAGGTAGGAGCTAGCAGTCATGACTCAGTGCAGGTCAACACGCCAGAGAATCCAGAGCACAGGGCACAGGCCAGTACTTGGGGTTTGAGATTTATGCAATGAGGAAAGGAATGCAGTTTTGAGTGTCCAGATAGAAGGGGGAGAACCCATATTCCTCTGACCCTTCCCCTATAGCACTAGTTAGACCACACAGGTTTCTTTTGGGTGGGGGTGTTCATTTGTTGCCTTTCCCCTAGGGTTCAGTAAATATTTTGAACCCATCCTTCAGGCAGGTACTGTATTAGAGGAGGGTGTCAACCAGACTCCATGCAGTCTCTGCCTCATGAAGCTCACAGTACAGCAGGAGTGGCCAGTGAAAAGGGACAGTTGCCAGGGTGGATTCAAGGTGGAGCATGCTCATCACAAAACAGTAGATGATCATCTAAGGCAGGAAGGTCAGGGGAGGGACTGCAGGGACACCCAGCTGGACACACTGAGACTCAGGCCTAGAAAAGGAGAAGCTGGTTTGTTTCTGGGATGCTTAGGTCTTCACATGCAGCTCTCCACCACTAGACTGGACTGGGACTATTTTGGGGAAGGTGGTATGTACACACACAGGAGCACTCAGGAGGCTAAGGCAGGAGGAACACAAGTTTAAGGCCAGCCTGGGCAAATTAGTAAGATGTCTGAAAACAAAAAGTTAAAAAAAAAAAAAAGCTGGCCATATAACTCAGAGGTAGAGCTCAGTCCTAGCATACAGGAGGTCCTGGGTTCAATCCCCAGCACCACAAAAGGAAAAAATAAAAAGAAGAAAGAAAAGCCATTGACCCAGAAACAGAGCTCCCACGATTGAATTCACCACACTGGATTTAGCAAAAGTCTTAACTTGTTTATCTGCATAGCTCAGGCCTGTAAGCCTTAGTGAAGGAGGAGGACTGGCTGAGGCCACCCAGAGGCCTTTTCCATTTCCTCCTTTGTTGATCAGGCACACACCGAGGAATATTAATTTCAGCTGGCCACATGTGAGCCCAGTGTGCCAGGAAACAGCAGGACAGGAGGTCAACCCTCCTCTGAAGAGAGATTGAGGGAGTGCCAGCAGGTGTCAGTATGGGTTTACCATCTGAGTTTCCCCCCCCTCTTAACTTTTTATAAAGCAACATCTATTATGTTCAATAGCCAAAGGACACAATTGTATCCCTCTTCGGCTGTAAGTGAAGATGCTATGAGACCAGCATTTCCAGGTTTGAAGGGAGGGCTAGAAGAACTCATTACATCAGGCAAAGCCTTGAGTTCTCTCAGGAGGTCAAGGAATCTCATCTTGCTTCTGCTTGGTCTCAAGACTGAAAGCTCAGGATAAGTTTCATTCTTTTCCTCCTTTTTCTTCTCTTCCCTGGCTCTGTCGCCCCCTCCCTTCCCTTTTGTTCTGCCGGAGCCTTTGCTAAGAAGCTAATAATGGTCCAGGATCCAGCTCAGCTGTTTGACTTGCTCTGCTAATTGACAGGCCTCTTCATTTGAAGTGGAGTTGGCAAAGCAGAGGAGGGTAGGTGGAGCCTCGAGGAGTGTCCTGAGCTCCGGGAGGACCCTTTGCCATCTTTCTTGTTTGGAGTAGAGTAAGATACACGCTTCAATTGGCCCCTGCCCGGACATTCCTCAGTTTAAGGGAAGTACAAATTAGATTTGATATGTTTAAAAAATAAAAGAGGCCACAGATTTGAGTGGGTGAGGGAGGAGGATAGATCTTGGAGACTTGGGGGAGGCAATGAATATGATAAAATTGTATAAAATTCTCAAAGAACAAAGTAAGAGAGAGAGGGGGGGATAGAGGGAAGGAGGAAGGGAGGCAAAGAGATGGGGTTGAAGGAAAGGGGGAGGGGAGAAAGACAGAGCTGGGTGTTGTCTTCCTAGGTCCTGGTTACCCCATTTAATATAATACCTTCCAGATCCATTTATTTCCCTGCACATTTCACAACTTCATTTCCCTTTCCAGCTGCGTAAGATTCCACTGGGCATACAGGCTACATTTTTATTATCCATTTTCCTGTTGATGGACGTCTAGGCCGATGCCATTTCCTGGCTATTGTGAATAGAGCAGCAATAAACATGGATGAACAAGTGTCTCCATGCGAGGCTAGCCATCCCTCTGGGTATCTACCCTGGAGTGGAATATCTGGGTTTTATGAAAGTTCTATTTTTAAATTTGTTTGGGAAATCTCCACACTGATTTCCATAGCAGCTGGACTACTTTTTATGTGCACCAATAGTAAATAAAGAGGCCTCTTTCCCCACATCCTTAACAGCGTTTGGTGTCACAGGTTTTGGGGATCACCATTATGATTGGGGTGAGTTGCCATAAACCTTAGTGAGACAGACACCTGGGGTGAGTCAAATGCTCTTTGAGAGAGGGGGAGGAAGATGGTTCAGTGGGTGAAGATGCTGCCACCAAGGTTGAGATGCTGAGTTCTTTGCTGAAATTGACATAATAGATGGAAAGAACCAGCTCTGGGAAGCTGTCCTCAGACATCTACACCATGCCTGCCATCCCTGTGCCATCATATATATACATACGCACACACACAACACACATACATATATATATCTATATATATATGAGTATATATATACATACACATGCATATACATACATACATACATACATATATAAATTATTAAATACACATAGAAGTTAAAGAAAGGTTCTGGGTGCAGGAAGTTCTTCAGCAGCGGATGGCAGGAGTTCTAACAGTAGTCATTACGAGCTATTTGAGGGTATCTGAACAACCCCAGAGAACTGCAGGGACAGCTGTTATCTTCAGAGGCTGTAGCTCTAGCTTCAGGGCCTTGGAGCCCAAGCCAAAGACTTGAACACACAGCAATGGTAAGAAGGTGGAATCACTACCCTGATTGATTAATATAAAGATATCCATATATTGACCTATCTTTTTGGTCATATATGTATACAAGCAATAGACAATTGATTTATACAATTAATATGGCAATTTCCAAAAGTCCTCTACCAGAGGCAAGAGAAAAATACTAAGTTACAGGGCTTGCTGGGTAAAGCATGGGGACCTGAGTTGGAATTCCACATACCCACATTAAGACTAGGACTAAATATAACTTCAGGGCTGTGGTGGGCAGAGACAGAGGGATCTCTAGAGCTTGCTGGCCACCAGTCTAGCTTCTGGCTCAGTGTGAGACCCTTCCTAGGGCAATAGAGCAGGGAGCTGAGAGACTAGGCCAGCAGACGCCCTCCTCTGGCTTCTGTTTGTGGGTTGTGTGAACCTGTACTCTCAAGTACACATATGCTGCTCTCCCTAACACCACAGTCCCTCACACATTCATTAAAGGATAAACAGATATTAAAGTGTAGTTGGGTGTCTTCTCATAACTATGCATCAGAGGCATTTCCATGATAGAGTGTTTGCTTCACACATGCAAGGTTTGATTCCAAGCACTGCCCCCATCATCAAAGGGAAATACAAAAGAAATTAAAGAAACAGCAGTAATGATGAGAGGAGTCCCTCTGGGCCAGTGTGGCAGTCTCCTTCTGGGAGCCCAGGGAAACATCTTCATTCTCCACTTTGAGGTGGTTTAGTCTATGTGAGAGGCAGATAAATGCGGCAAGATATTGTCTCCTTTAAAAAGTGAGTTTTTAATATGGCCAAGATACATGCTGAACTGCAGGGCTTCTCAAAGCATATTCAGAATGGTGTGAGTCAATGTTTGTATCACAATGGGAAGCTTATGGGTCTTCTCTTTTCAGAATGCGATTCTCAGCTGGAAATGTAGCTCTATTGGCAGGGCAATTGCCCAGCATGCACAAAGCCTTGACTTGGATACCCAGTACTGCATGATCCAGGCATGGTGGAGGCTTGCCTGTCATCCCAGACCTTGGGAGGTAGAGGCAAAAGGATTAGAACAAGATCATCTGTCCTTAGCTATACAGAACATTGCAGGTCACCCTAGGATTTATTAGATAGTTAAAAAAAAAAACCTTATTATGCATGGTGGGATTGGCCTGTAATCCCAGCTACTTGGGAGGCTAAGTCAGGAGGTCCCATGTTTAAGGTCTGTCTGTACTACAGAGGGAATTAAAGGTCAATTTAGGTATCTTAGTGAGAAATATGTATATGTATAGATATAGGTACAGTTATAGGTACAGGTATAGATATAGATATAGACAGATAAAAAGGAACAAGATTTAAAGAGACAGAGACACAGAGAGAAAAGACTAGGGATGTAGCTCAGAGATGGAGCACTTGAGTGGAATGCAAGGCCCTAGGTTCAGTCCTTGGTGTTATGAGATGAACAGGGAGAGGCAGAGGGAGAGAAAGTAGGAGGAGAGATTTTTTTTTTTTGAAGTGCTAGGATCTATAAATAAATTCACCTACCCAAGGACAATGGCTTTCATATAATTTTCCTGTGACCTAGTTAGCACCGGAGGACTACCCACTTTTTAAGTTCTTGTGAAGTCCACATGGTTGGGGTGATAGCATACGGTCTTGGTGACCCGGTGTGGCAATTTGAAATGTCCCCCATAGGCTCAGGCCTTTGAACACTTGGTCCCCAACTGGTGGTGCTGTTTAGGGTCTTTTAGGAGCTAAAGTCTTACTGGAGGATGGGTATCCCTGATGGTGGGTTTTGAGAGTTTATAGCTTTGTTCCACCCCAGTTTGATATCTCTTCTTTGAAGTTGTGGCTGAGAGAGAAGCTCTTGTATCTGGTGACGACACAGTATCTCCTGCTTGCTGCCACCTTCCCCACACATACACTCCGCAGTAATAGAAACTATGACAAACTAAACTCTTCCACAGGTCTCCTTTGATCATGGCATTTTATCAAAGCAATAGAAAAATAACTAAAACACACTGTATTTGAAAAAGGGGACACACAAGACTATATCAATAAGAGCATGTGGCCTTCGCCTGAAGCAGAGGCTCTCTGCTTTACAGTCCACTAACTTAGAAATTTGCCAACATTATAGTTCTGTGTTAAAACAAAAGAAAGAATGATGTCATCGAATATCATTGTCTGCAGGTGAATATTTACATTTAATTCCGGGCCTCAGCTGACTTTCCTTAGAACTCTGTGTTGAGTTTTCCAGTGCTCCTGCCTCAGAATGCCAGCAGTAGAATGGATTGTTTTTCATAAGTAATGAAAGAATCCATTGGTAGATGACATTTCAATCATGCATGATAAGGACACAGAGACTTGTGGTTTTGATTCAGCTAATGGCCCATGGCAAGGATCATATGTTATATGGGAAGAGGCTGGTGAACAGAGGGTTGGCTCACATGGTCTCCATGCTAGGCAAATTCTTATTTTCATTACAATGATTCTAAAAGCCAAACACACACACACACACACACACACACACACACACACACACACACTCATACTCAAAGCCACATATATGCAAATATGAACATATACATTTATATTTTATTTCTCTGTATAGTCTGTCCAGGCACATATGTTCCATGGCATACATATAGAAGTAAGAACATGTGATGTTTTGATGTCAGTTCCAGGAGTAGCACGTAGGTTTTGGGTGGGCTTGGATCACAAAGGAAGGATTTATTCCCTACTAAAGAGGAAATCTTTAGTCATTATTGAATGATCGTGCATTGTTCATGTAACAAGCTTCTATGACACTCATTCCCAGCTCTTAATTTGACACTGGGTATGTTCAGTTATTTTGCAGAAATCTATAAACATGTCAGTCTTCTCCCTTTCAAAACATTAGCTTGTGTATATATGTATGTGTGTTCATGTGTGCAGGTATACATATGTGCATATGTGGGGTATATGTGTGTGTGTGTGTGTTTGTGTGTGTGTGTGTGTGTGTGTGTAGGCCAGAGGTCTATCAGATTCAAGGGCAAAGTTAAGTGTCACTCAGCAAGAGCAGACCACCTCATTTTTGAAGACAGGGCTCTGTCTGGCTCTGGAGCTTTCCTGGTCGGCTAGGATGACTAGCCAGGAAACTCCATGATCCAGTCATCTCTGTCCCCCCAGCACTCAAGTCCCAATGCTTACATGACAAGTACTTCACCAACTGAGCCACCTCCACAGCCACTGTCATTAGTTTTGAAGTGTCACTTAAAATGCTTCTTCCTTTTTTGTTTACTACATTCACGTGCTGCACAGCAAAATGGCCCCAGTTTTGTAGTCTAGCATAAAAAGATACAACGTCCTGTACCCACAAAAGTATTGGGGGCTGAACTGGGCCTCAGCAGGTTTGAAGTGGAGGAGGTCAACCAGGTGTCAGCAGGGACTTTTTTTTTGTTGGTGTCCCTAGGTATGGGATCTTTCCTTGATTGTTTCCAGTTTCCATGGGCATCTGGGAGGCTGAAAAGAATTCCTTCCCACCACTTGCCTATGGCTCCCATGTTCCCACCATCCTTTCTTAGGCACCCCCTTGCTCTGAATGAGTCCCTTCTTTCTCTTCTAAGGACCCTGAGTCTATTTTGAACAATTGAATAAATTTGCTACTTGAATAATTTAAATATTCTTCCCTCCTTCTCTCTCTGAGGCAAGGTCTTATTCTATCTCATTGACCAGACTATCCTAGAACTCACTATGGAGCCCAGAGTAGCTTTAAGCTCCCTGTCATTCTCCTGCCTTGGCATCTCCAGTGCTGAGGTTTATAACACACACACACACAAACACACACACACACACATGTTCTTTTAATGCCAACATATCAAATTCATGTGGAAACTTACTTTTCAAATTTTACCCTTAATGGCATTTGCTTCTCTCTGGGGCATCTGATGACTAAGCAATTCATATTTAAAATTTAAAAGGCTTTTCTTAAATTAAAGAACACTGAACCTTACACAGCGCCCCCATTCTTTGTTAGCACTATCCACATGAATCCACACACCTGGTTCTTGTATGTTCTTATACATCAGGTTGACACTCACAGCAAGGAAGATCTTCTTTACTACATCTTAATCACAGATTTCTTGAGGAGATAGAATAGTTTCCCTTCTACTTAATTTTTCCCTGTGGTATGAAAGGGGAAGGGTCCAAGAGAACCTTCTCCTGTAGGGTGTTGTTATCTGGCCCTACAGGAATGGATTAACTTAAACATTCACATGTATGATAGAGTTTCATTTAAACTATATATGTATATTTATATAAGACTTATCTGTATTATAGGTTTTTTGTTTATTTATAGATAGATAGCTAATAGTGTGATTCCTTATAGCCTTTCCAGACCTCCTTACTGTAATTTCTCTTTCTTCTGCATTTATCTCCTTCCCCTTCTCTGACTATAGCCCATGAATGTTTCCCTAATACTCTGTTATTGCCCTCCCTATTCATTCTACCCTGCTCCACTTTTTTTTTTTTTTAAAAAAAAAAACTTTCCTGGTTTCTGCAGTTGATCCAAGAATATGTGCAAACATCTCAAGATTTGGAGCTAGGAGCCTCCAGTGAGAGCAAACGTGTGACCTTTGTCTTCTTGAATCTAGATCACATCAGTCGATATGATCTGCTGTAGTTCTGTCCATTTACCTGCAAAGTTTGTGACCTCATTTTTCTTTCCAGCTGAATAGTACTCCACAATTTATGTGGGCCACCTATTCGCTAACCATTCAATGGTAGAAGGATATTTATGTTGTTTCTATTTCCTAGCAATGAACACGGCTGCTCAAGTATCCCTGGAGCATGATGTTGAGTGCTTTGGCGTATGCCAAGGAATAGTGTAAGTGAATTATGTGGTAATTTATATTCAGCTTTTTGAGAATTCTCCACAGTGATTTCTCCCATACCCTGTCCAGTGTTCTTGTCAGTTGTGTTGCTGATCTTTGCCATTCTGACTGGGGTAAGATGAGATCTCAAAGTTGATTTGATTTGCATTTCCCTAATTGCTAAAGACAATAAACTTTTTTTGACACACTTCTTAGCCATTTTTTCTTTTTAGAATTCCCTGTTTAGGTCCCAGGCATGATTTTTGAATGGGCTGTTTGCTGACTCTTTGTTTGTTTTTTGTTTGTTTTTGTTTTTGTTTTTTTAGTTCTGTACATATTTCATATATAGCTGACAAAGATCCTCTCTGATTCTGTGGGCTCCATCTTCACCAGTCACTTGCTGCTTTATCTGTGTAGAAGGTTCTTAGTTTTATAAAGTTCCACTAGTCAGTTATTGGCCTTAGTCCTTGTGTACCCATATCCTGTAGGTACTCCCTGTGTCCTGTAGGCACTGCCCATATCCTGTAGGCTCTACCTGTGTCCTCTAGGTACTTCCCAGGCCCTATAGGTTCTGCCCATGCCCTGTAGGTACTACACATGTCCTGTAGGCACTGTCTGTGTCCAGTAAGCACTGCCTGTGCCCTGTAGGTTCTGCCCATGTTCTCTTCTAGCAGTTTCACTGTTACATTTAGGTCTTTATTCCATTTGAGCTAGTTTTTGTATAAGTGTTAGAAGTGGGTCTAGTGCCATTCTTCTGTAGGTGAACATCTAGCTTTCTCAGTACCATTTGTTGAAGATATTGTCTTTGTCTTCTCCAGTGTATGTTCTTGGTATCTTAATTAAATATTGAATGGCTGAAGTTACATATTTAGGTCTTCAATTTTGGTCCATTGGAGTACGTCTTTTTTTTTTT
>NW_022196894.1:2325900-2326632 GCF_008632895.1 Mastomys coucha
TCTCTCTCTCTTTCTTTCAACCTGGACTATATTGCATTTATTACTTTGGCTTTGTGATGTATCTTAAGATCTAGAATGTTAATCCCCAGAATTGTCATTTTTGCTTAGGATTATTTTTGCTATCCAAGGTCTTTGTAGCACCATATAAATTTTAAGATAGTTTTTTTTTTCTGTAAAAAATAAGATGGGGATTTTGATTGGGATAACATTGAAATTCTATATAGCATGTGGCAAGATGGTCATTTTCACAATAGCAACTGTATGAATCCATGGTCATGGGATGCCTTTTCAATCTCTAGTGTCTTTCTCTTCTGGGCTTTGACCTATTCATTGCAATGGTCCTTCACGTCTGTGGATAGGTTTATTCCTGGGTATTTTCTTTTCCTTTAGGCTATCATGACTGCAAAAGTGCCCATGGTTGCTTTCTCTGTGTGACTGCTGTTGATGGATAGAAAAGCTTTGATTTGTGCAAGTTGATTCTGCACCCTGCATTGCTGAATTTGTTCACTGTTTCTAGAATTTTCCTTGTAAAATGTTTGGACATCTCATGTGCAGCATCATACAATCTGCACATACGGGTTATTTGTGTTCTTTTCCTTTTTTGCATCCCTTTAAGTTTCCTTCTTTACCTTCTTGTTCCAGCTAGTAAAGTGCAATGTTGAAAGTGTGCATCAGTGGACAGCCCTGTATCATTCCTGATTTCAGTGGACAGCCCTGTATCATTCCTGATTT
>NW_022196894.1:2326642-2422760 GCF_008632895.1 Mastomys coucha
GACAGCCCTGTATCATTCCTGATTTCAGTGGACAGCCCTGTATCATTCCTGATTTCAGTGGGATTGGTTCAAGTTTTTCTCTGTTCATGATGGTGTTGGCTGTGGATTTCACATAGTAAGGACACAACCTTATTACATTGAGGTGTGTCCTCTCTAGTTCTTTCTGTATTCTCTGGGACTTTTATCATGAAGGCATATTGTGGTTTGACAAAGGCTTTTCAAATAATCTATTGAGATGATCATTTTATTTTTCTTTAAACCTATGAATGTGGTTTATGCCTCGTATTGACTTTCTTATGTTGAACCATGCCTGCATCTCAGGGATAAAGCTAGCTTTGTTGTTGTGATGGCTGGTATTGTGTGTCAACTTGACACAAGCTGGAGTTATCAGAGAGGAAGAAGTCTCAGTTGAGAAAATGCCTCCATGAGATCCAGCTGTAAGGCATTTTCTCAATTATTGTCAGTGGGGAAGGCCCAGTTCATGGTGGGTGGTGCCATCCCATGGCAGGTGGTCCTGGGTCCTGTTAGACAGTAGGCTAAGCAAATTATGAGTAGCAACCCAGTAATCAGCACCCTCCATGACCTCTGCATCAACTCTTGCTTCCAGGTTTCTGCCTTGTTTGAGTTCCTGTCCTGACTTCCTGTAAGCCAGATAAACCCTTTCCTCTCGAATTTGCATTCTGGCCATGGTATTTTGTTGCAGCATAGACATCCTAACAAAGACAGTCATGGTATATAATCTTTTTGATGTATGTTTGTATTCTGTTTGCAAATATTTTATTGAACATTTTGAATCTATGTTTAACAGTAATATTAGCCTGTAGGCTTTTTCTGTTCTGTTCTCTCCTGTTTCTCTCTCTCTCTCTCTCTCTCTCTCTCTCTCTCTCTCTCTCTCTCCTTCCTTCTTTCTTTCTGTTGATATCATTGTGCCTTTACCTGGTTTTGGTATTAGAGTGAGACTGTCTTCATTGAATGAGTTTGGAAGGTTTCCTGTTTCTACTTTTTTAAATAGTTTAAGAACCAAAGATTATCTAACAAAAACTCTAACACCAGGGATGAAATACTCGTTTTTGAATTATTGGTCAGAATTGTCAAAGAGACTCCTGAAACACTATAGGCAATTGCTGTTACCCTTGGTTTACTCTAGAGGTTTAAATTAAGTTCCTATTGCTGAGGACATCAAGGACTTCAGATCCAGAGGTTCCTGAGCTGGAATTGAAATGAGCACTTCTTCCCTGAGGACTGGCTTTCATGGTCACAGAATGTGCTATTCAAGCTTCCAAAGAAACATAACGATTCTACTCAGCTATGATGCTTATGAACCACAACAATGACTAGCATGACACAATAACCCTCAGCATGTCATAGTGGTATGCATGTCTTGGTGGTAACAAACACATCTCTAATGAGACTTAAGACCCACTCAGCAAGGGAGATCGAACATAGCTGGTATTGGAACTTGGCCCAATACTCAGGGTTAGTCAAGTTATGTATCTTGAAGGAGAACTTGCAATCACCACTTCACTAAGCAAGTATATCTCTAACTATATTATAAATATTTGCCCTTATGCCCACAGATATGTGGTAGTCTTCACCCCTCATCAAGGAAACTTGTCTTTGTGATAGATGGAGAACATTGAAGACAACCAAAGCTATTCAAAATGCAGAAATTATCTTCCTCAGAGAAAACCTTATCAACTGGTTATCCAGTCCCAATGAATACATCTACAAAACAACTGCATACCAACGGCTCAAGGAACATTGCAGAAGAGGAGAGGGGTGGAAAGGTTCAAAAGTAAGAGGATCAGGAAGTTTTGATGTGAGATTATGTCAGAATGCCACCACAAATTCTCATCAACATGGCTGCCTACACTTAAGCTTAACAAAAACAACCCCAATGGCCATGGTGAAGTGGGTGGAGGAAAGCCAGTGAGGCCTTAATCCTACAATAAGAATTACAGGTTACCAAGTATGCTGAAAGTGGAAGAAATGATCTTCCCCAGAGAAGATCTCATCAACTGGTTATCCATTACCAAACGATCAACCCTGAAAACATCTGTATAAGAAGCATTATGCAGACTTAGTGTGCTATATTCACATATCTAGGAAAATATATAAAGCAGCAGTTAATGAAAACAGAAGGCATGCATTTGAAAGAGAGCAAGTAGGGGTTATAGGAGGCTTCAGAGAGCAAAGAAAAGGGGGAAACAATGTAATTATATGATCACAAGCTTGCACAAGCGTGCACACACACACACACACACACACACACACACACACACACACACGTCTAAACAATTCCACAGGTGAGCTAATGAGCCAATTACAGATAGTGGTTTCAAAACACTGGCACTGCACAAGTAAACAGCATCTGCCTTGAATTAAGGTGTGAAATTTACAAAAGGTGTGAGGAGACGGATATCATCTTTAGGTGGTTCACTTCCTCTTTTTTCTTTGATTATGATGGAAGCTTGTGAAATGTCTCCATGACTTTTTCTGGGAGGGCTGAGAGGACTCAGCAGCATGTGCTGAGTCCCTTGCTAGGTGTGAGCCAGCCTCTGACTTCTTAAGTTGCCTTACTCTTCCTTCCAGACACAGTTTGGTTCATGGTGGGGCTAAGGAGTTCGTTGTCTGGGCATCCTTTCTTTCTGCTCTTGCTTTGTGTCTTGTTTTCATTCTGTAGTAGCTGCTTCCTCCTCATGTCTAGAGTTGATAAAATGTTTATTCAGCTATGTGTGTCTGTGTTTGTAGCACTTCTGGGGCATGGGTACAGAAACACAGCTCCTCTCTGTCATCCTCAGCAGCCTGAGGAGTCTCCTTAATATTTTAAGGACCTCAACTAGAGCATTTTACAATTGACTGAATTTACTGAATTCAGTACAGTAAGGAATTTCAGGATAGCCTTATGAAGCAGGGCTTGGTTTTATTTAAAATAGAAATGGAAAGGGCTGGGGAGCTGGTTCAGTGGTGAAGAGTGTTGGCTGCTCGTTTAGAGGACCCAAGTTCAGTTTTCAGACCCTAGAACATGGCTCAGCTTTCCTTGTAACTTCAGTTCCAGGAGGGGTCTGATGCCTTCTTCTGGCTTTTGGGAGTACTGAACTCCCATGGTATCCATGCAAACACCCAAGTGTGCATGAGTGAGCGTGCATACACACACACACACACACACACACACACACACACACATTAAAATAAACATACAAATTTTAATATAAAGTAGAAAGTTCCCCTGCCCCGCCCCCTGCCCCACACTGGGAGAAAGAAGAAGGGCTTGAGTATGCCCTTCTTGACTTAGTTGTCTGTTGGTTTGTTGTACACAGGATTCTGGGAGCTTAGGAGAGCTAAGCCAGTATGTAAGGCAGCTCCCCCACCCAGTCTCTGCCCTCACCTCCATAATTGAGATTATGATGTGGCTCCAGAGGTGCTCTCCATAGAATTACAATCATAAGAACAAAACAAATAAAATAGGAGCATTAGGGTTATACAAGGTGAGATTCCGACAACCAGGAAAGATAAAAGGCCTTAATGAAAGGTGGCTACTGTGGTTGGGATTCTTGGCCTTTTAGCTGAATAGAGGCATTAGCTAGACTCAAGGGTGAGGGGCACGCCTTCCCCTTACCAGATCTCTGTCATTGTCCATCTTTTTCTCTTGCCTTAAATATATTTGAGAATAAAACTTGAGTTAAAAAAAAAAAAAGAAAAGAGAGAAAAGAAAGAAAAGGAGAAGAAAAGAAAAGAGCCCATATGCCCAGATCATGGCCACAAAGATGGATAAATTATCTTGGATTGGTGGCTTCTAAGAAGCATCCTGGATTCATAGCCTATAACCAGGTAGGGCTCCTCCCCATTTTAAGCAGAGAATCTTAAGAGCTAATTGGGGCTGCTGGTGATGGGCCCCAGACTCTGAACGGGAGCACATCCAGCATTCAGCATTGCTGATGCTTCCTCCTTTGGGCTTATTTTGTGGTATCCCAGGCATCATTTAGTCAGGAGGACAGATAAATGACACCAAGAGACAGATACTCTTTCCACAGATATTGAGATGACAAGAGAAGAAAAGACACTTAGAACATTTGGCTCAACAAGAGGCATGCCAGCAGTCCTTCATCTGTGCCATGAGTGTGTTAGGGGTCTCCTCATGACTACAATGTGGGTTTCTACAGTAGTAGCTCACAGTGAGTGGGAGGAGGGAAGTCATGGAAGTCTCTCTGAAGGGATGACATTTTAGCTGAGACATGAAGGATGGCTGTGGGAATGCAAAGACCCTAGGGGATCTCATTCCTGGAAACAGCAGAGGCAGGGGCCAACGTCCTGAGGCAGGAAGGAGGTAGACTGATTGAGGGGACACAGGGGCCAATGTCCTGAGGCAGGAAGGATGTAGATTGATTGAGGGAACACAGGAGGTCATTGCAGCCTTGGCATGTGGAGGGATGAGATGAACTGTATGTAGAATCAGAACATAGATTGTGGATGATATAAGTATCTCAAAAAGAAGGCAGAGGCCAGTTTTGTGCAATGATGAGCCAGGATGTGGTTTCTACATTACAGAAGCTGCTCTGGTTGCCATGTAGCTGATAATTCACAAAGGAGACTGTTCAGAGTCTTGATGGCACAGGACTGCAACTCTAGCCACTGGGAGAGCTGAAGCATGGAGATTAAGAGTTCAAGGCCTGGCTGGGCTAGAAAGTGAGTTAAAAGCCAACCTGAACAATTTAGTGGGATTCTGTTTCTAAATGAAAAGGGGGAAGAAGGCAGGCTACGTTCTGGCCTGTGGATACACAGAGGAGGTTTTTATATTTGTGGCACATGCCCTATAGAACTTCTGTGTAGGACATGGCCAGCCTGAAGAGCTAGTTGCAGTGGGCACTGGTGTGAGATGCTCTTTAAGCTTTTCCAAGGAGACTGAAGAGTACAGTTATAGTACCACATCTAGATCCCAGGAGGAAGTAAGGTGCATGATCTGGACCTCGAGGGCTAGCCTTCTCCTGATATTAAGGGTCATATATGCAATACCAGGAAGCTAGAGTATAGACGTCTCACTGGTCAGCCAGCCTAGCCTACTTAGTAAATGAGCTCCAGGTCAGGAGAGATCCTGCTCTAAAAGTAAAGTGGATGGCACTCAAGTGACCTGTGGCCTCCACATGCATCCAAGTACCCACAAATACATGTGAAATATATATATATATATATGTATATGTATGTATATATATGTATATGTATACATACATATATGTATACATATATACACATACATATACATATATATATGTATACATACTTACCATATATATGCAAACACACAATTTACTACTGTGGATCAAGCATAGGACTCCACCTAGGGCAGGCAAGTACTTACCTCTGAGTCTTGGTTTTACTGTTTATTTTGGGGCAGAGTCTCACCAAGTTTCGAAGGCTGACTTTGAACTTGCTATCCTCATGGCTTAGCCTGAGTATGCAAGGCAAGGGAGCACAGAGAGAGAATAATGGAAAGGGAGGACTTTCCTACCTTCAGAACTTTAAAGGAAGACTGGCCCAAGGTAAGGAAGGCTCTCTTTGTCTCCCATCCTCTAGCCCTTTCCTCGCTAGGGTCCCCATATCTTTGACTCCAGGTAAACTCAGCAGCAATTTCAGCATTAAAACAAATGCAAACTTTAGCAAATATTATTCCCAGACAGAGGACATCTGTCCAGAGTCAGTGTGACTTGAAATGCTGTCAGCTTTATCTCAGTGTCTCTCTCAGAGGGACAAATTGTGAGGAAACAGATATTCTGCCAGTTGATGATGGAGGGTGGGGGACGAGTGTGCTGCCTCATTGGCCAGATGTCTAAGTATATGGTGAGTGGTGTTAATGACTGTGGGGAAGGGAGACATGTGTGGGCTGGCACTCTTTCCTCAATGCTGGGCAAGGTTGCCAACAAAGGATGCCTGCTGGTGGAAATAGAGTTAGAGAAGGATCCAACGAGAAAATCCAGTAGATGCTAATGTACCTTAAGAGACAAAGGAAGGCTGAGTTTGTGTGTGTGTGCACAAATTCCTGTGTGTGCAGAAACATTTTGTGCACGCAGGTGTATGTGACCATGTGTGCACACATGTGGAGGCATGCAGGAGGATCAGCCTCAGGAGTCATTCATTAGGAGCTGTGCATGTTGCCGGGACCAGAGCTCACCAATAAGTGAGACTATCTAGCCAAGGTCCACCTATCTCCCCTAAACCCCAATGCTGGGATTACAAATGTACAGCACTACACCTAGCTAAAACTCAGGTCCTAGCCTGAACTATCTTCCCAGATCTTCAATTATTCTTTCATAACACACACACACACACACACACACACACACACACACACACACACACACACACACGAGTGTTTCTCTGCTTGTCTGTCATCACTTGAGAATGCCTTGTGCCCACAGATACCAGAAGAGGGCATCCTGGAATTAGAATTAAAGATTGTTATGAACCACTGTGGGAGTGCTGAGAATTGAACTCTTGTTCTCTGGAAGAATAACAATAACCCAGCCCCTCAATGTTGTTATTTGTAATTAAGTGAGCATATGTTTGAGTGTGTGTGTGTGTGTGTGTGTGTGTGTGTGTGTGTGTGTCCCTCAGTATAGCCTTCTTATTCCAACCCCATATAAGCACGCAGTACGGCCTTCTCTCCTGCCCCATGTCTGTCTCAAAGGCAACCTCCCTTGTATGGTGGCAGCAGAGGAAGAGTGCAGCTTTTAGATTCCTCTCCCTGTGGTTGTTCCTGGCAGCTGATGAGAGATGAGATTTTTCTGAAAGGCTTACCCCTTTGAATTGTGTTCCTGAGGAAAGAGGCCAGATGCCACATGACCAGAGCTTTAGAAAACTCCAGGCTTTGGGGGGATGAGCACGCAGCGCCTGGCTGCCTTCCATCTGCAACAAGGGCAGGGCCAGCAGGGAGCAGAGACAGCAGAGGAAGTGAAGGCTACAGGCTGCTTCCTCACAGATGGGATGGGTTGGGGTGAGAGAAGTCACCTTCTAGAGAGTCTCCAGGAAGGAGGGGACTGGGCTGCCTGAGAAGCCATTATGGGCACTGTGGTCTTTGCTGTGTAGACTGTTCACTGTATTCTGTATTGTCTTAAAGGGTTTGCTTTTTATGTGCACAGTGCAGAACTCTATCACAGTGCAGAACAGGGAGGTGGGGTGGGCTTTTTGCCTTGCCCACTTGATTCATGAAAAAAAAAATAGAAATATCTGGGGAGATGAAACAATTTCCCCGGGGTTCCACAGCCAGAAAAAGATTGGAATCTGGAATTAGAACTCAGACAGCTACACTGAGAACCCATTTTGTTACATGATAGAGGAAATGCTCAAATGCTCACTTAACAGAGAGCTAGGAAGAAGGAATAGATACCTGGAGAAAGGAGGGAGGATTGGCAAAGCAGGCCAATAGAAGGGCTGGAAGGATGCTTTAGAGGGAGAGGTGCTTGCAGCACAAAGAGAAGGCTGGCGTTCAATTCCACAGAACCCAGGATGGAAGGGGAGCCCCTGTTCCTGGAAAGCAGGGAGGAAAAGACAGACATATTGACACACAGACAAACACAGACAGGGTGATGGAGGCTAGCCCCTCACTATTTAGCAGTGCTGGGTGTGTACCAGGTGAGCTGTTTCCCACAGAGCAGCTTGTGCAGCTCTCTTACTTTTTATTTCAAGCTCACTATGTTGCTTAGGCTGGACTTGAACTCATCTCTATAGCCCAGGTCTTGTACTTGCCATTCTCCTGTCTCTGCCCCCTGAGAAGCTAAGATGTCAGGCCAGTACTTTCAGGCCTGACTCTGCAGAATTTTTAGTTTTAATTTAATATAAATACAGCTTTGTTAATGTATGCTCGAATCTTATGGTGATATTGCCACATCTGATTTGATTGAATCTCTCTTTATGGCTCCAGGGAGGAGCCATTATCTGTCACATCTGAGGAAGCTGGTGGAAGAGCTCAGGGGCTGAGGCCAAGCAGCTCTGAGCAGCTGAGCTTAGATGCTGCTCTCTTCGTCTCTGACTTAACACCTGTAAACCACTATTCAGTGCTTCGGAATTTTAAATGGCCAGGTCTTCATTCTCCCTCCCAAACCCAGATAGCATGAGGCCTTCATGCATTTGGAGGACCCTTGTGCTTTTGGAAATAGAAATATAGGTACATAAAGTCAAAGCGATAGTGTGACAGCTTGAATGATAAATGTCCCCCATGGGCTTGGCTATGAACACTCAGTCCCCAGTTAGCAATGCTGTTTGGTTTAGGGAGGCTATAAACATGGTGGGACAGAGCCTCACTGGGTAGGGGTTTGGAGATTCATAGCCCTGCCCCACTTCCTGCAAGCCCTCTCTGCATCCTGTATGTGCATACAATGTAATCAGCTGGCTTCCCACTCCAGCTGTTGGCTGCCATGCCCCCCAAACATGATGGGCTCTCTCTTTAGAACCTGAAGCCAAAACACGTTCTTTCTCCTTGAAATTGCTTCTGGTCATAGGACTTTATCACAGCCACAGTGAAGTAACTGATACAGGTAACAATAGTTTCCTCTAGATAATGCAAATTTCTCTCCAAGGAGCAATGCCTTGCTCCCCGAGACCTCTGCAGCCTTTCCCCATTGCCTGTGAGCTTCCAGCCTAACTGACATTCCCTGCTCTACTAACAAAAACGGCACTACTGAAGATTCTCAGCAGTAAGGGCACACATACGTTATTTTTGTTGGTGTGTGTGTTTGTGTGTGTGTGTGTATGTGTGTGTTTGTGTGCACATGCGCAAGTGTTCTTCAAAGCTAAAAGATGGTGTAATGGAGCTAGATTTAAAGATAGATGGGAGTTGTTCCCCATGGTGGGGAATCTGCAAGAACCACATGTGCTCTTAACCCCTAAGCCACTCCTCCAGCCTCTTCACCTTATTTTTTGAGACAGGATCTGTAACTGAATTTGAAACTTAGTATTATAGCCTACACTGGATGGCCAACAAGACCCCAGATCTGCCTGTCTCTGCCCTAGCACTTGGGGCCACAACTCACACTGCTCTTGCTGGCCTTTATGCAGGCACTAAAGATCCAAGCTCAGATCCTCTTGACTGTGCAGAAAGCTCTTTGCCTGCTGAGCCATCTCCCCTGCCACAGATTGTGTGATTGCAGTGCATGACAGCTTACCTGCCACATCCAAGGAAGGTTGTTATTAATAAGTACAGAATTGTGAGCCAGAGAGGTAAATCAGTGGGCAAAGGCGCTCACCTCTAAGTCTTGAGGATGAAGAAATCTGACTCCTTCATGTTCTTTTCTGACCTCCACATATGAGTCTTGGCATCCATTCCAGTGAAAAAGTTGTGTGTGTATGTGTGTGTGTGTGTGTGTGTGTGTGTGTGTGTGCATTTGAGTACACACACACACACTGAGCAAGTGTAATTCTTAAAAGATCCCATCAAACACCACAAGTGACTCTGTAACCTTTTTTTTTCATTTTTTAATATATTTTTTAATTAGGTATTTTCTTTATTTACATGTTATGTGATATCTCCTTTCCCAGTTTCCCCTCTGAAATAAAATAAAATAAAAATAAAAAACAAAAACAAAAACAAAAACAAACAAACAAACAACCCCCCTCCCCCCGCTCACCAACCCACCCTCTCCCGATTCCTGGCCCTGAGACTCTGTAACCTTGCTGGAGCATAATGAACTCCTGTAGAAAATGACATTTTCCACAAAGTCTTAAAATACAGCTTACTTTTAATATTATGTGACCTTTGGTGTCCCTGATCATTCATCTCATTTGTGTGACCTTTAAGAAGTAAGGGAGGGGCAACGGACAGCTCTAGGGTGTGCACACCTGGAAGAGGTAGAGGGGAGTCCCTCTCTCTCTCTCTGCCAGCAGTGGTTTTCTCTTGGACTCGAGATATATCTCATCCTCTCTGGCCAGCCTGTGATAGTCTCTCAACATCATGCCTGTGGTTTCCTGGGCCACTGCGAGTCTTCACACCTTTTAGACATTGGTTTCAGCAGAGCCAGGCATTGGGAGCAGTTCTATGTACTTGAGTGTCGCTTGTAGATTATTTTATGTCCTAGATTAACAAGAGGGATCTTCTCCTCATGCCTTCACAGTTACTGAAGACTACTGACAATTCATTGTTTTTGCCTATGAAATTGTGACATGCAATTTTCTAGTTTGCTTGTTCCCATTTTAAAACATAACTTTATTTTTTAGAGCACTTTCAGGCTCGTGGTCAAATTATATAAAATGGTGGGTTTCTCGATGAAATTTCCATACATGTTTATCATTCCTTTTGATCTTATTCACTCTCAGTACCCAACTCCCCTCCTCTCCCATTATTTTCCTTCCTTCATGAACAGTCTCCCGAATTTCCATGTGTGTGCACGTGTGCAGGCATGCTTGCATGTGTGATCTAGATTCTCCATCCGAGGGAATATTATTTGTTATTTGTCTCCCTGAGTCTGCCTTACCTCACTTAACATAATGATCTCCAGACAACAACATTTCATTCTCTTCAGAATGAAATTCCACTGGGTATGGGTGCCACCCTTTCTGCGTCTGCTCCAGTTGATGGGCATCTAGGCTGGTTCCCTTCCTCCTTAAATCAGCTTTACCAGGCATTTCATCAAAACAAAACAGAAGGTGATGAATAGGGGTAGAGAGATGGGTCAGTGGTTAAGATAATGTATTATTCTTCCAAATTGGTCTCCATGGGTACCTATAGTCACATGCATATTCTCTTTCTCTCTCTCTCTCTCTCTCTCTCTCTCTCTCTCTCTCTCTCTCTCTCCTCCCCTCAGACACACTCAAAAATAAAAACAATAAAACATCTTTAAAGTGAGCAAAATAAAAATAAATCTTTAAAGTGGGAAGATACTAAAGAAACGAGGTTATTTGTGGGATTCAAGATTACATGGCTAAGGTTTTGAAGGGATCATGGCATGAAGGGAGCCTCCTGGTCATTTGTTGTCACTGTTAGTTTGGGGGTTGAAGTAGTGATGTTCATTTTCTCTCTTATTGTAATACATTCCACCTTCTCTTTCTCTCCCCCTCATCTATCTATCTGCCTGTCTGTCTTGAAGCCCCTTGAAATTAGGAGATTCTTCAGAACAAAGGCCTCATTCATCCAATATCTGTTTAAAATTTTTAAATCTGTGGCCCCAAACAGTATCCTACCTATGAAAGCCCTTGTTCATTATTTCTATGGTTTGTTTTGTTTTGGTTTGGTTTGGTTTTTGGTTTTTCGAGACAGGGTTTCTCTGTGTAGCCCTGGCTGTCCTGGAACTCATTCTGTAGACCAGGCTGGCCTGGAACTCAGAAATCTACCTGCCTCTGCCTTCCAAGTGTAGGGATTAAAGGCATGCACCACCACTGCCCAGCTTATTTCCAGGGTTTTAATATCACAGACATTCTGTATCAATTCCAGATGTAGTCTCTGACCTATCTTGGAAATGATAGTTTTTGTTTGTTCCTGTTTGGTGGTGCTGGAGATGGAACTCAGGGCCTATTGCAGGCTAAACAAGCACTTTGCCACTGAGCCACATCTCCAGCCTCATTAAGAAGCAACAACACAGACATATTACTCTCTGGCACCATGGAGAAAGACAGACAGAGTGACTGAAAGAGCATAAGAGGCCAGAGTGGGTGAAGCAACCCCAGCAGTGCTTAAAGGAGAGTCCAGGAGGTACCTGCTAAGATGGCAAAGCTGGGGAAGTTCAGGGCTGAGCTAAGGTTAGGCTGTAGCTTCAGTGGTTTAATTTACACGAGTGTAGATGAGTCCCTTGGGTATGAGCAAGCCAGCCAAAGACTCACCGAAGCCAATGAACTGCCTGGGGAAACAACACCCTGTATAAGATCAATATCCACACTCACACTGTCTCCCAGAGAAAGCTGTGTTTAACTGAATACTTTTCTTAGTTTAATTTTCTCTTTTCTCCTCTATGGGACCTTCGGGACAGAGGTGTTTTTTCAAGCATCCTGGTCCATTCCTTCCTCTCCAGTTCTAGTAGACATACCTCGGAGGTTCCTGTGGTCGAACTGACGGCTTGGGGTGGTGGAATAGGCTTGAATTGAACCTCTGGCATACTGTCTTTTGTTTTCCTTCTTTGGTTTGTGTTAACCAGAATTAGGAAGCATTATGTAAAATGCCCACAGACAGAATGATTATTGTGATTTCATATACTAGATCCATCACTGCTGGAGGCTGTGTTTTCAGGGTTGAGCTCTGAATATTCTGCCCAAGTATCTTCATGCATGGGAACGAACAAGGGGGTAGATACCTGCCTTAACCCCCCACCCCTGCCTCTCCTGACCTCTTTTCTCTCTGTCTTCTGAAAAGGCTGTGTAGACACCTGTTTTATTTCCCCATCCTCAATCCTCTTCTCTGTCATTTTAAGCTATACTGAGTAGGCATTTGTTCTTTGATCTCCTCCCTGTTGTCTTCTCTCCTTTCTTCTTCCTTTGCTCTTAGATTAAATCATTGAGTAGATACCAGCTTTTGTCTCTCTTCCTCTTTCCCCGTCCTTTCCTCATTCCCCCTCTCCTTCACTCCTCTTCCCCCACCCCTTCTCAGCACTTTGTCTTCCCCCTTCTCTGTCTGCCCTCTTTCTTTCTCTTTCCTTTTCCAATTTATATTTGAATAGCATGTTAGGACAGCACAAGAGGAAAGTGAACATCCCATTACTCATGTGTTCTGCCCTGCTTCCCCTACCCCACATCCTGTTTTGGCCCTGACTATCCTAGGGAGGGAGGAGGCTGGCATGGCTCCTGACCACAGTCATGAAATGGTGCTCGAGAGCCCAAGGTTTTGAGTCTCCGGTGCAGTGGGTGCTATAAAAATGTAAATACAAGTATGAAATCACATCTCCCATGTTCTCATTGACTGTTCCTACGAACCACCAGAAATAAACATCAGAGTCCATGGCTGCCTGAACAACCATTCCGATGAAGAATTAAGACCTTGTCTGTAGAGCCTGGAAGTGAGTTGCATGCTGAAAACATAAAAAGCGAGTGCAGACAAATAACCCAAGGACTGCTGTGGCAATTGATTAACCTCCCGTTTTATGATACCTTTGCTGCACAGTGAAAAGTAAATTTGTGTTTATAAATGCCCCCGTGACAAGGGTCTTTTTGTCCCCGAAGAAAGAGATTTGTGTGTAACTGATTTTCACCCCTAGAGAACACAGGAGCAGGGGAGGAAGCAAAGAAAAAAAGGAGCAATCAATCAGGAGAGATTTTATGTTCCCTATAAGCAAAACCATACTTCACTTATGATGGATTGTGTTAGCAACTAAATTAGATTGCATGGGGGGGGGGAGTACTAATGTTGATATTTACAGTGCTTAAATATATTGTCTGCCTCTTTTAAATGGAGCTTACTCATTGGCTGTCTGTTATGGGGGAAATGCCTGAATAATGAGATGGCTTTTTTCTTCTCTGTCTTCATAGTTTAATATCATGCAACTGTTTATTAATAAGATGCAAACCCCAAAGGATTTTTCTAATCCTATTCTAATATCAGACTAAATTTAATAAGATTCATTCTTCTCCCCACTGCATATGCCTCATCCATTCATTTATTCAGCTAATATTTATCAAGGGCCCCTGATGTGACTGGACTGGGTTAAGCTTATGGGAATACAGTGTTGGAACAAGACAGACTCAGTGTGCCTGCAAATGGGGACAGGCCTAAAGGGATCAGAAAGAAATAAAGGTGTCAGATTCAGATTGTGACCAGGAGTTTCAGAGTGAAGACTGCTTCTCTTGCTTCATGACATCATGGCTTGGAGAGAGATCAGAACTGGTGAGAGGATTCGGAGACACCAGCTCTGTAAAAGTGCAAAGATGGTCTCATGGGGGCTTAAGGGAAATGCCCTAGTATTTTCTCATTGTACAGAGCTTATTGGTACTATTGAGGTGTTTCAGTCATTTACCTTGCTCATCTGTGGCTGAGAAGGTTTTCAGGGCCCCTCTGTGGTCAACATCTCCAGGCTCTAGTTGCCTGCAGTAGGCAACTGCCAGTTTGTATCCCAGATGCAGGACATTGTTCCTTGCATATGGAGAGGTCAAAGATGAGGGAGAAATCTTCAGAGAGGAGAGGAGCCTGTGGGCTTCCCTTAGACAGAGGCCTGGGCATGCTTTTCACACTTGAAAGGCAGCCTGATTTCAAAGAGCTATAGAAAAGGAAGGGAGGCAGACACCACAGAGACTGTGTGCAGGGAACACATTTGAAGTACTGTGTTTGAGGACTTGATGGGCTTGGAGCAGAGACATGCTAGCCAAGGCCCTTTTAATCACAGGTGTTTATGATACCATGTCTTGTGAAAACCATGAGTGTGTGTCACTATTTGCCCATCCCTGAAGCCCTTTCCCTCCACTCTTCCTATCTTCCACCATCTTCCTCATATCTGGGTATATCACAGGTTCAGCTTCTGCCCACTTTTCATACTGGCATTAAACCATCTCCTGGATTACGCTATAGCTTGTGCTCATTTAGTGCTTCATGAATAGGTTTTATATGCCTGCTAACTAGGCAATGTTATCCAAAAATTTCTGTGTCCGATTATATATATTTTTCATCATCCATCCTTCAATCCACCGATCCATCCATCCATCCATCCATCCATCCATCCATCCTTCCATCCTTCCATATACCATCCCCTTATATTTCCCTCACTCATCAGTATAACTCCTTCATTCTCCTACCCATCCTTCTATCAAATAATTTATTCTCCTACCCTTCCATTCATCTGTTTATTCATCTACCCACTCATCTCTGCACCTATCCACTTTTGTATCCATCTACCCATCTGTTATTATCCCTCCATCCATCTATACAAATATCCATCCATCCATCCATCCATCCATCCATCCATCCATCCTTCCATCCACTTACCCACCCTCTCACTTACTTAACCCTACTCACCCATCTCACCTTTCCAACTACCCATCTGCTTTCTACTCGTTCATTCATTCATCCATCTACTCATCCATCTAATCACAAATGTACACTTAATTCATCCACTAATCTTTTTAATTCATCCACTATCTCGGTTATATACCTGTTCTCCTACCTACTCTCTATCCATCCATCCATCCATCCATCCTTCCATCTATCCCTCCATCCATCCCTCCATCCATCCCTTCACCCACCAGTGCATCCATCCATTCAACCCCATCCCATCACATTTAAAGCAATAGCATCATTTTTCATTATCACTTCTCTCCAGCATTCTATCAGTGAAGCAGAGACAAATCTCCCAGACTCTACCTGGGGAGTGAAAAAATAATAATGACTGTCAATGAAGGTGCACCTGTGTGAGAAGAAACAACATGTACTTCTCCTGATGATTATCCTGGTCCCTCCTTCTGATTCTCCCTGTGGGCATCACATTGCATTGGGGGTCCAAGTTTAGCACAGGGAAGGGTATCCAAGCAGATGAGTCAGCTGACCTCTGAGATGTCTGTTGGAGTTCACGGCAGCTACGGAAGACAGTCCAAACACAGGGGAGTAGTGTTCACTGATTCCTTGATCAGGAACTAGGAAAATAAGTTAACCCTTGAAGTACAGAGAGGCATACATAGCTCATCTGATCCCCTAGAACACGGTTCTTCTTCTGGACAAGGCCCCATCAAATGCTATTTCATGTTATTAGATCCACCTTACTCCTGGTACACATCACCAGCCCTACCCTTCAATTGTATTGTGTAAGTGAAAACATGTGCTTTAAAAAAGAAATCTTCTAAAGCCATTTCGCTCATGGAGTGGGGAATGTACATTTATATGGATCTATGCTTGGAGTAGTTCAAAGTGAGCATCTCTTGGTTTCATGGGGCCTAATTCTTCCTTCTCCTTTCCCACTTCCCTTTACTTTGAGTAGCTGAATCAGGGCCACTGCCATCTGTTTATCTCTTTCAGCCAAATTCACCATTCAGATAATGTACATTTCACAACTTAAGCTCACTTGGAGATCACTTTTCTCCACTTAAGAGCATTTAGCCAGGGTTCCAGAAATAGAAAATGCATCTAGAGACCCACAATGACTCGATGTGAGAATGAAGGACTATCTGTTATGCAGCAAGAGTAAAATCATGCCACCCTTCCCCTGTGTTTACAGATGAAGGGTGTTCTGGCTTGAGAAGGGGGAGAAGATTTTCCAGATTTCTGACTGAAGTGATGGGATTCTACACGTCCCACTATTCCCACTATGTTTGTTGTCTTGGAAACAGATATAAGACATTTTTAATAATAAAAAATAGATAATTGGCTCCACAGGACCTAAATTAGGATTAACTCCCCACCCCATGTACCAGGAAAAGAAAACATCTCATTCCTGGCTGAGAAGACTTTCTTGTTGTGAAGTACAGAGTTTGGACTCTGTCTCTTCTCTCCTTAGCTGCATTTTGGCTCCTGGATAGATTCCACGTCTTCATCAGTCCTCCAGGCTGAGACTGTAAAGTGAGAAGCAAACCATCCTTAGGTACTGTAAGGAAGAGTCTCAAGGCTTGTTGTGTTCCTAGGAAATGCAGAATCAGTATTAGGAAACTATGGGGCTGCATATAATGTAAACCAGTACCCTCATTGTATTAAAGTAAGGGTAGACGAGGCAATTGTTATAAGACCCTCAGAAGAACTTAGAGATCTGTAGTCTGGCTTTGGGTATGAGGTGCCCCCTCCCACCAAAAAATAACTTCTTAGGTGTTGAAGAACTGTCCCCTAGTGCAGTGGTTAGAGGTGGGGTTTGGGGATGTGATTGAATCAGGAGGGCTGTGACATCATGAAGGGATTAATCCATCACCTCTTCATAATGTATGCCATTAAGAAGTGTTGGGAAGTAGAATGTAGGGCCCAATTGGAGGGAATAGCCTTCTGGAGGCATGAACTTGAAGCTTATATCTTGTACTGTATCTTGCAATCTCCTGCCTCTGCACCCCCACCCAGGCTGCTGTTTCCTTTTGCCACACTTTTCTCCCATAATGTTTCTACCATGCAAAAAAGATCTAAAAGTAACCTGGGCCATGGACCTGGGATCTGAACATTTTGTTGGAGAGTTAACTTTTCCTGAGGAGACAACAATGGGTCTATTTATCACAGATAGAGCATTATAGGGACAAACGATTGAAATCCAGTTAATACACTAGTGAGTTGAGTAGGCTTTATCACAGGAATGTGGGAGGAAGGTTGCTTACAACAGCATGGGAGCTTCCAAAACAGCTATATCCCTTACATAGTCTCACTGTGGCCCTAGGATGATGACCTCATGAGGCTGCATCATGGAGTCAACTTTTAGCTAGCCTTTTACATCTTATGTAATCTGGCATCAACCAAGATCACTTGCAGCTAGGGGTTCAGGGAGCAGGCTGGAATTCTAGGAAAGGCTCTTGTTTTAACTCGAGAGCATTACTAGCTCCACCACCATTACTACAGATCTGGATGTCTCAATATGGTTCCTGTTCTTCCCTTGTCATGTATATGAAGGCAATCTCCAAAGTGGTCATGGGATGATCATGTCATGTCTGGAGGAAAAAGCCATCTTACAGCATCTCTGAAACCATGAGCCAAAATAGACAACCCTCCCTTTAGTTGGCTTCTTTCATATATTTTGTGACAGTGACAGTCCCAACTAAATATCTTACTGTGGGATCAAGTTCCTAACACAATCCTCCAGGCTTGCCTTTCTTCTGATGTCTCTCCTACACCTTTTTTTAGATTGTTTCCCAACTGAGCAAGTTCAGATCCTTTGGTACTTTCTCTGTGCTCTGTAAGCAGAAGTCCTACATCTGGCTGTGTTGCCAGGCAACACAAATCAACATCAGTGTGAGCAATGATCACGGGGTTGGAAATAACTTCAACCCACTGTTTATCTGAAGACAAAACATCTCTTCCAAAGATCCAGATCTGTCTCCCAAACTCAAGGGCATAGACTTCAATCACAGATCCCAAGTTCAATCAGTTCCCAGTTAGGGCCTGAAATCAGAAAACAGAAGGTATATGGGATCTTTGCAGGGAGCCTTGGTAGTTTGCTTTTTTCTGGGCTGGAGTGTAGCAGGTACAGTTGGCATGGAGACCGAAGTACATAGCAGAAACAACACAAGGGAATTAAGGATTCTTTAGACTCAGTGCTTCACAAGGCTGAGCCCATGTTCATTTCATCCCATATTTGGGAGAACATCCTAGAAGTTTGAATGCATGAAGAACGCTGCTTTTCACTTCTTAACAGACAGGAAGTAGAGAGAGAGGATATATAGAAACCAGCTAAGGTGAGACACAGACCCAAGTGTGGATCTGAGTCTCCATGGCAGATACAGAAGTTCCTCTTTTTTTTTTTTTGTGCTGCTTTATGGCACAAACTGGTACAGAGACTGGAGGATTGCTGCTAGCAAGGGGAGTTAAAGTGTGCCACACCTCAACTCTGGCCTAGCCCCAGGCAGGTAAGAAGAGAGAAGGAGAGATGTGAGCTCACCTGGGACCTTTTGTGAGTCTTTAACATAGTACCCAGCCCTAAACATTAGGGTCAGGGCTCTGCAGAGCATGGGCTCTGGGTAGGATGAAGCTAAGGTACACTAAGGACTGACACTGTTTCCACTGCTGGTCCCTTTTGTGTGTCACTCTCTGAAACTTCTTCCATTAATTCCTATTCTCCTGCCTTCAGTGACTGCCACTCCTAATGACATACTTCATCCAACTCAAGCCTGACTCTTGCCGGTAACCACCTCTCAATGAGGGCAATGTATTATAAAACCGGTTGACTGTGTCATCTTTGTCACACTGTCTTCATTGGCTCTGGAAACACTCTCACAGATACACCCAGATATGAGCTTTCCTATTCCTGTGCATCTTTAAGTCAGATGAAGATCACAATGGAAATTAACCACCCCCTTCTGCCTGATGAGACTTTGTTCCTATAGGTGACATGGAGACAAGTCTTCCTCAGCCCTGTTCCCACTCTGTCCCCACATTAATCATGACCACAGTGCCCATCAATAGCTACTGTAGCTAGAGGCTGATTGTACTACTCTTTCTCTGAGTGACCCATGCTCAGTCTGCTGAGTGGTTCTCGAGGAGTAGGGTCAGGGTACCTGATCATCTTAGGAGCAGAATGCAGGAGAAGAAATTTGAAGGGCAATCATGCTCCTGACAATAGACTGATGGGTAAAGAAACTGGTGTGCCACGCCAGTAGACAGAGTTCATAAATAGTTAGACTAGTTACTATAGTGAGCTTGTTCATGGTGATATCAGGAGGTGGGATTAGAGCCAATAGGTATAAGTGATAAGATTTCAAGGTTACATTTCAAGTCTCAAGGAACTTAATTTTTATTTCATATTTATATAACATGTCTAGATTTATCTTTTATGTCATATAATTCTTTGATGTGTATATATAAACGTATATACACCCCTATAAAATGTTAACAAAAAATATGCCTTTTTCCAGGGTCTAGAAAGATGGTCCAGCAGTTAAGATCATATACTGTTTTGCAGAGGACCCATATGTGTTTCCCTGCAGCCACACGGGGTCTCCAGCTTGAGGAGACCTTGTATTTCTGGCCTCTGGGAACACCTGAATTGATGTGCATACCCCCCCACACAGGTATATGCGTACTTATAAAAATGCATACAGTTTCTCTGTATTTTTACACTTTATACAATACAGAACATCTATGTCCAAATGTGTAGGATTTTCTACTTTAATAACCAATTATTCAGTAGACATCACGTGGATGCCCCATAAGGTATTTCAATCCCAAAACAAACCAGCTGTAGTAAGAATTGGAGTTTATGGATTGAGGGGCATCTCCTGAGATTTTTTTTCCACTTTAGGGGTCAATCACACACCCTCAAGTAGCAGTCAGTACTTCAGATTCACCACTGCAAATCAGGATTTCTACAACTCCATCCCTGAGTTTGATGAATTTGCAAGGTTCCACAGAACTCAAGAAAGCATGACCTATGTTTATCTATGTATTATAAAGGATTCAGGACTAAGGAGGTGGCTCAGTTACCTTCCTTAGTCGATAAAGTACTCACCATGCAAGACTGAAAAGCTGAGTTTGTATGCCCAGCACCCATGTAAAAGCCAGGCATGGTTTACATGTTTGTAATCCTAGCACTGTCGAGGCAGAACCAGATGGATTTCTAGACTTCATCTGTCAACCTGTACCAGTTCTCAACTGTGGTCCAATTCAGTGAGAGATCCTGTTTCAAAAAATAAGATGGAGACTTGGCATTAACCTCTAGCCTCCATCCATACATGCATACATAGTGCACACAGTGCTAAAAGACAAAGATCAATTTGCTTAACATGAGCACATACACCTTTATGCACACAGACACACACAGTGCTGTGAAGGATACAGATGAAGCCTCAGATGAAGATCAAGATGAGACCATGTATGAGGGAAAAATGTGGGGGCTTCCCTGCTTCCCCTGCAAGCATGGTCAGGGTTTCAGCTTTTCAGAAGGCCTGTGAACTCTGCTCTTTTTGTGTGCTTTTAACAGAGGCTTCATTATGCATGTATAATTGATGACATCATTGGCCTTTCTTCCTTTCTCGGTGGTGTGTGTTAGGGGAGGACTCAAAATTCTAACCTTCTAACCACACGGAATTTCCTTTTAACAAGAAGCTTTTCTCTGAGGCTACCCAGGAGCCCCTGGGCATCGTTCAGTCACTAGCACATGAAAAGACATGTGATTTGGAGACAGGTTAGACAGTTGTGTGGCAAGAAGCTAGAACAAAGACCAAATAGATATTTCATATTATAAGACACTATACCCCAGCCATATGAATATATTTGTTTTTATATATATACATATATATGTATATGTATATATATATGTGTATATATATACATATATATATGCAAAGGCACTTATTTCTTTATCAATCTCTGGGAAGATTTATTTTTAGGAACTGTCTCTTGTGATTCTGAGGTCTGGCAAGTCTGGAAGTGGATTATAGAAAGCCAGCTGGCAGGAAGCTGGTGGAATTTCTCTGATATCATATGAGGACAGCATTCCTTTATCTCCAAGAAATCCATCTTTGCTGTAAAGGCCTTCAGCTCATGACACCAGGCTTCTCCCCATAAGATTGTTTGCTTATCTCAAGAGTTCTTAGGTGTTGATCACATCTGTGAAATGCTGCGTTCACTGCAATCATCAAGATGAGCGTTGAACTATCTGGATGCTATCTCCCAAGCAGTTCACTGAGCACTGAACAGCATAGCCTTTGAGGTTGCCTCCATGAACTTGGTCTGGTCAGGAGGGAAGGCAGAGGTGGCCATGACCACCCAGAGAGATGCCCACATCCAAAGACTGAATTCCAACTGCGTCTCTTCAGCCAGCCTACCTTCCTCGTGCTGAAGGCAGAAGGGAGCAGGGAGATCAATATGGGCTCATTAACACTTAATTTAGGCTTTGTAGGCTAGAGCATGCCAGAAAGAGAAATGGCAGACATATACTTGTCAAAGGCATTAGCTATCATTAGCCTGTCCCTCACCTGTCAGGCTTGTAATATTTCTCCTAGTACTCAACACTGCCCATACCATGTTGACTAATGGCTTCCACCCAAACTCCACATCCTCAACTCTTCCTGTGTGGAGCTCTCATGACTGTCTTTCGCTCCAAAGCTCACTATTTATTTCATGTCCTAGTGATTGTATTCATTTCTAAGCCATTAGCATGTGAAGAGTGTTCTGGTCACCAGAGCAACCAGGAACCTGGAGTGTCCATCACCTCCCCAGTTGAGGAGATATCTCCTTCCTTCTTGGGAGGATGCCAGCTGTGCTGCGATTCCTTCCCTTTATGAGGTCTTTGCAACCTTCACTTGCCTAGTTTCTATGTAGCTCCCTCACTAAGTAAGATCCACTGGGTGCAATGCATCTTTTCTAGACTCACAACAAACCTTTTCTAGAACAGTTGACTGGTTACACAACCTTCTGGCCTCTCACCTGCTAATGTTTTACCTGTTGTACATCCTAAACCATTCCTCTCCTTTACTTTGCTCATCATCTCCCATTTTGATATCTTAGAATTCAGAGCATTGGCCAATGTGTCAAGGAGGGGAGAAAATGCAGCATATGTCCAACTCTATATGTCCAACTATAAAGTTAGATACTGCTAGAAATGAAGTCTTCTGGGGAGATAACTCTCGATGTTGCTGTTTGGAACTGTTGAAACACAGTTAGGAATCTGATGCCATTTTAGTATATTACTCTAGAACTGTAAATAGAACCCATGATTTCCCTATTGCAGGAACGCATCATGTCCTATTGTAGCTCTTCCATGAGCAATAGAAAGGGCAGGTGCTTGTCTGGAAACAGATGCATGTTGGATGAAAGTGATGGTATGTCATGGTGCCTGGCCTTGGCTTTGACCTGGTGCTGCCTGGATGCTTCTCTGCTCCTCTACACCCTCTGCCATCCTCTGAGAGGTGGAGGTGGGAGCTCTGATTTATAGTCCGGGGAAGGTAATTGATTCCCACTGCACCGGCTGGGCTTGACCTTGGGCTTACCACTCGGAGTGCATTCTAAGATGGAACACTGGCCTGTGCTTTCTGGGAGGAGTTGGAGGGAAGAGAGGAGGAGAGAATAGTGCCTGAGTGATCAACATTATACTTTTGAGACTCAGTCTCTACTTTCCAAGTGGTTTGAGGTTTGTGGGAAATGGAAAGGAAAGCTGTCTCCATGGCTTCTCCATTGTGTTATAAAATGGAATGTGTCACCCATGCTGTGCGCTGGGAGGTGCTTACAGACTCTGAAGGAGACTGTAAAGCAGTAAAGCAGGACTCCTTCTCTCCTCTGAGCCCACAGCGCCAGGGCATCCAGTGGACACAGACAAGGTAAGGTGCTTACAGAGTCTCTGAAGGAGACTGTAAGGCAGTAAAGCAGGACTCCTTCCTCCTCTGAGCCCACACAGCGCCCGGGCATCCAGTGGACACAGACAAGGTAAGGTGCTTACAGAGTCTCTGAAGGAGACTGTAAAGCGGTAAAGCAGGACTCCTTCCTCCTCTGAGCCCACACAGCGCCAGGGCATCCAGTGGACACAGACAGGGCATCCAGTGGGCATAGCCAGGGCATCCAGTGGGCACAGCCAGGGCATCCAGTGGACACAGACAGGGCATCCAGTGGGCACAGCCAGGGCATCCAGTGGACACAGACAAGGTAAGGGCTTTTCATTCTGCCTTTCGGTCCAGCTGCTGCTCTCTACGGCCAATCACTTGTTTTTCTTAATTTTCAAAGACAACTGGTGTCTGATATAGCTTCGTTTTGTTAGTAGCAAGAGTGTGCTGGGGAGTAGGGTGTGTGTGTGTGTGTGTGTGTGTGTGTGTGTGTGTGTGTGTGTAGAAACACCTGAAAATTGAAGCAAGCACCTGGATAAGAATCTAAGGTTTCATTGAGAGTAAATCAGCACTAGTGCTTGCAGGAGTCTGTGATGTGGGTTTTACAAGGCTTAATATTAGACACAACATCCAAGCTATTTTGACAGAATATGTTGGGAGAGATTTCGTGTTTTGTGAGATGGAGGTTTTTCTTTTTGCCTCAAACTATAACCTCCGTGTCCCTGGTGAAACCCTTCTTCATAGCTGGGATTGTATTAAAGGATGGAGAACTGAAGACTGTGTCTGTGACGGGGCACTGCAGGAAGGATTTGATTCTTATATAGAAAGAAAAAAATTAAAAAAATAAAAGCTCATTGTCTAGATTGTCTAGACTAGGGATAAGGCACTGGCATTAAACAGTTAATTGTCCAAGCCTGCTAGAAGCATTCAAACAGGGTATCCCAGACACTTGGCGCAAGAGTCAATGTGACTATTTCACTTCAGGGAGGGTGAGCATGGTGGGCGCCAGGGGAATATCCCAAACTAGCCTTTTTATGAGTTCCTTCTGGGAGGAAACTGGAGACTGTCCCCCAGTATTTTGGGGTTTCTTCTCTCTTTCATCCCTACAGTTCTTTATGGACTTCCTTTGGTCAGACCATCTAATGTTACTTCTGTCAATAATCGCAGGGGAGATGCTGCTCTGTATGGGTTGGAAGTAGTTTTCTCTGTCTTCACCTTTGCATGAGTCAGGATTTTCAGCCGGTGACAAAACATCAGACAGAAACAAATGAAGAGAGGGAGAATTTATGTTGCATTCAGAGGCTGTCAGCCTGTTGGGAAGGGATGGTATGGCCTGGGAGAAAGGAGAGAGAGAAGGTGAGTATATAAATATGACTTCCATCCCAGAACCTACATGGTAGGAGAGAACCAATCCTGCAAGTTGACCTCTGACCTCCTCAAGTATCCCCAGGCACATGTGCCCATTCATGTACACAAATTAAGTAAATAAATGTAATAAAAATTAACTATATGTATGCATAAACACACATGGTTGCATTGGATCCCTTTCTTTTTCCTTTTTTATTGCCCCTAGGCCCTCAGCCTGCTGCCCACACTCAGGGCAGGCACATCTTCCCTACCTAATCACATCTGGATATATCCTCCCAGACACGCCCAGAGATCTGCTCTTTGCTCTGCATGCATCGCAGTCCAGTCAAGAACCTGCCACCCCTCTCCAGTTGCATCTGAAGGGAATAACTAGAATTTAGCACCATCTTCCGGGTGGCTCAGAAATGGCACCTCCAGCGGTCTAGCTTTACTGTCTGTCTGAAGGACTGGATGCTTTCTCTGTGCCTGCCACAATGTCTAGCACAAACCACACACTCAATAAACAAGTCTGAAAGGTTGGAAAATGGTAGAGGAAAGGGGAAAAATGGCTGAGGGGAGAAGGAGGGAAGAGATGTCCTTATTAGAAGTAAGTGAATCTTTTCATACCACAACATGCTGGAACATTCTTTTAAAAGAAAGGGACAAGATCACTTGGCATTCTTTGTCAGTAATGGACCTTCAGGCTCTTCTGTCTGTGGAATTTCAAGGCCACATAAATTCCCCTGGAACTTAGTTATTTTTGGAAGTTTTAGAAGAGGTCTGTGCGGTAATGAGGCTATAGTTATAATTATATATTAAATGATTAAGAAGGCAATCTTTTTTTCACCACTCACAATCAATAGAAGGATCTTGCTTTTTTTCAGTCCTACCAAACTGTTTTAGCAAATTTGTTTTTTAAAGTTCTTTTTATTAAAAAAAATAGCAAGTTTTGAGGGCT
Organism: Mastomys coucha; assembly: GCF_008632895.1. Lineage (NCBI taxonomy): Eukaryota > Metazoa > Chordata > Mammalia > Rodentia > Muridae > Mastomys > Mastomys coucha. The sequence continues at coordinate 2,351,775 of NW_022196894.1, forward strand.
AGAATGATGCCTTAGTGGTTAATTGCAGGCATTGCACTTCTACAGGATTCTTGGCACTCAGATCTGTCTGTAACTCTAGTTCCTAGAAATCTGACACCCTCTTCTGGCCTCTGCAGTAACTAGTATACACATTCACAGAGTGACAGATACACACACACACACTTTAAAAAGTAACATAAAACATTAAAAAGCAATGTCTAACTAATGAACTTTGCATTGCTAAACTCAGGAACAAGTCTGTGGTTGAAGAGGCACCCTCATTCCTGGAAAGAGTTTGATTGAAGAATCTATTCCTGGTTTCCCTCATATCCAAATCCATCAGAAAATAATCCTTTTTTAAGGAAGATATGGACATGAGGGTCAAAAGTTGGGCTTCTTACCAGCAGTTGGCATTGAGGACTTAAAAATGGAATCCCAGCAAATACATATATTATTTACATGCATTGGGATGCCTGTCCCCTGAGAACACAGATAAATATAGCTCTTTAGATTTGGCCATTAGTGTGAGAAGCCTAATATTAGGTACTTTAGAGCAGAACCAAAACACCCCGTTACAATAGAGCCACATCAGAAGTGGCCTTTGTTTCTCATTTATTTCAAATCCACCCACCTGGAATGGCACAGAGGAACCTGGAGAAGTAGCTGGAATTGGACAGGCAGATTCATGGAAAATTCTGGTCATAAATTGAACAACACAACCTTGACCTTTTACTTGACATTGGAGTTCAGGGAAATTCATTTTCCTCCAACCAGTTCTCCTAGGAAGTTTGCACCTAAGTCATAAAACAACACAGTGAAATGACGCCCACACATGCAGTATCTCCACTAACTTCTTTGGGGCGCATCCTCGAGAGGAGGCGTATAATTTAATATTTTTCATCTAATGCTTGGAGTAAAGCATGCCATCAAATTGAATTATTTGTCAGGTTTTCATCTTGTTCCTTTGATTTTGATTATCCAGCATTTTCTACATCCTACTCACTAAATTGAAGAGGGTCACAGCTCTTTTTGTGTGCTAAAATGAAATGTAACCTTGACATGGAAGGACAGGAAAGACTTTTTATGAAATAGATTTGATTTCTATAAAAGTGAATGAGTGTGCTTTTTTGATATGCCAGCCAGAATAGATGCTGTTAACAGATAGGAAACTCAGTCTATTTAAAAATCTATTAGCACATTTTTAAGTGTACAATACAGTGTTGTTGAATCCAGGTACTGTATCAGGTCATTTCCTAGATCCTGTGAGCAAATGCCTGTCAGGAAATAGCCTAAAGGAGGAAGCATTTATTTCATGCACGGCTATGGGGTACAGTCCTTCATGTCAGGAGAAGCATGGCAGCTGGAACCTGAGATGGCTGGTTGTATTTATCTGCTGTTGAAAGTAGGAAGGGGACAGGAAACCAAGCTAGGTTATTAAACTTCAAGGCCTGCCCTTAATGATCCCACTTCCTCTTAGGCTCCGCCTCTTAAAGGTTCCACAACCTTCTCAAACAATGCCACGTGCTGAAAGTAAATGATTAAATCCATGATTCCCGTGGGGTAACTTTACACACTAAAGCTACCCCAGCAGGTGCCACGCTGGACAGTGTGAGTCCTGAACTAGTCAGTCACACAAAACTGAAGTGTCAACTTTTTTCAAAAATATATATTTATTTGTGTATGTGCCATGGTGTATGTGTGTGTGTGTGTGTGTGTGTGTGTGTGTGTATGGGTATGCATGTGTACAACATGTGAGAACCTATTCTTTCCTCCTACATGGACTTTGGGAATTGAATGTGGTGGTCAGCCTCAGCAGCAAGCACTATCCCATGGGGCCATCTTACTGGCCTGACTGCTCTTTATAGAAAGGCTAGCTCACTTATGAAGAGTTCCTAGTCACACTTTGCGTTTTGCCCAGTGAGTCAGATGTTGAAGTAGCTTCAGTCTTGTCAGTGTGTTCTCAATTCTCAGGAATAGTGCCGAGCCTTGAAAGGCTGGCCATGGCTTGTAACTGATCTTTTGTCTTCATATCACTTACTGACGTGGGATCTGGGATCAGCTACTCAATTTGTCCATGGCTGCAACAAAATGCCTGAGCAGGTCAATATAAAGTGAGAAAGATCTCAGAGCTTTCAGCCCGAGGCCTGATGGTTTTATTGCTTTGGTCTGAGGTGGGGGAGGGCATTATGATGGAGCAGGTGTGGTGGGATGGGGCAGCTGGAAGGCAGAGAGGTAGAGAGAGAGAGGGAGGGTACACACACCTACACAGACACACACAGACACACACATACACACACACACACACACACACACACACACACACACACACACACGCACACGGCAAGGATGTTAGTCCTTCAATGCTGAGGAGATAGACCAGTTGGTAAAGTTCTTGAATCAGGAGTAGGAAGATCTTGTTTAGGTCCCTAGCACCCACATAAATAAGCCAGGTGCAGAGGCATTTGCAAAACGAATGCAGGAAGAGGCTACGGGAGGATCCCCAAGGCTTTGTTTTAGTAGCATAACTTGAGTCTGTCTTTTTGGCTTCCACATACAAGTGCACACATATGTGTACTTCTCCACACACAGATGTACCCTGCCGAGGTACACTTCCAAGGACCTGCCCTTTATTACAAGGCCCCATACCCTAACAGCGCATTCAGCTGGGAACTGCCCCGCGGTTTACCCTAGATAAAGCTAGCTAGCGCCCTCCTGCTCCAATTACCTCTCAATAGCGCCACCTGCTGGAAATACATTTCTCATGGAAACATTAGCGCAGGTCTTCATTTAACTACTCTGAGGCAGTTAAGTAGGAAGAGTCCAATGAATGCCCAGGATTGGCCTTGAAACGCTGGGGGTGTCACCTCCCCTCTCTTCTAGGTGAATCCAGTCTGACACAGCATATCATTTGGGAATGGACAGACCCGGTTAGCACCATAAAACATGCATTTTTATTTATCAGGTTGAGGGTGTCACACTTTAGGAAATAGGCTTCAGGCACAGCGGGACTAAGCAGTTCAATGTCTGTGGCCAGCGATGTCTCTTTCTCTCTTTCTCTCCACCCTTACTTCTTTCTCCCGTTCCTTTTCAGTGTCTTGTACAGGGACTTTATGTACAGTGTAAGCACGATTGCTCATGGTAACTTAAAAATCCCACATGCAAACATTTCCCTTCCTCTGTAGCTCTAGAGATGTCTCATAAAGGTCAGGAAATGTCTGAGATGCAATTGGGGAGCTACCCACAGTGATGTCACTGTGTGGGTTGATTTGCTCTCATGAATTCCTGCCAGAGCATAGTAGTCCTCTTACAGGAAGAACAGCTGCTCTTGACAGTTGGTGAGGGTAGTCTGGGAGACTTCCTTCAGGGGAAGAGTCCTGGGACAGAGCATAGGGACACTGGAGTGGGTATAGTAGTTGAAGAGAGCCACTGGGCTCAACTCTGAATATAACAGGAAAAGTGGGGTTTTATAACCAGAGAGCAGTGTAGTGGACAAGTCAGTGGTTCGAAAAATGACTAAGAGAAAGCATCGCCACTGAGGGCTGACTCAACTAAGCTGATCTAGAAGGGTCTGTGCTGACATTCACAGTGAAGCCTGAGCAGTGGGTGTCATGATGTTTTAGAGAGGAAAGAGTTTTTATACTTCTTATCCCAGCCATCACTGAAGGAAGTCAGGACGGGAGCCAAAGCAGAGGCCATGGGAGTACTGCTTATTGATTTGGTCCCCATGGCTTGCTCCGACTGCTTTCTTATACAACCCAGGGGTGGCACCACTGACAGGAAGCTGGGTCCACCCACATCAATCATTAATCAAGAAAATATCTGACAGAATTGCCTACAATCTTGGGGGGGCACTTTGTCAATTGACATTCCCCTTTTCCAAATGACTTTAGCTTGTGTCACACTGACAAAACAAACAAACAAACAAAACCAAAACAACAAACAAAAATCCCAAACAAAGCTGTCCATCCAGCACTTTTGGGGATGAGGACTCAGAGGAGTCTCATGAGAGATGAGTCAGGAATCTTCTTGTGTACTCCTAGCGTGCTTCCTCCAGAGTAGACAGAGGTCTATGAATGAAGAGCCCAGATAACACACTAACTAACCCATGCAAGTGTTTTCCTTGGGGCTGGAGTGCTCAAGTGCTCAACCCCATATGCTACTCATGCAGATGACTCAAGATAAGTTCCCAGAATCCTATCTGGGCAGCTCACAATCATCTCTAACTACATCTCCAGGAAAACAGACACACAGATGGGCAGCTAGAGAGGCAAACACACACACACACACACACACACACACACACACACACACACACACTGGATATAAAACTGTACCCATCTTAATTGCAGGTGGGAACACAGTCTTTCTTCCTTACCTAAACCACACAAAGTATCCCTTTGAAAGATGGAAAAGCTCAGTGTCAAGGTCCTGACCTCAACAGAATGGATGGATGAGGACATCTGAAACATTCTCAGTGAAGGCCTTAAGAGCAGGACCATCAGGTCCAAGCCAGGGGACAAGAGAAGATCAATACTCCATGAATGTACCCATAGGCTCTGCCTAAAGAGGAGAGACAGTAGACTGGGCTCTCAGGACAGGACAAATCATGATGGTAGTATCCAGGAGGTCACCATCCTGGGAGCAACGTCTGATGTCAAGCTTGCCCAAGATTACAGACCTGGGCAAGGTTAGTCTCACTTGCAGCCCCATAAGCCTGCCTTGCTAACTCTTTGTGGCATCTTTTCATGGGTGATCCTGCAGGCATGACTGTGCTCAGATCCTTTCAGGCTTGCCAGCCTTCAGGTCCTCAAGTTCAGCTTCTTGTCACACATAGTGCATCTGCCACAGCCTCTGTTTCCTGCTAGCCTTTTGGGAGATGGCTGGAGCCACTCTGGTGTCACAGTTGACATGGCAACTGGGCCAGGTATGAGCTAACATACAACACCATTTAGTGCTTGAGGTGTTAAAAAACAAATCACATCTTTAAAAGGTCAATGTGGTAGGGACTAACTATGTTAGCTTGGCAACACAGGGCTGGGGTGAGCCGGTTCATTATTCCTGGAATTAGAGGAGTCCTGTGGCCTCCTTGCAGAGTGCTGGGAGGACAGCAGGTGGAGGAAAATCCACTGCAGTGTGTCAGTGGGAGACCCTGCATGCTGTGCACATGCATCCCTCTGGGAAGGCTTACCAATGCCCTATATTTGGCCGCATGCTTTTTCATTCATTTTCTCTCTTCCAACAAACTGCATTTAGGATGATTGATACTTTGGCTGCTTCTGTGGCCTCTCATCCCCAAATCCACAGGAACTGGGAGTTAGTCACAGATTTACTAGAATCAAGAGATGGGGCCTTTAGGAAATATGATGGTTAGTCACCAACTCAATAAGACTTAGAATCACCATGGAAACACACCCCTGGATGTGTCTGTCCCCGAGGGTGTTTCCAGGTCTAACTGAGGAAAGTGAATGGCACCTTCCCATGGTCTTGGGTCTGAATAAAAATAGAAAATGAGCCGAGGCAACCGCAGTCATCTCTGCTTCCTGGCTGTGGATGCAATGTGGCCAGCCTTGTACCACTGCTGCCATGCCTTCTTCCTGCTATAGCAGACTGTATCCTCAAACTGAGCCAGCCCAACCCCTCTCTTCCTTCCTTGAGTTACTTTTGTCAGGCATTTGTTACAGCAGTGAGAAAAGTAACTCGTACAGGAGGTGCTTATGCTACAGTGACTGCTCTCTTATTACAGGATTAATGTCCTCAGAAAAGACACTTTGTTCCTTTCTGCTGTGTGGCAGGATATAGAAGGTACCATTTTAGAGAACAGGCCCTCACCATACACTGAATCAGTAGACTGCTTCACCTTGGACTTCCCAACATGAAGAACTCTGAGCAATCAGTTTCTACTGTGTGTAAATTGCCCAGATTCTGCTATCTTTCTATAGTATCCTGAACAAGTGAAAAGGGTATATTTGGAATAGTTTTGGAAGGAAGATATTGCACTTGTTGGAACAGCCTGCTCATAAACCTAGACATACTTGTAGCATTATGAAAATTACCATAAGATACTGATGTTGTCTGCCACCAGAGTATAGTTTCAGGTCTCTCTGGGTAGCATGCTAATACATGTTGGGGATAACAACTAGGGTAGTTGTCTTAGCTAGGGTTTTACTGCTGTGAACAGACACTATGACCAAGACAACTCCTGTAAGAACAACATTTGATTAGGGCTGGCTTACAGGTTCAGAGGTTTGGTCTGTTATCTTCAAGGTGGGAACATGGCAACCTCCAGGCAGGCATGGTGTAAGAGGAGCTGAGAGCTCTACATCTTCATTTAAAGGCCGCTAGGAGAAGACTGGCTTCCAGGCAACTAGGACGAGGGTTTCAAAGCCCACCCCCATAGTGACACACCTACTCCATCAAGGCCACACCTACTCCAACAAGGCCACATCTCCTAATAGTGCCACTCTCTGGGCCAAGCACATTCAAACCAGCACAGTCGTTAATCTTTAATTGTTAACTTGACACGATCTAGAAGAACCTGAGGAGAGAGTCTCAATGAGGGACTGTCTGGACCAGGTAGGCCTATGGACATATCTGTTGGGGATTGTCTTGATTATTTTAATTGGTGAGAAAAGAACTAGCTCACTGTGGGGGTACCCTTCCTTGGTCTGGGTTCTATAATGCAAAAGAGCAGAGTTGAACACAAGGAAACATACATCCAACCTCCCTCCGCTGTTGACCGTGGGTGTGATAGGAACAGCTGCTTTAAGCTCTTCCCGCCCTGACCTCTCTACGGTGACAGACTGGAACTTGCAGTTGGGAGCTAAAATAAACCTTTTACCACATTTCAAGTTGCTTTTTATTTTCAGAGTATTTTTTTCACAACAGAAATGAAACTAGCACAGTATTTGGTCGGGGTCTTGTCTGCTGTGTGTATGGTCCAGGGCTGTATCACCAATATTGCATAAAACAAACATGAAACCCAAACCCACACAATAGTCATTATAACTACAGGGGGAAATGCCAGTGTAGTGATGTTATTGTGGGAAGGGGAATCTCTGCTTTTTGTTTGAGTGAGTGCTGTGCAGTGCACATGGGAGGTTATGAGGTGAGCCAGCTGTAGGAACAAAGTCTATCATCCCACCATAGATCTGTTTAAGTCCCCAGCATCTTTCTGTGGAGAGCTGGTGATCCTGACCTTCTGTGGGTAGCTATTTTGTGAGGACGTTCCCACCATGTTTCCTGACTTACCTGAGTCATGGGACCCAAGCCTTTCATCCTTGCTGGGCTCTTAGCCTTGCCAACCCCATACCCATTGCTAGTGTGTGTCCTCTCTAACCCTCTGGGTGCTCTCTATCTTTTTATACAGAGTTTTCATTCCACCCTAAGCCTTAGCACCATCACCAGGAAAACAGGAATGATTCTTGAGGGTTGTCAAGTCTATGGAGAGCCTCCAAAAGGCCAAGGAAACATTTGGAATTCAGAAGGCAACTGAAGACAATATTCTAAGGGGGAAACATGACGATTCTTTGAGATAAAGCTGCACATGAAACAGCTATGATGGGTTGGGTCCAAATATGGTTCACCTATGAACTGAGATATATGACTCCTTTTTGTGAAAATCATCTACAAGTATGTGTCCATCAAAAAACCAGAAATTTAAAATTGAAGTTAAATAATAAATATGCAGGCATTTTAGGCAAATAGTTGAAGGGTATGAGTAGACTTGGGGCAACTGACCAAGCCCCTTTTGATGGGGGCTGTTTTTGTTTGCTTTGTTTGATTTTTCTAAGTCAATTAACCTCTGTTAATGTAAAAGTACATGAAGAGATAGCCACAGCCCTGTTCTCCATTTGAAGGCACCCACACCTCAAATCCAAACTGCATGAGAATCCCTAAGACCTGAAGCATCCATGCTCCAGAAATGGAGTTTTATTCATGTTACATTCTCAAAGGTCAATTGTAGTTAAAAAGCAGGTGTGTGCGCGCACACACACGTATGTGTGTGTGTGTGTGTGTGTGTGTGTGTGTGTGTGTGTAGAGAGAGAGAGAGGGGGGCATGCACAAATATATACAGGTACATGTGCAATAGTATCGTTCTTCATTTGCTCTGCACCTTGATTTTTTGAGACAGGGTCTCTCACTGACCTGGAGCTCACCAGGTTGGCTAGGCTATCTGGCCAGTGAGCCTCAGGGACCTGCCTGTCTCTGCTTCCCCAGCTCTGGATGACAAATGTGCCCTACAACATCCAACTTTTACCTGAGTACTGTGGACCAAACTCGGATTTCTGTGCTTGTTTGGCAAGCGCTGCACCAGACAGGCCAATCCTCAGTTCCAGGAGGTGATTTGCAACGAATGTAGAGCATTGTGTCACCTTTGTCTATGGAGTTTAAAAATAGACCAGGAAATTCTCCTAGTGGGTCTCAGATGCACTAAAGTTGACTGGGGAAGGCAGTTACCTAGGTGGCTTTAAAGCTAAGAAAAACAAAAGTCACCCAAAGTGAGTTAGAACTGGATCCTGGCATCCCCCTTCTCGGTTCATCCAAGAGCATTGCTAAATACAACAAGGTTCCAGGGGCCGTCTGAAACTACCTCCTACCCCTACCCAGGATTAATCTGCCACCACAGATGAAATGTTCAGGAGTTCAGGCCTCTGTCACTATTTTTATATTTTTTCTGTTAGAACTGTGAATCTGCCCACCATTTATGGCGGGATATTTTTTACTCAAGGGCTGCAGATCAAGGTTGTTAGATGTTACTCTTTTTTTTTTTTCTCTACCTCTTTTAGTTATTTTAGGTGCTTAGCTGTTTGTGCTCTCTGCTGCCCCCTGTTGCTCTTGACTGAGAACAACTCGGTTTCCTTTGAAGGCAATTCTTAAAATAACAGTGACTGAAGGTCTTTCAGTAAAGGAGGGCATTGGGTCCCTGGCTGCTCAGAGGCTGTCTGGCCAGTGATACAGACTTTAAATGAAAGTTGAGCTAAACAGGGAGAAGGTAACCAGCAGACACAGGGCATCCAGGGCTCATGAACACCCAAAGGAGGATGGATGCTTGTGAGCCCCTATCCCGTTGTTGGGTTCTGTTGTTTTAGAGTTTCAGTATCTGATTCTCTTCAGGTACACAGATAATCTCTTATCCCCAATTTCTCCAGGTATTGACCTAGCCCAGAGCTTACAGTTTGAAGGGAGCAGAGCTGCACCATGTGGTAGGGCTATTCTGAGTTCTGTAGTGCCTTGGCTTCTTTTCTGTGACCGTGAGTCTGTCAAGGAGTTTCCTCAAGGGAAGAAGGGTTTGCTCTGCCTCATAGTCCAAGGTATCTTTCATCCTGTGGGGATGTTAAAGCAACGGGAGCTTGAAGCCACTGGTCAAGCTATATCCATAATTGCATCCACAATCAAGAGCTTGAGAACAATGAACTGTTCCATAATTATACCTGCTGTGAGGAAGTGGAGAACAATAAACTGTATTCACAATTGTACACATACCCACTGTCAGGAAGTAGAGAGCAAGGAATTAATGCTGCTGCTCTGCTCCCATTCCCCATTTATACAGCTCAGGATTCCATCTAGGGAATAGTGCCACCCACAGTGGACCAGTCTTCTTGTCTTAATTAACTTAGTAAGATAATCCCTACAGGCAAGCTCAGAGACCCATCTCCAGGGTGATTCTAGACTTTGTCAAGTTGACAACTAACATTATCACGTACAGTCAGATTATTGCTTGAAGTAGAAGCCTCAAGCCTTAGCATCTGTATGACTTGCAAACATCACATCAGCTCCCTGAGTATCTCTGTAAATTTGAGCTCTGGTAGGATCTTATTTCAGGTTTCTCTAAGAAGCAAAGAGCATATCTGTCTTCTCTCCTTTTCAATCTTCACCAGACTCCTGTGAGACACTCTCACTGAGCACCCTATTTCACAACTTAGAAGTTGAGGGGCAGCAAGATGACTCACCTGGCAAAAGCACTTGCTACTAACCCTGACAGTCTAAGTTGGATTCCTGGATCCCACTCCTGCAAAATGTCCTCTGATCTATAGCATGGACACAGTGTGTGTGGGAGTGTGGATGCATGTTGAGTATGTCTAAAACAGAGAAAGTTGTATTTAAAGACAAGAGGGTTGAAATTGAAGGGTTAAGCATTCTAGTATAGGGATATAACATTTGAAAGATGTTTCTGTTTGTTTTGTTTTCTTTTTGTTTGTTTGTTTGTTTTTTGAACTGCAAATAATGGAAGACTCACTAGAAGAGACTTCACCATGTAAGGACATTGTCTTCTGTCATTCTTCTTCAAGGTAAATCACCAGAGTTGTTTTGATTTGCTAATGCAGGAATATGGCTGAGAGTCACATTGAGTTGTATCTTGCCACCCTGCTCTCAGAGCATAGAATTCCAGCTATAGCCCCTCATGATGCAATAGGGCTACCACAGCTCCAGGCCACCATGGCTCTAAACTGCCACGGGTCCAGGCATCCTGTTCTCAAATAATCATCGCCAAAGGTACACCTTACATTCAGATCAGAGAAAAACTTCTGTTCTAGAAGATTCTAAACAAACACCATCTTTTTTAATACATAATCTGGTCCAAGGCAGCTGCTGAATATTAACATGGTGCTGTCTATTCAGCCACACTCTGAGGAGAGTCACGTTCTAGAGGAAGGGGTAGAAGGTAGTACACAATGCTGTGTGAATCGTGGCCAAGCTTCAGTGGGGACAGTGGGATTTGGGAGACTCAGATCCAACCACACCGAAAGCACCTGCTCTAAGACCATATGTGCCAGGTAGAGTCTTTCCTTTGACTGGTGGTCATGTCTTGCTTTCTTTTTCCCCTTTTATTGTATGGATGCATATGCTTGTGTTTGTGAATGTACATGTATATGTACAGTGTGTAGAGGCCAGATGACATGCTGGCCATATTTGTGTATATGTGTGAGTGGAGAGGTAGGACAATAATTTCTCACTGCATCTGGAGTTCACTATGTAGAGTGAGCTGGCTAGGGAGCCCCAGGGAGCCCCTATCTTTGCCCCTCTTCTTCTCTGGAACTACAAGCACACCACTATGCTAGGCTTTTAAATACTGATTATAAGGACTAAACTGTCCTTGAGCTTGCCTAGCAATCACAGTACTGCTTGGAGCCATCTCCTACCACTTTCTTCTGCTCTTTGATTTGCATCACAGCAGCCCAAAGGGCTCTTTCTAACTGTTCCTATCCTCTCAGCCCCAGTGAGCACTGGCCTCCTTTGAGAAGAGCTGGCGCCATAGGACTCAGTGAATATATTTGGAGGGAGAATCAAGGAGAGATGAACCAAGGTGTTTGGTGTATTTTTAAAAATATCCCCATATTTAGTTATGATGTCAAACTTTAGAAAATGAGAAAAGGGCTGGTATATTGGATCAAGTGCCCTGGCTCTGGCTCTGAACACATTTTGACCTTGGACAAGTTAATCTTGTGAGTATAATGTTACCTCTCTCCTGGGAGCATCATCACTGAGATGCTTTTTGCAGAGCACATTTTCACAGTTCCCAGGACTTTCCAGTTCTCACTAATTCTCCCCAGTTAGTGTCATTTCTTAACTCTGAGCCTTTTGGCTGTCAAAGATCAAGGATCTTCTCCGTTAGCTTAATAGCTCCTGACACCTAAGTTAGTGGCATGAGGAAGAGCCTCCTCATCTCTTTCTCCCTTACCTCTCTCTTCTGTCTTGACATTGGGGTTCTGAGGTCAGCAGTAAAATCACACACTTGGAGATGCCAGGTGGGCACACCTCTGCATGGCTTCAGCTTTTTACATTTGTCGGGAGGAGCATCTTGAAACTCTGCTGTTGCAGAGACTGAGATCTCGAATGACTAATTCATTTTGACCTTGACCTATTTATTTGACTGAAGTGGTTAATGGCTGGATAACCAGACTCTGAGATGATATCTCAGCTTCCTTTCCATTTCCTTGTGAGAAGAGTGTGTGGCAGTGGGGGGGGGGGGAAGGCTAGATAGTAATCAGAACTCATTTGCAGGAGTGGTTTTCTTTCCCTGATCAATTTGACTAAATCTACTTCTGTCCCCAGCTCGATTCATTCATTCACTCACACATTCACGTAATTTCAGGCACAGTGCTGGCGTTTGGGTCCATGCCACATACTGGATCTCTGTGGCTGGTGGCCCATCCCTGTCTACATCCTACCTTATAACCATCCCATAGAGGACCTCTTCTTTTGCATGAAGATTTTGAAACAGTATTTGGAAGTGGAATGCTGTATGTTACCTGAATAGCATGTGTCTCTACACTGTTGCTCTGTTACTGTACACCCTGCCCATGCTTTGCCTATTGAAAAGTTTTTATGCAAAACCTCTATCATCCTCTGCCTCTGTTGGGTTTGATTGAATGCCCCGGCTGCTATGCAGAGAACTTTCTGATACTTCTCATGATGATAGCATCCTTGTTTATTGAGGACCAAGGACTCTTAGGATTTCTGCTAAAGCATAAATCAGGAATGAGTGTATAGTCCTTGGTTCCTGTAAAGCACAGAGCTTACAGCTGTGCTATTTACTGACCTATTGAAGTCTGTGTTAGCTGGAGTGAATTTGGGTAAGATAGAAGTGGCTGTTTTCATTGTGTCTGAAGTCATTGTCAGGGTGGTCATTTATTATTGTTTGCCAGGAAAGCATGGAATTTGAAGAATCCCATGTTGTTTGTAATATGTATTGTAGTGGACCTGAAGCTATTTACTTATTCATTTTGATTTTTCAAGACAGGTTTTTTTTTCCCCCTGTGTAACTCTGGCTGTCCTGAAACTAGGTCTATAGTTCTAGACCTTGAAATCACAGAGAATGCCCTGCCTCTGCCTCCAGAGTGCCACCACACCCATCTCTTACTCCATCTTACTGCTTTGAGCAAAAATAGATGTTTTCCAAGCTAAGACAAGCTATTTTTAAATAGTGTCCTCCCAGGGGGTGTGTGTGTGTAAATGTGAGGTTCAGTGAACAATCTTGTGTGTACCTTTGTTTGAGACAGCATCTCTAAATGACCTGCAGCCCACTATGTAGGCTAGACTGACTGGTCAGTGAGTTCTGGGGATTCTCCACTGTGGAGGATTACAAGTGTGGGCTACCATGTACAGTATTATCTTTTCCTGGGTTCTGAGAATAAAAATCAAGTCTTTGTGCTTATGTAACATGCACTTCACTAGCTTAGCATTCTCCCCTGTCCATGGTGTTATATCTTGCTTCAGTGGGGCAAAAAGAGACAGCACATCTTGCCCTATTTGGCTTTGCAGCCTTTCCATATTAAAAGCATTTGGGTATTAAAGAAAGAACACATAAACCACCCAGAAAATACAGAGTTGAGACCTGAGAAAAACCTGTAGCAGAAATCATGCAAGTTAAGTCTCCTGATCCCTGGGAGGTTTGCCTCAAAAGGTGATGCAGCAAAAAGAAGCGGTGGGCACAGAAATGAGAGAGGCTTGCCCTAGGAGGAACAGAAAAAAATTTGATGGGAATCTAATATTTTTCAGCAAATTTGGATCATGAGAGGAAAAGATAGATGTATGAGGAAAGATTAGATTTCTACACCTATGTGGACTTTGAAACTACCACATGGTAAGAAGCACATTTCAAGGACATTTCCATCCCATGAGAAGGCAAGAATTAAAACATAGCCCACCTGGTGTGTGTGCACCCCCTGCCACCATTCCTATTTAACACGGCATTTCATCTCCACGTGGCCTTATCCTGTGTGTGTGTGTGAATACATTGATATAGCCATGACGAAAAAGTCCTAGTTTCAGAGGTAACTTTGACATCTGTGAATACATTTTACATTAGAAAATTTTGGATCACTTTACCTCTGTTTTTTAAGATGGCATAAGATGGTTACAGTGAATTATGTTTCTAATCCTAGTCTTCCACGGGCTGAGACTGAGGAGGACTGTCAGTAGTTTGGAGCCAGCTTGGGCTAGGTAGTGAGTACCAGGCAGGCTAACCTGGGCTAGAGAGCTATACTCTGTTTCAACCTCATCTCTCTAAGGTACCTCAAAAGGTGGCACATATATGTCTTCATACCATAAATGTTTCTAAACATTTAGAATCCTTTCGCGGTGTTCCATATCATAGAGCTTGGTCCCCCTTTCTTGGGGATTCCAGTTGTTATATGCATTAATGCCTGTGTTTAGCTTGTACTTACAGGGCTTCAAAGATTTTGGAGTAGCTTTAACACAACTTCATAGTGCAGACATATGAAGTATATAATCTCTGGAATTCAAGCTCATTATCTGTAAAGAGTGATCATAAGGTCCCTGCCTCTGACTCACTCAACCAGAACATTTACCTCTGCATTATTTTGTTTCTCCTCTTTTCAGCCTAGCTGCATCAGATGGTTTGCACCTATTTTCCTTGGGAACTCTGCAGCAGCCCTAGAACAATATGGACCATGCCATTAGTAAGGGCTCTGCACAGATGCCCTTTTGTCACACATGTTGATTACCAAGAGCAGTGTGATTAATCTCCCTTTCTGATGTGGTTTAGTGATCTCCATTTGTCTATTAGCAGAAATTATCTAGATGAGTTTTTCTAGTGATACATAAGCACATTAATTATTCACTTCTCCGTTCAATGGCCGTCCATCCTTAACTTTATCCAACCATCCACATATGCCCTAATCTCTTCATCTAGCTGCCCCCTGCTTCCTCTTTCATCTATCTATCCATCCATGTATAGTCACATCCACTTGTCTGTTCATCTATCTATCCTTCAGTAATCCATTCTTCTATCCTTCTGTTCCTTCATCTTCCCTCTATCATTCATGCATTCCTTCATCCATCCATCTTATTGTCTTCTATAATCTATGAGGGATTTTGAACAACTGGAAGATGTTATGCAGAGTGACCCAATGTGCTTGTACTTTAAGTACAGATATTCCCAGAAGGATCTTGAGTCTCCTGCTTTTCTGACAGACACCTGAGGGCTGGGTTAGGTATCTGTTATTATATTTGATATATTATTTTGATATATTTGATATATTATAGTGATAATATATTACATATTATATTTGATAAAATATGGGAATAGATTAGTCACATGGTCTGCGCAGGTGTGAACACTGTCAGGTTCAAATTGGGCAGTTTACAGAACTAAATAAGACAACCACCATTGAGGGCTCAGAGCATCATGTACTCTGCATAAAGAAACTCCCTGAATCCTGGAGATTTCCAAAGATATAAAAGTGTGTTTCCCATTGCTGAACAAATGTGTGTAATCTCATTGGTTTAAAACAATGTGATTTATTCCCTACAGGGTCTGTAGGTCACTGTCTCCTTAGGTTTAAAGGATGACATAGACAGAGCGCTGTTTCTGGGGGAGGCTTTGAATAGGGTTTACTTTACAGCCTTTCTCGATTCTGGAGACTGCTCCTCACTCCCAGGCTCTTGACCTTCTCCTCCAACCTGAAAGCACAAAAAGGTAGGTCAAGTGAGTCTCACCTCATAGCCCCCTATTCCTCTACCTCTCTCTTCTATATTTTCAGAAGGTGGTGATTATATTGGTCTCCCCTTGGTAATACAGCATATCAAGGAGTCAATGCAGTAAGGAGCTGAAATTCCTATTAGTCTCAACAGGTTTGGAATTGCAACAGGGAGATCTATGGTAGGATCGTTCCTGGAAAGACATGAAGAAACATCTACTAACCCCAGAGAGGGGACTGAAGACACATACAAGGAATGATTCTGTCCAAGTCTAACTGGATGGGTAGGAAGTTGGTGAAGATTAGTATAAGAATAAGGGTGAGAAGTAACTTCCTAGAGCATGAACAAATCAGAGTAACCATGTGACTGAAAAGGCTATCCCAGCAGGGCTGAGAACTCATGAAAGATGCCTCCCTGGAATTCTCTACTTGATGTGTATGTAGTTCAGCAAGTTTGAGAGTCTCTCCCCTACAGTTCATTTACTACTTGTATAACCTTGATGAGGAAGGGCCTTATGACTCTTGTAAGTTTCAGTACCTTTCTGAGACTTGTAAGTTTTGTTTACTTCCTGAGCTTTGTAGGTTTCTTTTATTCTCTGAGTCTTAAGGAGCCTCCTACCAGGAGGGAATGTTTACACTTTCACAAACAAGTACAGGACAGCAGGAGAGCGTCTATAGAAAGCATCCTTCTACAGACTTTGCAACACCATCTGTCTACTCCTCACCACGCTGTTATCAGCCACTGAGGGTTAAAAGTGAGATCTGAGCTTTTAAGTGTCTGTCTCCAAAGTCAGCAGGTGCTAAAAGGCAAATCTCAGCCTGATGTGGGTGATCAAGGCTGCCGGAAAAGTCTCCAGTTTTGATGATCTCATAAATCAATGAGTTTTACTACAAGCTCTAAAGCTGGAGCTTACCATATTGACCCTTCCTCTTCAGATGCAGAGCACAGCCCCCAAGGCAGGACTTTCTGTTCTTTTGACAAGCTAACATCTCTAATTAGCTCCAGGGCCTCTCAGTACTGTAAATAAAGCACAGAAGGAACCATTTTTTTGTCTTTTACTCTCTTACCCTTGGGTCTGGAAGCTCTGCAAATGGAGTGTCTGTGGTTAGGGAGGGGCTACTCAGTTACCAGGCCTCATCATCTCTGTCTTTCTGAGAATAAAAGGTAGACTTCTCCCTGGCTCCATCAAACACCTGCTAGCCCTCTTTCAAGGCACATCACTGTGTTTCCTCATGTGTCCAATGCATCCCCCTTTCCTGTAAAGATTAATTCTTTATCCCAGAAAGGTTTTGTCAATTTCTCCACTGTGAGTTTTCAATAATCTAAAACCATGGTTCTCAAGCAATGGGTCATGACCACTTTGGGATGAACAACCCCTTCTTGGGGTCCTGTATCAGATATTTACATCATAATTCATAACTAACAAATTTATAGTTATAAAGTAGCAATAAAAATAAGTGGTTGGGAATACTGCAGTATGAGAACTGTATCAAAGAGCCATAGCATTAGGAAGGCTGAGAAGCACTGCTCTAGAAGGTTTTAGAATACTATGTTTTTACTTCTCTAATTCCCTATCCTCCACTTAAATGAAGTCAACCTTCCAGAATCTTCGTTATACTTTTCCCCTCCCTTTCTAGATTTCACCAACCTTATAATTAATATCTTTGTAAAAATTTTATCTCTTTTACAGTGGTAGGGGGTCTCTGTCTATTAATTGACAATTGACCCTTTCAACTAATTTCATGATATTCAGTGTTTATTGAGTAGATGTTTTTTTAGTACATTAATTTCCTTATACATCAATCTACCCATCTGTTTATCCACACCTCTGAATCTACATATCTATGCATTTACCTACCCATCTATATATTCACACATCTATCCACCCATCTACCTGCCTATACACACACATCTATCCATTTATCCACTAATTCCTATATCTCCTTATCAATTCACCCATGCACCCCATATACATTCATCTATTTCCCCACACCCATCATCCATCCATTTTCCATCCACCTGTTCATCTACCTGTCCATGCCTCTACCAACCTATCGGCGCATCTCCCCACTACCTACATAGCTGTCCAATCACATATCCAGCTACTCTGTACTTTTTATCATACATTTACCAAGCAGTCCATCCTTCTATTTATCCATCCATCCATCCATCCATTCAACAACCATTTTCACCTGCCAATTAACTTACCCTGGGGCATACGGGGTTGGTATGCTATGAAATTCACCCATCTTACTCTTGTCACCGATATTACCTGCACATCAGATTCAAGTTGAGTAGGCCAGCCTTGCTAGTTATGTGGCCCCAGTGCTGACCTGCTAGCAAGCTTGAACTAGAAGACAGTACTTTGTTTTTGCATCTTCCTCTCGCTACCTCTCACTAGTTCTTTCTGGAAAGAATAGAGAAAAGGAACGGAGGTGCACTGGCAAAGAACATCTGGAAGAGAGTGAGACAGAGGCCTGGCCTGGGGTTCTGACTTATATTCTGATTATCACTCCAATTCTGGTGTTTGGAGGCTAGCTTGAAGGTCCTCAATTAGAGGAGGGAAAAGTTGCATGGTCTTTTGTGGTGACTTTCACCTTGGTGCAGATGAAGTTGGCTCTTCATGTTTCACTGTTGTTCTTTGAGTCCCAGAGTGAAGCAGGTGCTTGGCCTGCCCCAGAGATAGCTTTTCCAGAGTTTTAAGACGACAGGCATCATCACCATGTCATATTTGCTTTTGACTCCATGTTGTCATGGGAACAGAACATGGTTCACTCATAGTAAAGAACCCTGTCATTGCTTTCCTCTGAGCTCTTAGTTACATGTGGGAGTTATTTATAAGCTGATGGCAGGAAGTCCCAGGAGAGGGACATTGTTCTGCTTAATTATTCCCTGGGGAAGAAGAAAATTTCTCCTGAAAAGAAGAGGAGGAAGAGGAAGAAGGAAAGACAAACAGAATGAGATTTTCAAAAACGGAATTAAATTATTAAAAAATTCTCCCCAATGCATTTTTCTTTGTGACTTAGGTAAGGCTCTGTTTCCTCATCTATGCCATGCTCAAATGTACCTAGGGGTCTGTCGAGCTGTGATCACACTCACTAGGAAAGTGATCCACACTTCTGCTTGAGTTCCAGAAGAAACATGGCTTTGTGAATCCTTTGCCTCTACTCTGTCCCTAGAGGAAAATAGGAATCTTGGACAAAGAAGCTTCTTGAATACACGAGTCATTCTTTTTCCATTGCAGTAGCATAAGCAATATTATGGTTTATCCAAAAGGCTGCTCAATCCCTAAGCCACTCATAGGCTATCCCTGTCTCCTCATCATACCAAGAGTAAGAGCTGGGTAAAGAGTGTTGTAACACTCTATGCATCTGCTAACCTATTGTGTATCATATTTGCTAACTTTATTGCTCAGTGTGTTAACCCCACCTCACTTGGGAAAGAGTAGACAGAAGGCCTCCTCTCAGTCCTACTGAAACAGCCCTTGTATTTGAATAGGGTCCTTGGCTAAGTTGGAAGGAATATTAAAGCTTTGGTGTCTCTAGGGAAATTCCACTCACGTTATTGGCCTTAGAACAGCATGTCATCATGTTATCACTTGGTTTTGTGTGGACATGTGTTGATTTGTTTGTGTAGGTGACATATGCGTAGAGGTCAGAGAATGCCCTCAGGTGTCACTGTGAGGTGCCATGTGCCTTCTTTTAGAGTCAAGGTCTTTCACTGGCCAGGACCTCACCAAGTAAACTAAGCTGCATGGCCAGTGAGCCTCATAGATGTACCTACCTCAGCCTCCGGGTTCTCATTCTTAACCAATTAAGCTGCTTCCCAGCCTTACACAGATACTCTATTTGGAGATACAGGTGGGACCCAATAGGGTAGGGCCAATAGTCTGGTACTCAGGATGGCCTCTTCCTGTGCTCAAGTGTGAGAACCCATCTTTAACAACTGTTTTCATTTATATTATCCATAGATGAAACAAAATGAGTCAATGGGTAGAAAATAATTTGCCTAGGTTGGGCTTGAACCTAGTGAGTGTGACTCTCTAGTTTAGACCTTACCACCTTTTGTAAAGCCTAGCACATGCCTCAGTATCTTCATCCTTTTCAGTTGCACTATCAACGTTACATTCAATTTCTATTTTCTTAATTTCATGTTTATCTTTATATGTGTATGTTCCTTATTATGATGTGTCAGGAGAGGGGAAGGAGAAGGAGAGAAGAAGGTAGGGGGTAAAAGACCCCCAAAACTGGGGAGACCCTCACTCAAGTCTCGGGATGATGTGACCACCTAATAACTCATGAGAGACCAATTTTGCTGCAATCACATGAAGTTTATTTGGGGTAAGCCAGATCTGGGGTCAAACTCATAGCCTGGCAGGCCAGAGGGGTTCGACACTGAACACAAGAAGTGAGGGATATTTAAAGGGAAAAACCACAAACTGGGGTGGGGTGGGGTGAGAGGGTTACCAAGGAAACATAACATAAAAACAATGGAGAATTCCAAAGAGACCCAACCCCTGGTTGAGTCAGGGTCATAAGTAAAACATTGTGAAGAGGAATGTGGTTTGGTCAATGCTATCTTCTTAATGGCTGACCGCTATCCTGTTCCTTATTCTGGGCAATGCTATCTTCTTAATGGCTGACCGCTATCCTGTTCCTTATTCTGGCCCTAGCTGGAGGGGGTCTCTGTGATCAACAAGTTCCTGGAACTGACCAGTCCACATTCCTGGCTCTCGTTACAGAGACTTCCTATGCCTTCTTTAAGTAAAGGTTATACATTAATGCATTTCCATTAACATGCTTTTTCCAAATTTCTAAATTCAGTCTTTCAGGGGCACCTAAAGGTCAAAGAACAGCCTTGGAGGTCAGTCCTTGCTTTGCACACATATTACATAAGGCAGGGGCATTATTGTGTACATCATTACTGTGTACTCCAGGCTAGCTGGTCTGCAAGCTTCTCGGTATTGCCATGTCTGTACCTCCCTTCTCAACTCAGGGACTATCAATGACAGATACACAATGATATGTTCATCTCTCTGTGGTTTCTGGAGATCTGAACTCAGACTTTGGGCTTGTGCAGGGAGCTCCCTTACCTACTGAGCCATCTGTTGAGCCCTAAATATTTTCTTTGTTTCTATCACCCTCTTTGCCATTAGAACGTAAGCTTGTTGGAAACTGGATTTACCTAGTATGCCCATTGAATTATTACCATATGTTATGTTTAGAACCCTCAGCAGACACCAGTCAGTCCTGGAAAGGTAAGTAACTGGGCTCCATCCCTAAGAGGTCTGGTTGGCCAGATTGAGGAGGACCAGAGAGTTTGCACTTCTAATCAGCCCCACTCCAAGTGATTGTTGTGAGTCTGTAGCCTTCTTTTGGAGTACCAAGGTTTTACTCTACTTTTCAAAGGCAAAAGAAGTGGCACTGTGAGTGTGTGGGGAGGAGGAAGTTGGTACCATAACTTTGTGACTCTCTCTGCCCTTCGTCTCCTGGAGTCCTACACACTTTGCAAACTTCGCCTCATTAATCTTCCCCTCTCCGGGAGGGCTTTCGAGACAGACACTGCTACCTTTATTTCACAGATGGAGAGGCAGCAATGCCGAGGGGATGTGACAGGCCCAAGGTCACCCAGTGAGTCCCTGGGATGAACCCAGAATAGAAACTCGGTCGCCTGCAACAAATCCTGTGCTCTTCTGGCTCCTGTGAACCTTGCAGCCTGCACACTGGCCAAACCTCTTCGTGTCCTCTCTAACCATACCCACAAGCACTGCCTCTAAAATTAGCATTGTTTCTTTGACCCCACACCCAGAGACTCACGTTCAAGGTTAGCACTAAACATCTTTTGAATTCCTTATAGCATGTACTTTGTGATAATTCCAAGTCAATAGCAATCACTTATAAAAACATTAATTCTGCCAAAGAGCTGTCTCGCTGGAGACAAGTCCAAGCAAATCTCCATGTTCTCTTCCTCTTGGTACCTCTGAATCAGATGTGGTTGTGTTTGCATGATCATTGCTGACACTAGTTGAAGAGGCCAGCTCAGTAGAGAATAAGGTGGGTTGCATGGTAAAAACACTCATTTCACAAGCTCATGCAGCTTGTTATTTGCTTCAAACCTACATTGGTGAGTTGCTAAGTAGAAAAAGGTGGACCAGCTTCAGAAAGCTGCCTTTTCTTGATACTTTTTGAGTAGCCCTGGAGATCTCCTGTGTCAGGAAAAGGCTTGGGCTGCTCCCTGAACCCTGTAGTTCTGACGGTTTAATTCAACAGACCGTGGGCTGGGTAGGCAGATTCCCAGTTCCTCATTAGGCAAGGAACATTCCTCCATCTGGCTGAGAGTCTGTCGAGTTATTGAACTGTGATGGGCAGTGTGCTTTAGAATTTACATAAAAGGAAATGTGGTTGAACTTGATTTGTTTCTTTTCATTAGCCAGCATGCATCCTGTCCAGGGGGAATGGAAAATCCATTTGGTTCTGTCAAAGTGGAAATGGTCCAGGGTAAGCACTAGGATAGTTTTCCATTAGTTTGAGTTGAACTGTGTGTATTGGTCTACTTGGCATATAGGTGATTTCATGAGGCCACCATAAACAGTTTCCCTAGGAACAAATGCTATGGAAACTGATACTTTAAAAAGTATTGAAGTTTGTATTGACATGAAGGGGTTATCTGTGTGTGTTTCCATGATTTGGTTATGAGACTTGAGTCAACCTGGGTCAAAATTTCATAGGAAATATCCCAAAGAAATAGCTTAGTAGAGAATTAATGCAGAAGATTGCTTATCAGGCAATAGGGGGAAAGGAAATGAGAAGACTCATCTAATAAGTGTAGGGTTAGGACTGGATGAAGTTGGTTGCACAATATTGTGTATGTGCTAGGTGTCACTGAACTCTACTTTTGAATAGTGAGGTTTATATCTTATGTGTGAAGCTATTAAAATTTGCAAGCATATCTCTGGAGTAGGATGTTGAGACCTTGGGGGCATATGCCAAAGAGTCATATGGTAGATGGGTTTTAAATTTTTGAGAATTCTCAGTCCTGATTTCCAGAGTGGCTTTACCAATTTGCATTGCCACCTACGGTGAATGAAGGCTATCTTTTGGCACAACCTTGCCAACATCTGTTGTCAGTTGTCTTGTTGATCTCAGGTATTCTGACTGGGGTGAAATGGAATCTTTTTTTCCTTTTAAATGTTCATTTGCCTAACTGCTAAAGATGTTGAACACTTTTTGAGGTACTTCATAGCCAATTTGTATCTTCTTGAGAACTCTCTGTTTAGATCCCTAGCCTATTTTTTTTAATTGGGTCATTTGTTTCCTCAAGTCTTTGCTTTTTGAGTTATTTGTATATCCTGGGTATTAATCCTCAGTCAGATGTATAGCTGGAAAAGATTCTTTCTAATTATGTGTGTCTCTTCTTTCCTTGATTGATTCTTTCCTTAGCTATGCAGAAGCATTTTAGTTTTATGAGGTCCCTGTTGTCAGTTGTTGACCTTAATTCCTGGGCAAATGGAGTCTTGTTCATAAAGCCTTTTGCAACACCTATGTCTTGTAGGGTACTGTCTGTGATTTCTAACTGTCTTAGTGTTTCAGATGGAGGTCTTTAATACACTTGATCTAATTTTTGTGGAAGGTAATAGACTCAGGTCTCATTTTATTCTTCCACCCATGGCATTATAGGTTCTCTCCTCATCCTTTCTTGTTGAAGAAGTTGTCTTAACTCCAGGTACACCCCCCTCTTTGTCAAATATCAGATGGCTCTAGATATGGATACTAATATGCTGTATGGTGTCTTCTGTTTTTTTTTTTTTTCCTATCCATCTACCTGGCTGCTTTTGTGCCAATACTATGAGGTTTATATTACTATAGCTCTTTAATTTCTTTTGAAGTCTGGAATTATTAACCTCTCAAGTATTCTTTATGCTCAGGACTGATTTGATTTATCTTGGGCGGGAGGAGTCTTTTCTTGTTGGCCAGTACAGAGTGGTTAGTCCTGAAACCACATACAAAACTACAACAACAGACTCAGCCGGTTGTATTTATATATGTGTATACACACACACGCACACACCTGCACATGAGCACACATACACGCACATAACAGTGATAATAGGATAAAAAGAGGTTATTGGACTGACAGTGTGGGGAGGGCATGGCAGTGTTTGCAGCTACACATGCTGAGAGAGGTTAGAGGGAGGAAAAGGAGGGGGAATGGAGGCAATTCTATTTCAATTAAAATCTATTTCAAAGGAATATTGCATACATTATATAAATGAAAATAAAGTGAAAGAAAAGCTTCATCCATCAAGAACTAAACATGCAATTTCTTTTTTAAAAAAAAAAAAAAATCCCAAAACCTGGTGAAAATGAACTGCCACTGTTCATTGTTCTGCCATTGCTCTGTCATCCTCCCATAATGTAAAGGGACCCCCACTTCCCCAGTGGCAGAGGTCTTCCCTTTTATCCTCAGCAGACACCACAGGAAATAATGCAATTAGAATGTAAGGTTTGCTAACAACACCTACAGAGCCCTGTGTTGGCATTTGAAAGTAACATGTCACTCATGTGCTTGTGTGTTTGAACTCTTGGTGCCCAGGTGACTATGCTGCTCTGGAAGATTCTGGAACCTTTAGGAGGTGGACCTTCACCAGGGGAAGTGAGTCACAGGCTGGACCTCCGTTCCTGCCTCCTCTCTGCTTCCTGAGTATGGAATGTAATGGATGTAATGTGACCAGCTCCGTCCACCAAGGACTGTGAGCCAAAGCAAGCCCTTCCTCCCTCCCTTACCTTGCTTCCTGTCAGGTTCTTAGTCATAGCAGTGAGAAAGGTAATGGCTTCCTTTGTGCATGCTAAGCATGCCCTCTGCCACTGAATGACACCTGCAACCTAATGAAGTGTGCCTGAATCATGGAGTCTCCAAGCAGGTGATCCAGCTTGGAGTCTCTGAGGAGTCAGGAGTGAGGGCGATGTCAAAGGAAGGATCTGTGTAGTGTGAAACTTAGGATCTTCAAGAAGTTTGTATGCACATTCTTTCTTAAGATAGCAGGCATGGGAGTAAGGGATGAGACAAGATTGGCAGCTTTAGAAGAATCTCAGTGAACAGCAAATTTCACTGCTTTGTACCTCTAACAAATACTGTTATGCTCTGAGAGACCTCGGCCTCCTTTACCACCACTCATACCTTGTGCTGTGTGCACATGAATTTACGGTGCGTCTGAAGTTCAAAATAATCATCTCAGATTCATTTTGTCCTCATGAAATATTCAGTATCTATTGAATTTCTATTGTAGGTTCCAAGATTTACAGGCACCATGAACTACAGGGCTGGAGCAGTCATGTAGTGGAGGGCCTGTGTGAGCATTATAAAAAATAAGATTTAGCAGTCATCATGAACTTGCCTGAGTTAACAAAGCTAACTAAAATAAGAGAGTTACATTTGAATTCCAGGTGGTCCACACATCAGGCTTGTAAAACAGTTCTGAAGTGTTCTTGTGCAGTTAAAGACTGGAGTGCCCTGAGGTACTGGGTGACAAGCTTCTTTATGGGTACATGGGGACTTCACTGCTCACAACAGTGAATGTCCCTCCTATTCCAAGGTGGGGCTCCACTTTCAGAGTTTCAGAGTCTCCTAGAAGTTTTATCATTTGTTCAAGCCAGTTGTTAGCAACTGGACCTTGGCCAAGTTCTGCAAACCTCTTCATTGCCTTGTTCTTCTTCTGCAGTGTGCTCAAGGGAGTGTGCAACTCCCTTGTTGGGCTGTTATCAGGATTCCAAAATGCTGATAGCTATGAGAATTTCACATCTAATAGGAGCTGGCTTCCCCTACCTCCAGAAATGGCCATGTGGAAACAATTGCCCCTGTTGGGGTAATCCTTTGCTCCTGGAATTCCCTCTTTCCATGGAGACAATGGTAGATGTATACGATATCATAATCATAAGTAAGAAGTTCATGGCTTCCATGTGTGAATTTAATTTTATTAAAAGCAGCCTGAGAGTGAGGCATGACTGAGCTGTAAAAGCCTTGCCTTACATGCACAAAGGCCCAAGTTCAATCACCAGAACCTATGTAAAACCTGGGGCTGGTGGTGCACATTTGTAACCTCAGTGCCAGGATGGCAGAGGTAGGAGGATCACTGGGACTTGTAGCCAGTTAGTTAGTTAGGCCTCACTAAGCTCCAGGTTCATTGAGAGGCAACCTTGCCTCAAAAACAAGTTGGGGAGCAACTGGGGAAAACTAGGTGTTGACTTCTAGCTACAAAATACATGCACATATATACATGATATACACATGTGTATACACAGGATGTGTGCATCTGCATGTGCATGAGCACACATACATGTACACACACACTCATGTACACACACAAACCTCCCTTATGCATATGTTCAAAGGTAGCTTGTAAAATAGATTTCTTTAGCTATAGTAGTGCTTGTAGGCTGTGCACTGCTCTTTTGATGAGTCTTATTGCCCAGGAACCAAAACCTCAGTCCCAGTTATACATGCATCCCCAGTCTCTTTTGGCTTTGTCAGCAGGAGCAGTGAGACCTGCAGGGCCAGGCTGGCCACTCCTGGAAGCTGATGACTGCGCCAGCCCCAGAATAAAGCATGCTGCCATGGCCGGATGCCGAGGCCTGGTGTGGGGTTGATTACTCTGGTTTGGGAGTGTTCTCTGAGAGCTCCACTTCCTCATAATTAAAACCCAAGATGCTGTGACTGTTGCACTTGTCGGATTTGTTTCCTACACGTGTTGCACAGTGGCCCGATTTCATTTCCTCATAATTAAAGTGTTC
The DNA here is from genome assembly GCF_008632895.1 of Mastomys coucha. Classification (NCBI taxonomy): domain Eukaryota; kingdom Metazoa; phylum Chordata; class Mammalia; order Rodentia; family Muridae; genus Mastomys; species Mastomys coucha. The sequence goes on from NW_022196894.1 coordinate 2,377,985, forward strand.
TGAACGGCAGCATGAGTCCTGACCTGAAAGAAGTTATTAGAAAGATCTGCCCTCTGGCAGCAAAGGCATATACCCAGAATTGCATGGAGCTTATCCTGCCCCCTTTCCCTCCCCACTCTCTCTTTCCTTCTTAAAACAAATATTAAAACATCATTAGACCCATAACATCTGTTAATTACTCTAGGAAATTAACTCTAGCAATGTATTGACCTGTTTTTATTTGATTCTTTTGAAATAGGGTCTCATATTGTTTACATTGGCCTCAAACTCAACTGTGTATATAACAATGACCTTGAACCTTTGATACTTCTATCTCTACCTCCCCAAAGCCGAGCTTATGTGGTGCTAGGGATCAGCCCAGAGCCGTAAGCTTGCTAGATATGCACTCTACCGACTAATGCACATCTCCAGCCCCTTCTATAACAGAGTATAAACCTGCTTCTCTTTTGTTTGATTTTTGAGACAGCCTCTTACATTGCCAAGATGGACCTCAAACTCACCATGTAGACAAGGAGGTCTGGAAGTTTTTGATTTTCCTATCTCCATCTCCCCAGTGCTGGGGTGACAGGAGTGTGACACCATGGCCAGTTGCTACGTATCAAACCCAGTGCATTCAGAGTTCTAGGCAAACACTCTATCAACTGAGCCACCCTCCCAGCCCAAACTTGAATTTTTAACTCTTATCTGGTCAGACATAAGCTGATGCCCACATCTCTGTCCTTTTAAGTCTTCTGGGGGCTGGTGCAGAGATATCTGTTGGGGACTTCTCATAGAACTTTCTGTCTACACTGATTGTCAACTCTGGAGTAGCTAAAGCAGTGGTTGATGCCTGCCAGGATCTCAAGGGCGCAACAGCATCAAGTGTGTGTCTGCCTCTCACAAAATCAGTGGTTGATTCTCTAGAGATGATTTGAAGAAAGATTCCAGCTCCTTCCATCTTCTGCTTCTGTAGTTACATAGCTCCAGAGTCATTCTAAGTCCACCCGGACAGCAGGCAGGAGGAGGAGAAAGAAAACTATGAGTCTTGATGGCAATCTTATAGGTCAGATCTGGTATATCAATTCTATTTGAAATATGTTGTGCAGAACAGATCACATGACCTACATGTAACCTTAAGCAGGATGGGAAGAGTCTCCTGAAGACTCAGAGCCACCATCCTACTAAATGAGTGGATTTTTTTCTGGTGTCTGTTTGTAGGGTGAAGGGATGAATCTGGACTTTTTGCTCCATTTTAGATTGGACAACACTGATTTTTTGATACTATTTAACATTTTCCCTCCTGCTCTGAGGGTCAGCTTATGCAACCCCTGCTTATTGTGCCCAGAATTTAAATACATCATAGTATTGAGCCTTCTAGAATATTCATCTTAGAATACCAAAGGATGCCCTACTTTTATAGGACAACTGCCAGCTTCTTAAGCCCTCTATTTAGGAAACTGTTTTTTTTTTTCCAGACAACTGTATCTTTTCTCTTCTTTCTCTCTTTAAGGAATTAATATTGTTTTTAATTGACAGAGAAGTACATGTACTGTATTTTGATATATAGAGACAGGATGGATGGAATGTTCCATATAGAACTTACCCCTTAAGTGTGAGGCTAATCTGCTGTCTATGCTGTCATACTGCGATATTAAGAAGGGCCCTTGGAGCTTAAGATAGAAATGTCTGCTCTTGGTCATAGACCAAGTAGTGCTATGTTGAAAATAAGGTAATATCCAAAGCAGGTTTTCAAAACAGCTTTATAGAGGTATAATTTACATAACATAAAATCCACATGTTTTCATTTCACAATTCAATTATCTCCAGAAAATTTACAGTCTAATTTTAGAATTCTGTTCTGTCCTCCCAGGGAGCTCCTTCCTGTCTATTTGCAATCCATCTCTGTCCCCAGCCTCAGCTCCAGGGGACCACTGATCCTAGTTCCTGGCAGCCTCATTCAAAACAGCCCACACTGTAAACAATGCAAATGTCTACCCGCTGGTGAAAAGCCAAAAAAACAGCAAAGCTTTCTAGGCCCATAGAATAGAATTTGCTTCAGTCCAGACAGACAGACAAAAAGGAAAAAAATACCAACACTCCAGGTGGGGGAGCTAGCTCTGTGGGAAAAGCATTTGGCTTGCAAGCATGACTGGATCTAGGTGCCCAGAGCCTGGAAAACCTGGGTATGATGATGAACATCTATGATCCCCATGCTCTTGTGATAGTGACAGGAGGTGGACATAGGAGAATCGCTGGACGATCACAGGCCCAGCTTGCCTGTAATGCACTACTGTGAACAAACAAGGTGGAAGGTGAACCCATACCTGAGGTTGTTCTCTGATTTCTATACAGATGCTAAGATTTTATATTTATATATATATATATATATATATATGTGTGTGTGTGTGTGTGTGTGTGTGTATGTATATATATGTGAGTGTGTGTATGTATATATGCAATCTTATATATGATATATGAGTTTATATGTATATATAATCTATTTGTTGATATATAGATTATATATATAAAATTATTGTCATATACATATATGCAACAACAGTTAATGAAAAAAGAGGCAATGAATTTGAAAGAGAGCAAGGAGGAATATGTGGAGGACTTGGAGAGAAGAAGGAAGGAAGAAATGATATAATTATATTACAAAAAGAAAAGAAATTTTTTTTTTAAAGGAAAGAAATAAAAGATCCCTAGCCAAAGTACCTATGTAGATGGGACTCTGGAACATGCTGTTCAGTCATTATGTAATAGGAGTCAAGTTCAAAAGACCCCGTGCTACAGGTCTCAGTGTATGAAATGTGCAAAAGTGGAAAGCTAGAGGTGATTTTGATCATGGCTTCCACTTGACAAAAATTTCTATTTTGCATTTTAAAATCCCTAAGTCCTTGAAGTTATCTCTGAAGTACCATGGCTGTAGGCCAGCCCAACCTGTTCTAGATAATTCTGCCTTAAGACTTTATCTCCTGCTGATTCTAGCTTGTGTCAAGTTGATGGTTAAAACCAACTGGCCCAGTCAGGGCCCTGTAAGAGGCTCACTTCCCTTGGCAGCATATCTTTGCGATGATAATTGTCTTGGTTGTTACTTGATTTAGGAAGCCTCAGCCCATTGTGGGCAGTACCATTGTCCAGGTAGTGGATCCTAAATTGTGTAGTAGAGGTGAAAACTAGCCAAGTGCAGGTGAGCAAGCAAAGACACGCATGTTCTCTTTCTTCTCCACTGTGGCTGTGAGTCACTGGCTTCTTGAGTCCCTGCATTTGGTTCTCCCAAATGATGGACTAGTACTTGGAATTATGACTTTCCAAAAAAAAAAAAATAATAATAATCATGGCTATCTTGCTCCTTCCTAGATTTGCTACTTAATCTGTTTTCTCTCTTGAAGAAAGAAATCCAGATGCTAAGAAGGAGCTTGCGTCATACTGAAGAGATACAACATCCCGTGGCTCACACTTTCTCCCCCTACACATTGAGTGATTTTTTTTTTTCCTGAGCCCATTGAGAACAACCTCCATTTTTAAGTTGACATGCTGGGGAATTGTTGCGTGTCTGATGAGACCTGGTGGCGGGCAGGGTGGTGGGAGGTGGTCATTTGTTTTAAACATAAGCCATTTGTGATGCATGATTTGTCAGTTGCTAGAAGGCTCTTGGCAGTCTTGCTGCACGTGGAGAGTCAGGCTGTTCTAATGTGTGTCGCTCAGAAGGGGGAAAGAAGAAGCTGATTCTGTTCATCAAAATTATCTCACATTGCACATTTTTTTTGGAATTCACGATAATGCTGTCTTGCCCAATTCAGATTGGTGTCCTGGGGCGGAGTGTCAGCATGCTGCTGGCAACAACAATGGCATACCCTCCCCTACAAAGCATAGTCTGGAGGTGAGCAGTACCATGGGAGTTGATGGTATGATCTCTGGAGAACTCATCAGCCCAAATCCTCAGCAGAGTGCCTGGCCCAGGGCACAAAGGCTTCTTCTGTGCTGCTGGGCTGCGCGTTCATCATTACTGATGGTACAAGCAGGTAGACTCGAAACCAACCCCCCAGCAATCACGGAGCTTATGCTCTGTTGGTATGGTAAAAATGATTGCAAACTCAGTGGCTTTACAAAACAGGCATCTCTTGTATCACACTGCGGGCGAGGCTCACGTCTCCCAAGCTAGTGCTACAATTGATACATCTTCAGGTCTCACCCCTGGAGACTCTAGAGCAATGGTTCTCAACCTTCCTAGTGCTGTGACCCTTCAATGCATTTCTTCATGTTGTAGTGACCACTCCTGCCCCACAATAAAATGATTTGGTTGCTACTTCCTAACTGTAATTTTTCTACTGTTATGAATCATAATGTAAATATCTGATATGCAGTTGGCCTTAGGTGACCCTTGTGAAACAGTCATCAAACCTGAAGGTGTTGAGGAGACCCACAGGTTGAGAACCATAGCTCTAGAAGTCTCCCTGCTAATTGCTGCTTCCTGTTTTTGGTGGCTGCTACCATAGTCTGGCTCAGCATCTGTACTTCCATTGTCCAAGCTTCTATTCTGCATGTGTCTCATTGCCTCTCTCACTCTTAGAAGAACAGCGATGATGGTACCATGATAGTACTCTTGGCTAGCCCAGCAACACCACAGCCATGTCAGTATTCTTTGCTCACCACAGCTGCAGAGATCTGGCCTTTGTAGACACCATTTGCAGGCTATAGACATGAAGACCTAATGTTCCCATGCCCGTTTTCCAGCTGAATGCTGTAGGTTAGAAACGGCTCTTGATTTCACTTTTCAGGGTGGTAGTGTTATGCCTCAAAGGTTTTATCCTACAGAGTTGATCATCAGTGTGGGTAGCAGTGTAGGTATCTGAGGATCAGCACCTTGAGGTTGACTAAAAGCTCCTTGGTTGTTTCCCATTGAAACTCTTTTCTTTCTTTCTCCCAGCACCTCAGAGCCAGGAATCTTACTGTAGTTGTAAAAGAGCCTGCAGCACAAAGCAGTTCTGGGTCACCTGTGGGTTGATGGGTGGTAGCTCTGCTTCAATTGTCCTTAGTGTCAGACATCAGTCTTTATCCCTCTGCTATAGTAATGTCCCAGTCATCTTCTACCTTATTTCTTCTTGTTCTTGCCACAAAAACCTTTCTTTTTCTTTCACATGTATATGTGCAAGTGTATGTTCAAGTGCAAGTGGTGTGTGTATATGTATGTGTGAGTATGTGTATGTGTGTGCATTTGTGTGTATACATGTGCAGGTGGTATGTGTGTATGCATGTGTAGGTGGTACATGTATGTGTATGTGTGCATGTGCAGGTATATATGTGAATGTGAAGATGTGTGCATGGGCAGATGTGTATGTGCATGTGAAGGTGTGCACATGGGCAAGTGTGTATGTGCATGTGAAGGTGTATGTATGTGCAGGTGTGTATGCGCATGTATGCACATGTACAGAGGTGTACGTGCATGCAAAGATGAGTGTATGTGCAAGATTGTATTCATGTGCAAGTTTTGTGTGCTTGTGAAGATGTGTGTTCATATGCATGTGTGTGTTTAGGTCTATGTGTATGCATGTGTACGTTGATCTGAGATCAACTTTGGGTGTCATTCCTCAGCAGCCGTCCATCATATATTTTTCCAACAAGGTCTCTCACTAAGACCTGCTATTCAGCAATTAGGCTACGCTACCTGCTCAGAGAGCCCCAGGAGGCCTCCTCTCTCTGCCTCTGAGATTTGACATTACAAGTGTGTGACATTACATCTGGCTTTTAATGTGGGTCCTGGGGGGTGAGCCCAGATTCTCATACTTGCATGGTGACAGCTTTACCAACAGAGCCATCTATCTCTCCAGTCCCCCAAAGTCTTTTTCCTGCCCATACCCCAGGAAGGATTGGAGAATTTGTTTGCTTTTCAATATTTGAAGTATAATGTAGTTAGTGGATGATATATTTGTTGTAGAGAACTTTTCCCTTGTAGTCTAAACTTAAATTTCCCCAGTGTTCATTTGCTTTCTCTGTATTTGAGTGCACTTAAAAATACATTTGCAGTCACGATTGCCTGGGCAAGTTATAAATCCTAGATATTAGAATTTTTATGCTTTAGAAATAATAAATGAGGGCTTACCAATTAAAGATAAAAAATTACTTGGCCGGGGATAGTAGAATATTTTATCAGTATTATTAAAATTTAAGTGTGGCTGAAAATGCCACCGAAATCTTTGTACAACATTTTAGTTTAAAAAGTTGGCTTAGGGATAAGTTACATTCTTTTTCCCTCTCAATTTTACATCAAACAGGATGTGATATAAATTTTTTACTAAAGAGTAGAACGCATGTTCAGCTGCATCGCGTGCGGAGCTTTGGGCCAGTTGGAGGTGGGGTACCTTTAGCCTGTCTATCTGGACATCACTTCCTTTGTGTCTGGGTTGCCAATGAGTTCCTTGTTCATTTCTTAAAATAATAATAATGGCTCCACACATGGGATTAATAATTATCTCATGTGGCTTATTATTAAGCTGGAGGTTTTTAAACACTGGTGGCAAAGCTTAACCATGCCATAACCCACTAGTATGCCCACTGGGGCAGGAGACAGCAGATCCTCAGAACTTGCTGGCCAGGCAGCCCAAATGAAACAATGGGCTTCAATGTAGGAGAAGACCTGCTCAAAAAACAAGTAGAATTTATATATGTCTATATATGGAGCCGTGGTTGGCCTGGAGCTCACTATGAAGATGAACATGTTCTCAAACTCACAGAAATTCTCCTGTCTTTACATCCAGAGTTGTAGGATTAAAACCCTTGGCCACCACACCTGACACAAAGTCACCACACACAGAACAAGGGGAATTTCTAACTGAGTGTGTGTGTGTGTGTGCGTGTGTAGATCTTTTGTAGATCTTGTGTAGGTATTTGTGGCTATAGTGAGCATGTATACAATGATCTAATCTACAAAACTCCCTGTTTTAACTCCCAGTTGTAATTCTCATCGTCTTCATCTCATCTTGATGACATTCTTTTATACATTTTTGTCTTAAACTCACAGAATTCAGTTAGTTCTGTTCATATATGTGTAGCTTGGTGTCATCCACTGTGGCATGGGAACCTACCAATGGCAGAGTTACTAGTGAAAACTGACCCCACCATGGTCAGTAACTGTCAATAGCTCGTCTGCTAAGGGTGGGGCCTTGGGAGCTCACAAGACTTGACACAGAAAAAAATAAAAGCTAGAAAGGTGAAAAACAATAAAAGACAACATTAACCTGACCTCTACATATGTGTGCACACAGGTGAACACACCTGCATACTTGTATATGCGTATGCCACAGCACATAAACAAACACAGACTCAAGTGAAGCCATCGTTAACAGCACATCTGCTGTAGAGGCCTAAGAACCTGTTTTGGGGTTGATCGGAATAGTTATGTTCCCTCTGCTTTGTGTTTTTCTCTAGTTTCTTCATTAGTTTTTGAGGCCATTTGTCCTAGCAGCTCTCCAAGGCTCTGGCTTATTCTCTGTAGGTCACTGTGACTTTTCCTCAGACTCACCATGCTTCTCCATCACTCGCTTTATAAATAACCCCTCAGAAACTGACGATTGCTGGTAAATCTCACTGAATCTCAGGACCTTGCAAAAACAGAAAAACAAAACAAAACAACCCCCCCACACACATACAAAAACCCTCAGAAACACAGAAAATAATATAGAAGATTTTCTTTTCAGATGTCAAGTTGTTAGAAGAAGCGTAAGTGCACTTGCTTCCCAAGTCCTGGGTGTAAATCACATGTGTTCTTAAGCTGTCATTTGTGCAGAGCTGTGGGCTTAAAGGTGGGTTCACTGAGTGATTTGAATATGCGACTCCTGCCCCCCAGCTAAGATGGATCCAGAAGAACATAAAGTCAGTTTACCAACATCAAGTACCTTTTTAGGTGAAGGGCATTCTTCAATAAACTGGATGTTCTCCCAGCCCTGGGAGAAGTGGCCAGAGCATTAACACCCCCACCCACCCCACCCCTCAGTGTGTGTGTGTGTGTGTGTGTGTGTGTGTGTGTGTGTTACCTACAAAGAACATATGAATTTTTCTGGAATCAATTTTAGTTGTTAAGAGGATGATGGCCCTGGTATCCTGTAAATAACGACAAGAGATAACATCCCACAGGGTAAGAGGTGAACTTCCACCATAGAAAATTAGCTGCCCTCAAACATCAGGGGCATAGTAAACTTTAGTCCTGAACTAGAGTGATGGTGACACACATGTGGGGAGAATTGAGATGCTTCCAGGCTTCATATTGAGACCAGCATGTGCATGGAAATTTAGAGAATTGAGAATATTTGCCTGGGCTCCAGGGATGTGCAATTTGGAAGGAAGGTTTCAGAGTACAGGAATGTTTCATGAGTAGTTAGGAACGATGGCTTGTCTGAAATATGAGGGAGAGAAACAGACAGATTTGTCGACAAAGAAAGAGAATGTCGAGGAGGGAGGAGGAAAGGAGGAAGAGTATCAAGACAAAACAGCAGCCCGGGAATGATATTCATGATTCTTAACAAGGAGTACAGTGCACACACACACACACACACACACACACACACACACACACACACACACACACGGATGTCTTGGGATGGACAGCACTTCAGCAGTCAGAATAGAAGCATGAGGTCACTTCATAGTGTGTCACCACTCTGAAGGTAGGGCCACGCCTCTTGATGTAGGGCACACATTAGCCTGGCAGTAAGCCTTTACCGCCAAGTTTCAATCTATAGCCCAGGCTTTCTAAAACTAACTCTGGGGGTAAATTGGGTGAGATATATTTCTTTGAGGTTGTTGAGCCTTATCTGATTTGGAATTAGCATCCAAAAGGGAGTTTCTGAGACATTCTTCCTCTCCAGTTTGACTGCCTTTGCCAGTGTGTTGCTGGAAAGGGCACTGAGAGTGTGGAATCTTTCAAAGTGGAGTCCCAAAAGCAGTGGTAATGCAAATCCATGTAAGTGTGGCATTCAAATGTCTCTTCTAAATACACCATGTGTTTTTAATATGAGTTGTTTGTGTTGACAGGGCTGACTGCAGATGTGACTAGGTGGTATTGTAAGGGGTTCAGTTTTAGAACCATGTGTGAAATGACTTTGGAATGAGGAGAAGAATGAAGGCCTTTGTGATTGCTGGAATAGAGAGGGTGGGTTGAGACATAGAGGTGTGCTGATCACTGAATCACAGCAATCTAATGAATGTCATCTTCTGCCAAAGTGTCTGATAGAAGAGTATGAGTTATTAGAAATGATTCATCTAAGAAGTCTGATCAGGAAGGTCCTGGAATGCACTGCCTTAGTATGATTGGATCCTAGTATCCATGTAAAATGCTACTCATAACAGCATGCACTTGCAATCTCAATGCAGGGAAGGTGGGGTAGGGATGGAGGGGGTCTTGCTGGGCAGCTATGATAGCTGCAAAAATGAACCTGAGGTTCACTGAGAGTGTCTCAAAAAACAAAACAAAACAAAACAAAATAAAACAATACAAAAAAACCCTAAGGGACAACAATTGATGAGAACTTCCTGACATCAGCCACTGGCTTCCACATGTAGCTGAGTCATGGACACATACGTATGCATAAACCACAAACAAAGACATCCCCAAGGTGTGATTACTGAAAGATGTTAAAATAGAAGCTTTCTCATTTTGCATTTGATTAGAAGAGTGGTTCACACATGACGCTCTTAAAATAATTCACATAAAACACTTGATTGATCCTGAAAGAAGACTGGTTCTGAAGTCACTGCTGTGTACTGTGGTTCTGCCAATAGCTAACTGGTTCCAGTTAAGTGAGACACTATTTATTCATCATGTAAGATGGTAATAACTTGTGTGGTATTCCAGGAAGACCCCCATAAAGCCATAAAGATCTGTGATAGTTTAAGTGAGAATGTCCCCCATAAGCTCCTGTGTTTGGATATTTAATGGAACTGTTTGGGAAGGATTAGAAGGTATGACCTCAGGGGAAGTATGTCACTTGGAGTAAGTTTTCCAAAGCCCGCACAGACCCATGTCTCTCTTCTTCCTGCTGCCTATGGATCACCATGCCTGTTTGCTGCCCAGCTTTCTGCCATGATAATGATCATGGACTAATCCTCTGAATCAGTAAGGAAGCTCATAAATAAATGATTTCTTTTGTAAGAGTTGTCTTGTGTTTCTTCACAGCAACAGAACAGCAACTAAGACAAGTTTCTATAACATTGCAAATACAAGCATTGAGAACACTTTCTAGAATCTTGTAAGTGCTCACAAATTAATACAACAAACATTACCCACTGTTTACTGAACTTGGGAATTTTAGCTGAAATTGCAGTTATCCTTGACATGTTAAACATTTGTCCCTTGGATAATGAAGGTACATTAAAGAGCACACATCCTCATGCCCAGACTGGTGAAAAGAAAGCACAAGTCAGAGAAAAATGGTTTTAGAGGCATTTGGAGAATATAACATCAGGATGAAGAAATGCTAGCTTAGAACTCTGTGTAAATTATGAATTTAAATGGGGGAATTATATTGGTTTATCAGTATTTTGGGTCTTAACTGTGTGTTTGCCTTTCTAACATCATTTAGACTGAAAGCAACTATGCACACAGTAACATCCAATAAGGATGTGTCAGTCAGTTACTGATACCATGATGCTGTGTAAGAAACCATACTAAAATGTAACTACTCATGCACTTTTCCCCTATGTATCTGTATGTCAGCATCACTGTGAGTGTGGTCTGCCTAGTCACATTTGGGTTTTGAATTCCCAGCTGTTGGATGAGGGATTAGTTAGGAATCTGCAGCTGGAATGGTCTGTACTCCTTAGACCAGGTCTTTCTGGGGACATGTTTTCTGAGTGGCAAGTCACAGATGGATAAGATGGCTCTCCTATTCACAAAAGCCTCTTTTAAGTTAAGCCCTTTCACCATATCCCCTGACATCCCACTGGCTAAAGCAAGATTATGACCAAACCAATGTCAAGCACCCATATGACCACCACAGGATAGAACATGTGGTTAAAAACCTAGTTCCTTATTTATTTATTTAGATTGCATATATGCTCATGTGAGTGAGTGTGTGTGTGTGTGTGTGTGTGTGTGTGTGTGTGAGTATGTGTGTGTGTAGATGTGCACATGTCTCAGTGCCTTTGTGGAAGCCAGAGGACATCTCCTGAGGGTCTATTCTCTCTTTCCATGCAAATTCTAGACATTTGACTCAGGTGATCAGATTTGCCCCAAGCACTTTTGTAATTGTAACTTTGATTTACCTGATGTAATTGTTGTCTCAGAGGCTTGCTGTCTCCATCTGCTAATCTAGGCCTGGTTCTAGAAGTTTCTAGCCTCCTTAAACTGAGATGTACTTCTAAATATGCTCACCCTTTCTAGCTCTTTCTGAACTCTGGCTGGCTGGTTCAACTTAGATATTCTGGCCAAACTCCTCTCCAAACTGACTGGTTCAATCTGGCTTCTTTGGGCTTCTTATTGAATTGCCTCTCTTGGCCTCAAACTAATAATTCTGGCAAACTGTTCTAATCTTCCAGCTCCTTCTCATTCTCTGGCTCATTCTGGCTTTATCCATTTCTAGCTTATTATCTCTCTGTAACCTGTCTGTGTACCACTGTCCCAGTAAAAACTGCCTCCTCTCTTTTCTTCTCCTCTTGAGAGTTGGACATATCCTATTCTGTCAAATCTTTCTCTGATTTGTCACTTTGTCTGCCACTCAACTAGACATTACTTTCAAACATGGGAGCTTTCTTCTACAAAGTAAATTTGCCTTCACTGATTGGGATTAAAGATGTGTACTAAGGGTATGTCTGTCTATATTCCAGCCAGATGTATTGAAAGTATGTTAAGGGCTGAGCCACACCCTGACTAGAATAAGTTTTTTTTTTTCTTAAGTAACACAATCTCAGGGTTCACAGTGTGATCAAAAATCCTGCAATACACTTTTACCCAAGGCGCTAACTGGCTAACCCTTAAATTGTGTTTGAATAGTACTGTAAGGAAGAGAAGAGTCAGGAGTAGTGACCCTCTCATCCACAGAGATATAAAAACAAATTTAGATGCGATTGCTTTGGGGGAAAGCCTGTGTTCATGAAACACGAAACAGAAGCTGGTGGTGCTGCCTTCTTGCCTGTACTCTCATTTCCTGTAAAGACTTTTAGATGGTAACCTGCCAGTAGTCTCATGGCCACAGTAAAAAGACTAGAAGCACCATGCGTACATGGGATGGATGCATTTCCAGCTGCTGAAGCTAGGGCAGAAGCTGTTGGCCTCCTGCTGTATTGATAATGAATCTCGGAAGTCACACTTGCTACTGCAGTATAAATCAGTAGTAGGGGTAGTCTATATTGTCCTCTCCTTGTAAACAAGAAGACCTCTGTTCAATGTACAGAACCCAAGTAAAATCATCAGGCATGTGGTATACCTTTAATCCTAGCACTGGGGAGATGTAACTTGGTAAGTTTCAGGCCAGTGAGAGACACTGTCTCAGGAACTTAGTTGGGTGACTCCTGAATAATAACCAGATGCTGACCTCTGACCTCCACTGTGCATGCACATATGTATACACACTGAAAGCCTATAGATAATTAAGGAAAGTAATACTATTTGACATGGGATAAGAAGGGAGAGTTTGAGGCTGGAGCTTGGGATTTACCAACAATTGGTGGGCATGGATAGTCTGCCATCTTTACTTTAGAATATTTGTTGTGTTAAATCTATTTGAAGAGTTCAGAGGCTAAGTGCCTTGTCTCACTCTGTGCATGTATTGCTCTCCAGGCCATTTGCTTTTGCTCCTATCCCAGAGAGATCCATGTCACCATTGGCATAATGATACCATTTGATTGGGCTGTCTGAAGCCCTCAGGTTAATACCCTGCTGTTCCAGAGTAGGTCTCTGTCAAAGAAATTTCACTTAAGACAATGCACAGCTGTATTCAGACTCAAGCCACCTAAGGAGAGGACCTTTTCATTACCAGTTTTCCTGGATGTCAGTCTCAAGATGAACATGTATTTGATATGTTTTCTCTTCCCTCCATCTGTTATTGTAGTCATGAAGAAAAACTTGTGTTGCTGAAAGATGATCTGATATCAATGGAGAAATGACCCATTATTGGGTCATCTTTTAAATGGGTCACTTAGACTCTTAGAAGAGTATTATTCTCTTACCCCAGTTTTAAATCACAGACTGTCTTTGAAAGTGAAGGTAGTGAGACAACTCTGAATAGTATGGTCCTTTATCACATGTGTCATGTGTAACATTTTTGTTTGCCAAATAAGGTGGCTGACCTTGCCATTGTTTACTGCTCTAACTCTGAAGTATTCTTAGAATGGTCTTCAAGGTAACTGTGTCTCTCTAATGGTGCCTTCAGCTGAGTCTTTGTGTGTGTGTGTGTGTGTGTGTGTGTGTGGCTGGAGCAGAACATTGGTTGTCTTTCTTTCTTCTCTGCCTTGTTGTGTTGAGATAAATTGAACTGGAAGCTTCCTTTTTCTGCTAGGCTAACTGACCAGTGGGCTCTTGGCATCTGTCTGTTCCTGCCCTGAATAGGTTCCATGACATACAGCTATGTCAACCATTTGATACTGGCACTGGCAACTCAAATGTGGACCCCAAAGCTTGCGAAGCAACTGTCACACCCACTGAACAACATCCCCAGTATCCTGATGTTGCTTTTGCCAAACATGTGATGAGAACTGCCTGCCTGTCTATCACTGTCAAACCCCCTTGACATCATCTCAGCAATGTAGAGTTGAGAATTAACATCTTCATTCTTTTGGGAAATGCTTCATATACTGTAGGTAAAAACTTAAAACTTGGGGACTTCACTGTAGGATACAATATAATAAGTGAACATTGAAAAGGATCATATAGTCTTAATTTTTTTTATATTTCCAGGAATAAAACTATTTGCTGTCATGTTCATTTCATGAAACAAAATAAAATTCAGGCTTATAAAACTCTAAGTTTATTCTACCAAAGAGATCTTTAATTTATGCCTGCTGATTGATTTGAAGGTGCAGACTGCACTCTGTTATGGTTTGCCGTTGCTATCTTTTGGTGTTGTTGCTGCTGTGGCTGTCATTGTTGTGTTTGTCTGGCATTACACAGCCATCAGGTAGTACACAGTCTGCACCTGTGCAGCCATAGCTTAACCTGAACTTAAGCCAGTGGTCAGCAAACTTTCTCTGTAAAATCTTTTATTTTTGTCTGCTTTACTATGTAGCTTTGGCTGGGCTGGAATTCACTGTGTAGACCAAGGTTGGCTTGAACTCACAGAGCTTTACCTGCCTCCGTCTCCCAAATGCCAAACCAGTTTTAGTTGTTTTTGTTCCCTGAAGCATGCAATCCCTCTTCAAATTATCTATTGTTTACTATTAAAAGTGTTTGCTTCTTGCAAAAAATATTTACGAACCAAGTATACAGTAGTACAAATGAATTCTTTCCAGTGCAGATGGTCTCAAATCCAGTCACAATGCCATGTTAACTCTGAACTAGCTGTACCACTGCTATACCAGTGGGTGCAAGTTGTCTGTCAGGTGAGAGGAAGAAGGCCACTGGGAGGAAACATGAAACAAGAGAAGAAGGGCAGAGTGATTGTAATCAAAATTCGTGGTGGACATGTACAAAAATGTCATAATATAAACAGCGGGGTATAATTTATATGTGCTAGCAAATAAAAGAAGCTTTAAAAGTTTTTGTTTATATTAAGTAGGTTTGGTTTTAGTGTCTTATGACTCAACCCTTGATCCAATGTTTGCATAACTCGCAGGAAGTTAGTGCTCTGCTCTCCTGAACTATGACATCATCCCAACCCAGAACTAGGACATCATCCCAGCCCACCAAGTTTGTTTTAGGAATGAGAATTGAACACAGCTAAGACATAAATGTCCTTTTTTAGAGATTCATTATCTTAGTTCAGGTTTTACTGCCATGAACAGACACCATGACCAAGGCAAGTCTTATAAAGAACAGCGTTTAATTGGGGCTGGCTTACAGGTTCAGAAGTTCAGTCCATTATCATCAGGGTGGGAGCATGGCAGCATGGAAGGTATGGTGTGGAAGGATCTGAGAGTTCTACAACTTCATCTGAAGGCTGCTAGTAGATGACTGACTTCCAGGCAGTTAGGAAGAGGGTCTTAAAGCTCATGCCCACAGTGACACACTTCCACAGCAGTGATAACACCTCCTCCAACAGAACCATACCTTCTAATGGTGGCACCCTCTGGGCCAAGCATCACACACATGCTATTTTTCATCCCCAAGAAGAGACTCCTTGCATTTCAGTGAGGGTTCTTGTCCATGGGTTGACAGTCTCAGTTGCTGTAATCCCCTTACCACATGCCTACAAGTGAAGTCACTATAGACAGGGAGAGGAACCGAATGAAGAGAACCATAGAAAAATGAGCTAAATACAGTTTGTTATGCACTAAAGTCAATGTACTTAGAGTCCAACTGATAGAGGAAGGATGGCACCTCTTGGAGTGTGGTAGTTTGAATGAGAAATGTCCCACATGAGTCACCCATTGACTCATGTGTTGGACCACTCCACCTCAGTTGGTGGCACTGTTTAGAGAGTCCATGGAACCTTTGGGTGTAGGGCTTTGCTTTAGAAAATATGTCATGAGGGTGGGCTTTGAAAGTTGATAACCTCACTCCACTTCTGCTTCACTCTCTATTTCCTAGTGTGTCAATGAATTGTGAGCACCCAGTTTTCTGCTCCAGCCTTCTGCTGCCTTGGCTTGCTCCTCATTATGGCTCTCCTTTGAAACCACAATCCTAAGTAAAACCCTTTCTTCTATATGCTGCCTTTAGTCATGGTGTTTTTACTAAAGCAATAGAAAAGTAACTAATGACACAGTAAGATATTACTAAGAGTTTAAAGAGCAATAGTAGGAAATAGATGAAAGGAAGATGAGATATAGGGGAGGAGAGAGGTAGAGACTGCAGACATAGCATTGAGATGAGCCCCAACGTCAGATACACAAAAGACATTGTGATGACTCCTGATGCAGGTGCAAGACTCTTTTCAAGAATGAGGGATATAAAACCCTCCGGATATCCCACATCATCTTCAGTAAAGTCTGAGTCTAGTTCTCCCATTAGGGTCTTGGGATTGTTTACTAAGAGCTCAGACACTAAGTTAGTTCTGTTGGATGGAAGTTCACTCCAGGTGGAAGGAGCCCTTTGGACAAGGTTAGAGTCCACAGCATGGAGAATTAATCCAGAGGTCACTATGTGGTGTCATTGATGGGAATTTGTGGACATATCCATAGGGACATGAAACCCACAGAAAGTATGTGAGAGTCCCCTCTATAATTCACATGACAGACTCTCTCTATCCGTGTGTGGGTTAAACATCTCAAATGATCAGAGGCAACACTGACATCTACTAGGCATATGGGAGCATCATGTGCTAAGGTTGAAATGGGTTCCTTCTTAAAAGCAGAGGTTGTCAGTGTGAAAACATTAAGTGGGACTTTCAGGGTGACCGTGTCCTGGGAGTTTCTCTTTCATAAAAACGGTTTAAAACCCTTGTAAAGGAGGCTTTACATGGCACCCAGCCTGCTTGCCCTGCTGCCTTTCCTCCAAATGAAACACAATGCTTCTCTCCAGAAGAAGGAGCCGTCACCAGGCAACTGAGCATATCGATATCTTTAGCCAGTGTGCCAGGTTCTGTGTGGATGGCTCTAGATCCAAGGCAGCTCCACTTTCAGGAAGTGCCTTTCGTTAACCACAATGAGATAGCCTCAGCTAGAGTTGTTGAGGTCAGACCTGTGCCCCTGCAACCCTAACAAGTGGGCGCTGGGCCAGTAGGTTCAGTTACAGACACATCACAGTGAAAATCAGAGAAAGGTTGATTCAATAAGATCAAACAAAGAAGATCAAACAGAGGTCTAGTGACTCCCTCCATTCACATTTAGAGTCCAGACAAAAAGGTCTACATTTCAAGAGAGGCCTAGAGGTATATATAACTAAGCAGGTCTAGTCAAGGAGTGGACCTGCCCTGTCATTGTCTCTATTCTAATCTCTCTTGCAAGATAACTTAGTAAGTTGTTAGAACTATGTAAAATACCTTTCTGGAGACAGGCTCCCCTCTAGTTGATACTAGGCTTTAATGTTCTTTTCTACAGCATGAGACTTCAGAGGTCAGTCCAATATCTTCTCTGGGGACTCTTTTAATAGTCTGATAGCCAAAGAGACTGGTGCAAGATTTACATCTTGCTAGGTTGGTTGCAATACTGTTTTGTACAAAGGTATGTTCTTGCTCATCTTTTTTTCCTTTTCAGTGGGTGGAATCCATGTTCTTTTGCTAGACCCAGGTGAGTTTTGAACTCTCAGTCTTCCCGGTCTTCCCTCCAGAGTGCTAGGGCTACAGGTGAGCCCCATCTCGCCTGGCTATGCCCATACTCCAGGACTCACTCAAGTGTTTGTTTCTTTTCCTTTGAGTAGATGACATCACATGGTGGTAGTTTTTGGAGTGAAAGGGGCTTGGAGGCAATGTACTTTCTGCATTTAGTGCTGCATACATCTGTACCCATCTGTATAGCTGTTCACAGCACCTCCCTCTGCAGGATAACCATGGAATTGCACAAGAGGATGCTTCTGGGATGCTATAGGATACTGTTAGGACTCAGTCTATGTCACTGTTCTTTTTTTATTTATTTATTGCCACCTCTGTTAGTCTAAAGTCTTGATAGTAAAGGGAATTACTGATTAATTTATGTATCTCCATTGCTGTTATAAAGTTTGGTGGTAACTAATGGATAATTAAACCTGTTGTATTCTGTGCTCATGTGCACATAAATGCATGCACACACACACACACACACACACACACACACACACACACACAGAGTTTTTTACTTGCTGAGAATGCATGGATGAACAAGTGAACTTGATGAATTTCATATCCCATCTCTTTAGTGGTTTTGCTGTTTTCTCTGCTGCATTTCTAAGATGGAATATCCTGTCTTGCAGCTTTCTTCGGCATTGTGCTGGCTGCTGTGGTCTCTCCCCACTCGATAATGCTGAGTGGAGCTTCTAGCATCCTCCTCTCTCATTAGGGATTGACTGACAGTGGAGATGAGGTAGCTGTGCTGACGAGGCACTCCTGAGCTTCCTGGTGCTTCTTTCATTGAAGAATTGAAGGAAGGAAGTAACTCTATCTTTTAGTTAATAGAAAGAGAAAGGTTCAGAGTCTTTGTCATTCATTCTGCAGGATTGCAGAATGTGATCCCTACGTGTGTGTGTGTGTGTGTGTGTGTGTGTGTGTGTGTGTGTGTGTATGTGTGAGTATATGTGCATGTGTTTTTGTGTGTATTGTGTATATGAGTGTTTGTGTATATGTATGTGTATGTTTATGTGTTTGTTTGTATATTGTATATGTGAGTGTTGGTGTGAGTGTGTGTGTTTATATGTGTATATATGGGTCAGGGTTAGGGTTAGGGTTAGGGTTAGGGTTAGGGTTAGGGTTAGGGTTAGGGTATATGTGTGTGTATGTGTGTATATTGTATATGTAAACATTTATATGTATGTATATGTCAGTGTGTCATGTGTGTTCATGTGTGAGCTCGTATGTGCTTTGTGTATGTGAGTGTGTGTGAGTGTGTATGCTAATGTATGTGTAAGTGTGTGAAGTATGTGTGTGTGTGTGTGTGTGTGTGTGTGTGTACTCTCTGCTTAAGGCATCTGCTTTTTAACCCGATTTCCAAAGCATCTGCTAAGAAACTTTAGAATTGAATTATTTAAAACATTGGAATATCACAATTAGAAGAATGAAAGTTTTTTTTTTTAATAAAACAAACTGTTGAAGCCTGGAGATATTGCTCAGCTAGTAGATGATTGCTAAGCATGGATGAAGTTCTGGGTTCAGTCCTCAGCACCATACGCACTGGGTGGTAGGGCAAGGGGATCAGAAATGCAAGGTATATTTAGCTACATAGTGAGTCTCAGGCCAGCCTGGACTCCATGCCACCCACTCTCAAAACAAGACAAACTGAGAAAATAAAGTCTAGAAAAATGAGGTTCATTGCTGCTGCTTCTTAGAAAATGTCTTCTCTGTCTCTTGGAGAAGCACTTTGGAGATATTATAATTTTTTAAGAGACTCTTAGAAAACTTAAACAGATTAACAAATTCTGTTTCTAAAATATTCAAAGTTGAAAGTCACAGTCTATAACTGGGGCCATGCATAACTGGTGACATTTCTTAGCAGATGCAAGACCCTTCATTTGATCCTCAGAATTTCACAGCAAAAGTTAGAAATAAAACAAGGAGCCCAGAAAGATGTTTTTAAGTTAAGGTATAGCATGCTGTTAGTAGCCAAGATATAGAAACCACTCAACCGTCCACTCACAGATGACTGGATAAACCAGATATGGCCCACACCTACAGTGTTAAATCAGGGAGCCATAAAACCTATGCTAGGAATGACATGGATAAAACTTGAACACAAAGTAGAAGAAGCCAGAGAGCAGAGAACAACTGTGATTCTCCTTACAAGATCAGGTTTCCAGACAAGAAAAATAGGCTGCAACACTCTAGGGCTGGGATGGGAGGAAGGAGTGAGTTTTCTTATTGACGGTGCACAAAACCTTAGTTCAAAAGGGTGAGATAGGGACAAGGGTGGATGCAATGACTTAAAAAGTGGGAGGCAGAGGCAGGCAGATCTCTGAGTTTGAGGCCAGCCTGGTTCTACAGAGTGAGTTCCAGGACAGCCAGGACTACACAGAGAAACCCTGTCTTGACAAAACAAAACAAAACAAAACAAAACAAAACAAAACAAAACAGTTACTAACATGATAAACAGCACTGCATTCTGTGCTTCAAGGCAACTCAAAGGTATGTTTTCTGTGAGCTCCATTTTACCACAATAAACAAGGATAAAGGTGCTAATGAGGTGGCTCAGAGTTGACAATATCCGTGGTGTGATGGTTTGTATATGCTCGGCCCAGGGAGTGGCACCATTAGAAGGTGTGGCCCTGTTGGAGTAGGTATGGCCCTGTTGAAATAGGTGTGTCACTTCGGGCATGGAGTGCCCTCATCCAAGTTGCCTGGAAGTCAGTATTCTGCTAGCAGTCTTCATATGAAGATGTAGAACTCTCAGCTTCTCTTGCACCATGCCTGTCTGTGTTGGTTCAGGGACTTGAACTGAGGTCCTTGGGCTTGCAAGAGATGTACCTATTGACTGTATCATCTCCTTGAGGCCACAGTTGTTTTCTCATATAAACATATAAATAAAACTCATTATGGAGAGGGCAGAACGACATGGTTAGGCAGGCCTTTGAAAGGGCACAATGATCTCTCCCATTGAGATAAGGGGAAGCAATAGTCGAGGCTTTGAAGATTGCTGCTAGAATAACCTGTGGACTCTGGGATTTGCTGAGTCTTCATCTTCAATGGCATGTGCATATATGACCCAGGACTCTAAAGTGAGGATAGAGCTTGAACCAAAACAGAATGTGAATGATGTGTGTGTCTCATTAGTCAAGGGTCAAGATCATGACTAAGATCTAAGAGAAGCCTGAACTCTGAGCTGGTCTCTGGGCACTCTGGATGGTAAACAAGAGCTAGGAGCTGGTTAGAGCCAGCAGAAGTAAGTCCCCAACCTGGATTGATATTTGAGGTTGATCAGGGCTTGCAGGATACAGAGTAATGCAATTACTGTCCTCAGCTGGTTCCCTGTGGGACATTC
Source organism: Mastomys coucha (assembly GCF_008632895.1). Classification (NCBI taxonomy): domain Eukaryota; kingdom Metazoa; phylum Chordata; class Mammalia; order Rodentia; family Muridae; genus Mastomys; species Mastomys coucha. The sequence goes on from NW_022196894.1 coordinate 2,398,652, forward strand.
TTACACATCAGTGGCAGAGGGTAGGGAGGAGATTTCCTTGCCTGCGTTATGGTGAGGTCCACAAATCTTCCCACTGATAACACCAGGGCAGAGATTTTCAAAAAGGATTATGAAGCTGATAGTTTAAAAAGTGATTTCCAGTTAAATACCTGTTGCCATTAAAGGCATCAGAGGATGGGGACTCTTTGTACTGTGCCCAAGTGTTCAGTCTGACCATCTTGTAAATAATTTAATACCATCCTTCAAAGACAAATGAGAAAAGAATTCTGTGATTCATTGAACAGATTTTCAATATGGTGTTTACTTGCATTTTCTGTGTCTCCCTCAGCAAGGAAATCCAATCCCAGGGATTAAATACTCCATTGGTAATATAGTAGAGAATTACATAGAAATGGAAAGTTTCAGCATGTGAGAGCAACAGTGGTCAGGATTTCTGGATAGCAGGGCATGCTATCTGATAATTGAGAGGCAACTTTACATAACCCTGGCCATGATGTTACCTCTCCTTCCTTTCACCAGCTACCAGAATTCACATAGTGACAGTCCATGGGCCTCACAGAGGTCAAGTTTACAACATATCCCTGTGCCAAACCCAGTGTTCATTATCCATGATTTTATCTGAACTTTACAACTTAGACATCTCATTAGTCTTGGTTTAGAAGGAGGATGAGGTAAGTTGGATAAACAGGCAAGGCATTCAAAGATCAGAGTGTGAACCCTCTTCTGTATGACACCAGGCACTTTGAGCATGCATGGTTGCTCCTGGGAGGATCAGACCTGGAGCTCCTACTGCCCTCAACAATAGGACAGAGATATGACTGCTCCATTGTTTAGAAAGGAGCTGGTTTTGTCTGATTTGGATTTTTCGTAGGTGTGTTGATGTGTGCACACATGCAGGTACAAAGGAGTGTGTATATGTATGAAGGACAGGGCCAACCATGGTTGTCAGTCCTCATGTACATCCTCTTTCTGTCATTCATCCTTCCTCCCTCCCTCCCCTCTCTCTCTCTCTCTCTCTTTCTTTCTCTCTTTCTTTCTTTCTTTCTTTCTCTGTTTCTTTTGGGAAGATCTCTCTCATTGTTCTGGAATTCATTAAGTAGGAAATGTTGGCTGTCCAGCAAAGGATAATGATGTCCCTCTCTCCACATTCCCAGTACTGACGTTATATCACACTTGCATGGTTTTGGAGACAAGCTCAGGTCCTTGGGCTTGCAAGAATGAGCAAGCATGACTTTCTACCTAGAATACCCAGACAAACAGACACAGACACACAAACACATTTTTCTTTCTCTCTCTCTCTGTCTGTATGTAGTGTTTGTGTGTATGTATACAGTGTTTGCATGTATGTATGATGTATTTTGTGTGTGTGTAGTGTTTGTGTGTTTAGTGGGTGTAGTGTTTGTGTGTGTAGTGTGTATGCATGTGTAGTGTGTCTGTATGTAGTGTATGTGAGTATGTAGTGTTTCTGTAGTGTTTTTATGTGTAGTACTTTGTACATAGTATATATGTAGCGCTTTTATTGTATAGTGGGGTTTTGAGTGTTGCATTACAGTATGTGTGTGTAATGTGTGTGCATGTGGTATTTTGGTGCATAGTGTTTTTATGTGTGGTATGTGTGTAGTATATGTGGATTGAGACTTGGTGTGTAGTATGTATGTAATGGTCTCTGTGTATGGTGTGAGTATAGGATGTGTGGGTAGTGTATGTGTGTGTATGTGTATGTTTATGAGTGATGTGGTATTTGTGTATGTGTTTTACCTGGAGAAGTGCTTAGCATACAGGTATGGCATCCATATGTTAGTGAACATACATGTCTGTAAGGAGCTCAGGAGAGACCAGATTCTGGCCTAGGAACTAGAATATCACTATGTTAAAGAAAACTCTCCTAGTTACAAGAACTTATTATCTCATGGGGAGGTAGATGGCAAAGAAAAAACCATCTGAGAACCAAGTGATGAGCTAGGACTGTGCCAAGAGCTAAGAGAGAAGTGGGCATGAATATCAGGTAAGGCTGTCTTCCTGAAAAGATGATGTTGTTGCTGAGCCTTGAGAGAAGTGGGAAGCTGTCCCAAGTGCCATGGATAAAGCTTCCATGGACAAAGGAGGGTCATCCAGAAGCCTCAAGACAGTAGAGTCTGATCTGGTTGTTACTGGACAGACTGAGGGAGATGGTTTCATGCATAAAGTGCTTGCTGTGCCAAGTGTGAGAGCCTGATTTGGATCCCTGGAACCTATATAAGAAAAAGTTGTACACTGTCTATAATACCAGGCATGGGGAGGCAGAGAAAGGCTGATTTGGGGGGACTCACTAACTAGCCATTCAAATTGATTCAGTGTGTTCTTGGTCCCAGTGAGAGACCCTGACTGTACATAGTATGTGAGCTGTATTATCTCTGGCCTCCATGCACCTATGAATGTACATACAATGTACTGTATACACATATGCACTCATGTACATACAAACACAAATGTATACATGTGTACACACACTCAATAAATAGATAAACTGAACAGTAATGATACTTGAATTAAACAAAAGAAAAGTAAATCCTATGGGATCCCTGTCTAGATTTAAGGGGCCAGAACAGTAATACTCTACAGGCTAGATAATGTCTCTCTCCTTTCTTAGAACAATATGTGACTTTGCCTTTCTGAATGGCTTTCCTCCTTCTCTGCCTAATCAAGCTGTGTTTATCTGGGAGTTTAATTTCAGACATCTTTGAGCCAAGCCCTGACGTAGGCCAGGCAGGGGCTCAGAGACTGTCTTGATGGGTCTGCCAGCCTCGGGAACAGGGAGCTTTTGAATTTTAAAAGTGAAAATGAAGTTGACCTTGTAGAAATGAATAGCAGACTGGATGGTGGCAAGCTGCTAAAGAAGATTCATGTGGGACCTTTCCAGATCATTCTGTGCTCCAGTCAATTTCAAACTATCCTGCAGCCTAGCAAGGACAGTTTATGGCTTTGTTCACATCATAGATTTTGAAATCAAGACCTGAGAAAGGGCATGCCATTAAATAAATGTCTTGCTTGGGCAAGAGACAGGCGCTAATAATGACGTCTCAGCTGAGTGAATTAACTCCTACCCTCTTACCAATGACTTTGATTTTCATTTTTTAAAACTTTAACAAAAAGATGTCAATTTTTTTGATGAAAAAATATGCAGTTTTTCACCTGGATAGTTTTTACATTAGAGAGTTGAATGGGGGAAGGACTTAGGGATTAAGAAGCTTGGTGTGTGTGTGTGTGTGTGTGTGTGTGTGTGTGTGTGTGCACATGTGGTGTGTGTCTTTGTGTGTGTGTGTCTTAGGCATTTACCTGAAGTTCTCTGTAGTCTGGGGATACTCAGATTTTAATTGCTAAAGGATTTTCTTGAGTTGTGTTGCCAAGTGGAGTGGCCAGTTGGTCATGTGGCTTCTGAGCACTGGCCAGGTGAATGGAAGGGTGCCCTAAGCAGCAAATGTTCCTGTCCTTTGGAAGATATAGTCTATAATGTGTTGTAAGAATCTTAATTTGAGGGTCTGGAGAGATGGCTCAGCAGTTAAGAGCACTTGCTACTTTTGTAGAGGACTCAGTTCAGTTCCCAGCACCCATATTTGGCAGCGGACAACTATTGACTCCGCTCCAGAGGGTCTGATGCCAAATTCTAGCTTCCCTAGGCATCGTCACACATGGCATATGCTCACACAGACACAGGTGCACATAAATAAAAATAAATCCTTTTAAAATGTCCACTTTCATATTGACAACAGAAGAAAATGAGAGCACAGGAATACATTGAACCAAATTTAATCCATCATTAGCTATTTTCACAGATAGGAAGATGGTTCATTGGACCCAAGGTCAGGTTCCGGGCAGCCTCATAAAAAACTAAGTGTGATTTTGTAACTCTAGCACTGAAGAGTGAATACAGTAGGATCTTAGGGTTCACTGACCAGCCAGTTTTGCCTAATTGGTGAGTCTCAGGTTCAATGAGAGGACTTGTCACAAAATATAAATGGAGAGTAATAGAATAAGATACTTTTTGTCAACCTCTGGCCTTTATACATGTTCACAGTGCTAAGGCCACATATATACACTACACACACATGCCTATTTGCACATGCACATACACATGTACATGCACATACACATGTACACACACACACACACACACACACACATACCCTTTAGACTCTAGAATAACAAAAATAAAAAGAGAATACAAAGGATTCTCAATCCCAAAGGAATCCAAGCCACCTGCAGGGGGAAGGTTCCCAGAGCACTAAGCCCCCTTCTTCCCCCAGTGAAGGCTGCTAGGAAGTACATCAGACTCTTTGTGAACTAGTGCCTATAGAAGCTCCTACTTGGCAGCATACAGTAATCATACTAAACAATGTGGCTCCTGGAAACCAATCAACAAGATAGCTTGGCTGCCATGAAAGCAGATCAATTTTAAGAAAATCTTAAGTGTCAAAATCTACCAGATGTTTGTGGAAAGTGATCTGCATGTGTTCCCCACTTTGAAGCCCAAATCTCTTCCATAGCTCCTCAAGAAGTGTGCAGACCAAGTTGGGGTATGTTGATGACCCCAGGCTGTGGCAGCCTCTCCAAGTCCATGAAGGGTGATTATATCACTATGAACAGAAGTGTCTTTTTCGCTCTACAGAGAAAGCTAGTGGTAGGAAGTGGTTGTTTTACAAGGTGGGCATGATTAAGTTAGATTAGCCAGTAAAATACATTTATGATCAAAGACAGCAGCTATGTGTTGATGTGGTGGATCTGGAAGTCCTAACTGTATCTGCCTGTTCTCCTCTGCTCTGTAGCCACCTGGAAAGTGTGATTCTCAGCACCTACATTTAGGGGATGGGGAGATAATTTGTACTAGCAAAAGGACCCAATTTCAGGTCACTAGAGATCATACTAAAAAGCTGGGCAAGGTGCTATGTGTTTGCAATCCCTGTGTGGGGGAGATAGAAGCAGGAAGGACCCCTGGGACTCACTGGCCAGTTAGTCTTGTCTAATTAGTGTGCCATAGGTCCCAGTGAGAAGTGTTATCTGAACAAACGGAGTGGGTAGTGCCCAAGGAACCTGAGACAAATCCTAGTGTGCACACACTCACACACACACACACACACACTCACTCACACAAAAGAAAAGGTTTCAATACTAGGTATAGGGCAATTTGGTAGGTAGTAAACCTTTAATGGAGAAGGCCACAAAATAAATATCTTAAGCTTCACTCAACACACAGCCTCAATGTCAGCTTCTCAATGATTATTCCAGTGTGAACCCAGATGCAGATGATATATAGCTAAGTAAGTATGAACAGTAAGAACATTTATACAAATAGACAGCATTCTAATAACCAAAGTTCACTGACCTCTGTCTTACAGTATTCATGTAAAACAATATATATTTAAATGCAGTAGAAGACAACTACAGAACACATATAGATCATTGTGTGTGTGACACATATAGATCATTGTGTGTGTTGTGTATACATATGAGAGTTATGTGTACATGTGCACATGCATTGGTGTTTTGCTTGCATGTATGTCTGTGTGAGAATGTTGAAGCCCCTGGAACTGGAGTCACAGACAGTTGTGAGCTGCCTTATGAGTGTTTGGAATTGAACCCAGGACCTCTGAAAGAACAGCCAGTGCTCTTAACCACTGAGTCATCTCTTAGCCCCTAAAGATTTATTTATTTATTTATTTATTTAATTTATAGGAGTATTTTGTCTGCTTGCTCATTTGAATACCAGAAGAAGGAATTGGATCCCATTATAGATTATAGATGTGAGCTACCATGTGTGTGCTTGAACTTGAACTCAGGACCTCTGGAAGAACAGCCAGTATCCTTAATTGCTGAGCCATTTCTCTAGCCTTGCAGTGTATAGATATTAAGATCATGAGAACAAGAAAAATTGAAGCTGAGGAGATGGCTCAGTCAATATAGTACTTGCTTTCCAAGGATAGAGATCTGAGTTCAATCCCTGTAATGTGTAATAAAGCCAGGTGTGCTGGCATAGATCTTTAATCCTAGCTCTGGGAGGTAGAGGAAGATGGATGCCTGGAGCTTATTAGCCAACCATCCCAGGCTACTAGATATGTTCTATGTTAGTATGGGATTCCATTTCAATAAAAGGTACCTGAGGGGTGATAGCTACGGCTGTCTTCTGATTCCCATATATGCACATGTATGAGTATTTGCTCACACATGAGTATACATTTATATGGAAACACATGCAAAAGCAATTTGAGTTTGATGACTGTATAGACTGCACTTTAGCTAGCATCCTCATCAAATCTGGACCTTTGAACATCCTCCTTTGTTTCTTCCCAATTTGACCCCAAACCTACAGAAGTGATGACCCTTTAGAATGATCCATCATCAGCTTCGGTGTAGCATTAACTATTACACAGCATTATGTTTTTCATATGCTTCTGTGTCTGGCCCCTTATGCCCTTTATAACACGGGGCATTTTACTCATGTCAATGTAGATACCTCCCCAAGCTAGTCTTTGTGGTTTTTCTGAGTTGCACCCAATAGCTTGAACACACTACAGTGTGTTCATTAAATAACCCTGTGTGTTCATCGCTCTTCCTGGAACTTCTGGGGTACGGGCTGATTTGTTACTGAGTGTACTGGCTGGTTTTGTGTACCAACTTGACATAGGCTGGAGTTATCACAGAAAAGGGAGCTTCAATTGGAGAAGTGCCTCCATGAGACCCAGCTGTGGGGCATTTTCTCAATTAGTGATCAAAGGGTAGGGCCCCTTGTGGGTGGTGCCATCCATGGGCTGGAAGTCTTGGGTTCTATAAGAGATCAGGCTGAGCAAGCCAGGGGAAGCAAGCCAGTAAGGAACATCTCTCCATGGCCTCTGCATCAGCTCCTGCTTCCTGACCTGCCTGAGTTCCGGTGCTGACTTCCTCTGGTGATCAACAGCAATGTGGAAGTAAGCTAAATAAACCCTTTCCTTCCCAACTTGCTTCTTGGTCATGATGTTTGTGCAGGAATAGAAACCCTGACTAAGACACTGAGCATAGTCTGGCCTCTCCTGACAAAGGCACTGATCAGTGGCCCAGATTCACCCATCTCTGGAGACATCAGAGCCTGGAGTATCCATTTGTTTGATTCAGGGTGCTCCTTCAGAAATATCAAAGCTAGTATGGCTGACTGGCCAACACTGGGAGGACAGTGACTTTATTTGGGAAGAGAACACCCTGCATATTTTTCTTCAGTCATCTAAAGTTCATGATTGGTAGGCTGAAGGTGTGGTTCTGTTGTTAGAGTGCTTGTCTAGTATGCATGAAGCTCTGAGCCCAACCATCAGTAATACATAAACCATGATCAGGGGTACACACTTGTTATTCCAGCTCTGGAGACATGGGGCAGGGTGATCAGAAGTTCAAGGTCATACATCTCGACACCAGGCTACATCTGGAGTTCAACATTAGCCTGGGATAGAGAGCATGTTTCCATATAAAGAAATAAACTACAATTTCACTCCTGCTTTAACCCTCTGTTGGCTCCCATTTGCTCTGTAAATGAAGATTCCTCTTAGCTTGACCACACAGTATGACCACACCCCTGAGTCCTCATCCTGCTCTCACTCCACAACTCATGAAGACTGCTCTGATGCCTTAGTTCATCCTCCCACCAGCCTTGGGTCATGGATTCTTTGTCTCACACTCATTATCATGGCTGCTTCCAATGTCTCTTTTAGATTCCAGACAAAATGACAAGACATCTTTTTTTTTTTTTTTTTTTTTTTTTTTTTTTTTTGTCATTTAGAATCTCTGAATTACCAAGTGTCCCTTGTTCACAGGCTACGTCTACATAGGGCAGCTGCAGTTCTGTGCACACCATCCTAATGATTTGCTTCCAGTCTAGCAGAGCTGTGTAGGTTTCTGTTTTACTCTTAGCCTTGAGCCCTGGAGCCCGTGACAGTATGTAGCAGATACCCTGCTCAGCCAGTAAGCTCATGGAAGGGTAGGCTTGTATCTCACTGATAACCAGGGAATCAAAAAAATCCCACCCGGTCCCCTGAACTCAGGGAATCTCAAAGTTCACTGAAGACATGGGTGGGAAGAAAAGTCCTTGTCCTGCTCTGCTTGGGTTCCTTGTGCTAGAGAGGCAAAGACTGGGTAGAAGGGACCAACTGGAAGCCTTTCATACTTCCTGTGATCCAGTCATCTTAGTGCTTGATCCCAGGGTACTGCTTAAGTCTGTGACAGAGTCCCCTTTCTAGCCTTGTGGTCCTAGGCAAGTGATATTGGGCCTTCAGAATGCATATGTTTTGTTTTGGATGGCTCAGGCTTCAGAGAAGGATCTCACCTGTTTAATCCAGACACTATCCTAGTCACGTACTCGTAGAAGAGGCTAGCACCTGCATCCAGGGCATCACCTAACCCTGTGGAGGAGCAGGTGCTCTCATCTGGGACTCAAGCTGCTTCTGGTAAAGTGAGGTGATGGGAAACCCTGGAGCTCAGGATAAAGTCTGCCTTTGTTTCCGACATTTCACTAAAGGTCAGACAGTACTGGGAGTACATAAAAGTCCAGTCCTTGTCTTAACTGCCATCATGTTTCTGAGGTATACAGGAAGGTCATGAATCAAGCAAGGGTCAGCCATGATGATGAGTCCTTGGATAAGATTACTAGCCTGTATGCCCATGGCATATAGCAAGTAGAAAAGAAGTCAATAGGTTTCAGGGTGGGAATATAAGCCTGTTTGAATAAAACGTGGTGGGTCTCAGCTTACTGAGTGGGGCTTAATACAAGGTATGGAACTCAGTATGTTAATGCCATTTTTATAGTGTTGGGGAAGGAATATAATTAGCTTGAATTATCAACTGGACATAGCCTAGAATCATCTGTGAAGATGAGAGATTGTCTATACTGGGTTAGCCTGTGGACACGTCTATTGGGGGAGGAGAACCAGTAAATTGATATGGGAAGACCCAGTCCACAGAGAATGGCATCATTGTCTAGACATGCAGTCCTGAACTGCATGAGAGTGAATAGGTTGAACAAAAGCAAGCCAGCAAAAGAGAGTGCATGAATTCATCTGCTCTGTCCTTGCCCTAGATGTCATGAGACTAGCTGTTTTAAGTTCCTGCCTTGACTTCCCTACAATGATGGGCTGTGACCTGGAATTGTAAGTTGAACAAGGCTCCCTTTTCCCTCAGTTGTTTTCTGACAGGATATTTGATCACAGCAACAGACATCGTTTAGGACATGGCACACACTCCACTCTTGATCCATAGCCCCAGCCCTAGTGGTAGGGGTGCGTTTGCATAATGGGAAACTCCAAGTGACTGAGGTAGTAAGACTACTATTGATATTAGAACCTACTTTGAGGAGCAGCTTTTAATTTTGGGGGTGGGAGCTGTATGGACCAGTTGGTCATTAAGATATATAGTAAACCTACACAGGCAAGAAAATAAAGATGGAGGCTGTTTGGTCAGGCCAAGATTATAACATTTCAAATACTTCTTTTGTCTTTTGTCTTTGGCATTATTCTGGAATATTCTAATGTACATAGTAAGTTATATTGGGCAGAAGGCCATGTCTAATAACGGAACTCATTTATTTCCCATGCACTCCATGAGCCTGAGCATGATTCCATTAATTGGTTTTAGTGTGACTATTCCATTTCTGTGTCACATGTAGGATTTTTCTACTTGTAGTATCATGTAGGTTTTCAAAATGCTTTGAGTTTCAGAGATCTTTGGATTTGCAATATTTTGACTGGAGACGATCAACCCACACCCTCCACTCCAGCCATCAAAGGCCTAGTTCTACTCTCCTTGGGTTGGGTCACTACCATACTTATACCCCTCTGTCAGCCAATTTCCCATCTTGGTGACAAAATGCCTTATGTAGTTGAGCTAAAAAGGAACAAAAGTTTATTATGTCTCATGGTTTCCAGTGGTTCCATTGCTGTGGTCCTACACTGAGATAGGGGAATAGTAACCATAGCAACATGTGATGGCAGGGGTGGAAGGGGCTCATCTCATGTCAGGAAGGAGAGAGAAAAGGGAAATTGTAACCTTCAATACATAGTGCCCTACAATGATATGCCAGCTTCCATGACCTCCAGCTAGGAGCCCCTTCCCAGCCACCCATTTGCCATTTGCCATGCATCCGAGTGAAGAAGCACTACGATCCATGCACCCCTCAGTGGTGCCACCTACTGGAGTTAGTCTTTAACACAACATCCAAACCTTTTCATTCCTGGATGAAATCCATAGTGGATTTGCCTCTTGATCTAACCGGTCCCCTGGCAGACTGGTTGGTTCTAGTGTGTCACGTGTCTCTAGTGTTGCATGGTAGAAAAGGCTTGAGTACGATGGAATGAACAGAAGAGATAGATCACAGAGATTTCTGCTTCCTTTTGCTCTGAAGCCAGTTTCCCAGCTTCCCAACCATCTCTTGCTTCTCTGGGACAACCCGCTGTTGAGCATGCCCGAGCTCTGTGCATTTCTTCAGAGCTCAGTTCTAAACTAATTTGATGTAAATTATACATTTGCAAGGAGTGTTCCAGAATAACCTGTACGAGGCCCATGAAGACACAGTGCACAAAAGGAAATGATAGTGTGTTTTATTCATAAGGATGCACCGCTCTTCAAAATTCTCACAGTTCCCCAAAATACCGCATGCATCACAAGCCACCGTTTGTGCTGCCGGCTTCCATGCGGAGAGCAATGCTGTTGCTTTTAATCACGGAAGTTTATTTTGCGGTGAAAACCTTTTGTATAATATTGAAAAATCCTTGTGTTCCTTGGAAGCTATTTCAGCTTTCTGAAACGATCATTTTTAATCATTCGCCTCACAAAACAATTTACCAGGCAGCGGAGGATAGCGAACCATAAAGTTTAATTTGCCTTTTTTTAATTGAGTTGTTAATTAGCACCCCTCTGCCTTTGGAAATCCCCCTTTGCTTTGTTGTCTTGCTTCTGATCTGAGACATTTTGGAGAGTCTCATCTATCATATCTCCTCTATCCAGGTACTTATTGAATCACATCAATAGCTGATTATTTTCTAAATCCATCCAAGCTGCCACAGTTGCATACAAATTTTGTAGGTGGTAAATAATAAGATGGAGTACACTGTTAACTCAGTGGAATGGCTTGTCTGCAATTGATTTAATCTCTCCTGTGTATCAGATACCTTTTTATGCAAGTATGTATATGTGGGTACATGTGGCCTCATGGAGGTTCATATACTAGTATGTACAGGTGTATGTGTGTGTGTGCTCGAGCACATGTGTAGGCAGAAGGTCAACTTTAAAGTGTCATTTGCAGAAACACCAGCTCAGTGGTTCTCAATCTGTAGATCGAGGCCCCCCTTGGGGGCTTGTATATCAGATATTTACATTGCAATTCATAAGAGTAGCAAAATTATAGTTATGAAGTAGCAATGAAATAACTGTGCTTGGGAGGTCACCACAGCATGAGTGACTGTATTTAAGGGTCATGGCACTATGCAGTTTGAGAAGCACTGTACTAGTTGAGGCAAAGTTTCTCAGTGGCTTGTAACTCACTAGTTAAGTTAGGTGTGCTGGCTGGCCAGGGAAGCCTGGGGATCTGCCTGTGTCTGCCTTCTCAGGGCTGAGATTACAAGTATGCACCATTGTGCCTGGCTTTTCTATTTTTATTTTTTACATGGCTTCTGGATACCTCATGCTTTCAAAGTAAATTCTTAACAAATTGTACCATCTTCCCAGTTCTGTGATGGGCACGTGTGTTCATTAGCATCAGCAACAGCATTTTTTGAGGTACAGTTATCTCCACTGTATGATGGACAAACAAACTAATGTTCAAGCATACTGTCATTCCAGTGCCATCTAGCTAACTGGAGCTGGGATATGGCTTCCAACCTAGGGAGTCTGTCTGGGAACATTCACTTAATTCTTGGAGCCTTAATCCGAGTTTCCACAGCCCCTGAAGCATGGAAGATCTATTACTGCTTCTCAAACAGATTTAAAATAGACAACTCGCTAGTAAGATCCCACTTAATAAGGATAGATATGATGTGTCTAGGTCCTATGTCAGAGGGGCATTTGCTGCTTAGATTCTCCAAATTAGCTTTGGAGTAAGGAACCTTTATTTCCCAGTGTTCTGCAGCTATTCCAGATAGTGCCACCGTATCCAGATATGTTTATTACCTCTCTTTCTTGTGGTTTCTGTGTTCAGAAGTCTGTATCCAGCTTAGGTAGGTCCTGTTTAGAATATCATATGGCTGGATCATGGTGGTAGGCATGGTTGGGTCATACCTGGTAGTTTGGCTAATGAGGGGTCTGCTTCTCTCCTCATGTTCTAGCATTCTCCTTGTCATAGGAGGCAAGGTATGTTGGTTCTCCAGGGCCGTGGAGGAGAAGGAAAAATGCAAGTCAGCTTGCAAGGTGGAGCCTTAGATGAGGCAACGATGGCAGGAGCAGCATCTGCCACCTATGCTGTGCTTTATCCGTTAGAAGCCTGACAGAGGCCTTGCCCCTCCCCTCAGAAGTAGAGGATAACTTTCAATGAGTAACTTTCAATGTATGAAAGCTGGGAGGCCAGAGTCATGGAGAGACACATTTGAGTCCTTCATGTAGCAATTGTCATGTAGCATTGCTGCATGCACAATTCTGTAACACTCCGGTGTTCCAGGCTGGTCCAGGAGCTTTTTGCATGTCTAACTTAGTGCAGCCAGGTATAAAGGTTCTGAGGACTGAATCCAAGGTTGCTCTTTGTGAACACTGGAATTAACACTTCCCGGGCCATTAAGCATAAGGCAACTGTTGTTATTTCCTGAGTAATTTGACCATTCCAGGAAGCAATAAAGTCTAAATGATGAGGAACATGGGACTTACTTAGTGTCACATAGACCCAGGTGACAGCCTGGCTCTATCAGTTCCTCTTCCTATGGTTTCTTCCAAGTCATATACTCAGTTCCTTATCAGGAATGCTATGGGGCTTTTGACTGACAGCCTATGGGGGTTAAAGCTACATCAAGGTTAAGGTTGCTTGCGGCATACAATTTCAGCACAGTTCAGCCAGAGAAGGCTTATGCTTTGGACTTTAATAAGTGACTAGAAGGAAGGAAGATGGTAGGGAGAGTGTAATGGGGGAGAAGCAAGTGGGTGGAAGGAATATGGCCAGAGTATGTGACATACTTGAATAAAAATGTTATTAGAAAGGAATATGGCCAGAGTATATGACATACTTGAATGAAAATGTTATTAGAAAACCTATCACTTTGTGCAATGAATATATTTTGATTAAAAAATTTTTTTTTGAAAAAGTGCTCTCACATGGCAGATTCTCCAGAGAACACATTTATTTCAACCTTTCAGTGGAGTCTGAAACAAAGTAACAGAATGTAGCCAGTGAAACATTGTCTCCAGAGGTACAAGTAACCATGTACTTCTAGATTTTGAGGATATAGGTGAATGTGTCTACTCTTTTCCTGCCATGCTTTCCTGTTCCCTCTTTCTTTCTAACTCCTCCTCTCAGTAATTTTTTGTTCTTCTCCCCTTTATCACATTCTCTGTGTTTATTCTGACAGCTGACATGCCCCTTCCAGATGGAAGAAAGAGAGCAAGAGAGCATGGATTAAGGTCAGGCTTGAGCACAATTACCCAAGTATCCTAAATAGACAAGGCCTTGCAGGTGCATATAGGAGGGCTTTTCAAAGATGGTGATGGGGATGAAGTAGGAGCTTCCTTAGTATTGATTACATCTTTCTTGTCTTTTAAAATGGTAACTTCCTCCAATTTGAATCCAATATGGCCATATCTTCTAGCTTGACTTCCAAAATTGTTCTTTCTCTAAAGTCTTTCACAACAGCCTCCTCTTCCCTCCCTTCTTAGTTTGTCTATTCAAATGGCTAGCTTCTCCTCTAACATTTTCCAAAATGGCCACTTCTTTCCTCTAATATCTTCCCAAGTGGCCCCTTTTCTTGGAAAGTATAAGCTGTCAGTTACATAGTTCAGTAACTGTTTTGTTACAATAGAGAATCTCTTTTTAATCTAGTCCTTGTTAAACCTCTGCTCTCCACTGACTTAGTAAACTCCTCTACGGATAATACTTGGCAGAAATATTCACCCAAATCTCCAAGTATTTTCTTTCCATTAGGTTGGATAACTATTTGTTTAGAAGAACAGTAATCAAAAAGAAAAAGCAAAGAACAAAAAGAGAGCTGAGTACGAGGTGATCACAGCTTACTCTTGTCTGGCACTTTTAACTATCCCTCTCTCACAGGCCGTGTCAACTTCCTTCCTTCCGGTGGATCTCTCCTCAGGTCCAGAAATCATTTACTCTGTAACATTAGAGTTTTGTGTTCTTGGCTACAGTTCTTTCAGGCCCCTGAGTACACCAACCATGTGCATTTGAGTTATCATGTCTATTACCATGTCTTCATTTGAGTTATCATGTCTATTACCATGTCTTCATTTGAGTTATCATGTCTGTTACCATGTGTATTTGAGTTATCATGTCTGTTACCATGTGTATTTGAGTTATCATGTCTGTTACCTTTGTGTGGCTCCCTTTATTCTGACTCCACCTGCTACTCTTAGACCATCTTGAAGTGATTTGGGGACTCTTCTGTGGTCATGGCCTCATCCTAGTGCTCACTTTTTCCATGTTCTCTACATTATCCCCCCTTCCCCCCGCATCTACAGCTTCTTCCTTCTTCTGTTTTTCATGAAGTTGAGGCTGTGTGTTACCCTTGACTCCTCCCTAATTATTTCTCCATCCTGAATTTTTACTTCTGAGGTATGGACATCCTTATAGAATATGTTTTTCAACTTGAATACTTTTTCACCTTGCTCTACTTTTGTGAGCATCTTGGCCCCTCACCAAATATGGCTCTTTTGGAAGGCAGTCTCAATTTGCATCTCTTCCCAACAACGTCCTTATGTCAACCCCTTTAATCTTCCCTAATCCATTATTAGACAAAGTCAAGTCAATGGTTACTATTTCACTGAAGATAAATTTAAGAAGAGGGAAGTTCATCTCTTGCTTTCATGTCTGTAGATATAATCTTGACTACTCTCATGGTTATCTGTTCATAGGTCCTATGGCATTACTTGCTAAGAAATTACCCTTAAGACCACAGTCATGTGCAACAAACACTCTCCCCTCAGCAGTCAGCCTGTGTTTTCTTGGGTGTCCCATGCTCTATCATGTATTTCTGTCATCATTTTGTTTATTCAGCACTACTGAGGGTAGACGCTCAGGGACTCCTGCTTGTTAGGCAAGTGCTCTACTACGTCTATATCTTCAGCCATCTTTTACATCAGTTTTTTATGTCTTCCTGTTTCTGTGTTCTTATTGTATCCTTACAGCTTTTCAGCCCCGTTCACTTAACACCCAAGGGTCCTCCAGATATGTCAGGTGTATTAGTATTTACCCTGAAAACCCTATGTATGGAGGAAAAAACCCACTCATTTCTTAAGCAGCAAGAAGATGAATGAGCATATAGGCAAATGAACAAATGAATGAGTACATGCTTGAATCAATGAATGAGTGAGTAACCAATTACTTAGCACATAAACAAGTGACATGGTGCATAGGTGGTGAATTCATTCCTCTCTTCTAACCCGATTGGTTAGATTTGGTAATCTAACCAAATCATTGTCGTTCCTTTAAACTCTGTGCTCTTTGCTTCTTCTTCCTACTTGCCTTTAGTGAATTTTATGTACCCAACTTTTTCTCTTTTTGTTTATGGGTTGTTTCAATCATTCAGGAACCAGCATAGTTTTTATTGCTTCCTCAAAAATGCCCTTTCAGTTGTCTGAGTGGAAGAGATTCTTCCTCCTCTCTGGTTCTTCAAGTTTCTTTTGGTTCTAGATCATGGCAGCAACATTTTGTAACATGATCATGATCCCCACTTAATAAGCACAGGATGAACATCTCTCATCCAAAAGTCCCAAAGCTCAGTCATTACTAGAGTGCTTGTCCAGGGACACAAGGGCCAGGGATTGGTCCCCACCATTGAAAAGACAGAGAATAGGAGAGAGAAAGAGATAGGTGGAAGAGAAGGGAAAGAATCTCCTTTTGAATATCACCTCTTTTGTGCCCAGTATGAAACTGCCATGGAAGTTTCTATATGACAGGAACTTGTTTCCTGCACAAAATTTGGATGAGTGTTTTATGAAATTTCCTTTAGACCACAATGCGAAAGAAATGCATAAAACATAAATGAATTTTATGTTTAGACTTGGGTTCTGTCCCTATGTTATCTCATAAATATGCAAATTTTCCTAACTCTTACAACACCTAAAACCCAAACCTTTGGACTCATGCATTTCAGATGAGTGATCCTCAACCTCCAGTCTGGTAAGTGGGTGAATTAGTAAAGCAAGCACCGCAGAGCTAGGCAGAACAGATGGAGACAGAGGCTAAGCTGCACTTAGTTCAGCTCTGAGCTACACTTTGTTCTAGCTGTCCTTCTACCATTTATTATTTACCAACACTTTTCAGGAATTACATGGAAGAGAAAGGAGCTGTTGTCAGGCACACTGAAAAGTTGAATTGCAGGTTTCCATGGCAACTGAGTTGAGTTCAGAGTTTTTCTATCCCCGCATGTTTTAATGAAAACATTTCCTCAGCAGTTATAGATGGGCTTGTATACTCGACAAGAAGTCCTTTATCTTAACATACCATTATGCTCATGAGTCAGATTGATGGCCTGGAGTATTATTTCATCAAATCTCAATACCTTCTTGTGCTTGCCCCACAGGAGCTGGTTCCAACGCTAACACAGGGAAGGCAGCTCTTGTTTGTAGAAGAAAATGGCTCTGTAGACTCATGCGTCTTCCTTCTGCTCTTGAGATGGAGCCTCTTGAGTGTTAGCCAAAGGATACTCACCACAGGCACACAGCCTATTCTGAGTTTTCATTTTAAGGCTAATTTCAACAATCATGCACATATCTTGCATATTGCTAATAGAAAGTAAACAACTCTTATGGAGCATTAAGGTGTCTTTGAGGGTGGTGTTTGGTATGCTCAGGCTGTAGGGAACCCTGTCGTGCAGTTGCTCTCATCAAGATTGCAGTAGTGCCTCTGAGAGGAAGCAGGGAGGCTCACACAGAACTTAGGAGACTCTGATCTCACCCTGGGGTTTGACCACACTAAATAACAGATGCATTATTATGCTTTGCAGCTTTTCAGGCCATGGGATTGTACTTCATGTCTTTAAAGTGGGCCTTCCTAACTCACTTAATCAGATCTGGGCAATACTTTATGGAAAAGCTGGGGGAATTGACTCTTTGGCATATCTAGATACTGTCAATTTGACAATCAATATTACCCATCACACCTTATGTTGTGTGACTCAAATGAGCCTCTACTGGTGGCAGCCACTAAGATGTTATACACTGGACATGTAAACATTAAACGTAGGCAATTCTTGTTTCTATCTGAAATCTTATGTTAAAGGTACTTCATTATGTATCTTATTCATGGAAGTGGACAAACTTCATCATAGTTTTGTATAAAATTTGGGCTATTATTTCAGTGAATGCCTGAAGATCTCTTTCATTCAGAGGTTCACCAAAGTACTCTCCTGCAAGGAAATCTCCCAATACACGTATTAAAAACGTAACGAACACCTCCACTCTTCCATCAGCTTCCAGAGCTGCATGTGGATTCTCATTTGCAGGAGATTGGAGTAGCATTGAGGAATTATTGTGATAAAGTGAGACACTCATTGGATTTTCAATTTTCTGATAGAAGTCCATGTAACTTCTTGTTACTGCTTTTGCAGCCCATGGAGATGAAATGTGTCATGGCTTAAATCAGATCCTCAGCCCCAAATCACCCTGTGGTGGAGAAAGCATGTTGTCAGCTTTTGTTGTGGAATGGGGGCACAGAGATGTCTTTGTTTGGCCTTGATGCATATTCCATTATACACAGTCCCCTGAACAATGGCCCTGTAATTTCTAACAGCTCAGATAGATGTTTTCAATGCTTGACATTTGACTTCACATGTTTATTGGAACAAATTGTGAGCAGCTCCTTCTGTGCAAGCACTTGGTCGGATATAGTTTGGCCTTCCTTGTTCTGTGGCCCCTACTGGGTCTATTGCCTGTTGGAACAAAGGCTATATGCTCTGGCAAGTGAATTTTCCATTGGAGGAACCCAGAGCAGCACAAGGCATTATGGTTGTGAGCCAGGGAGATGAGGCCTTGAGTTTTATATAGCTTATTGTATATTATCCACAATGCTTGGTTTAGGTTCAAGCGAGCCAGTTTCCTTCTCAGAGAACCTGAGAATCTTTATTTCACCTGCAAATGGGAGCCTCTTGTGCCTTGCCTGTTGTCAAGGTTGCTGACATACATCTGTTGTTTCAAACCTCATGGGGGATACACAGTAATAGAATTACAAATAGACAATAACACTTTGCAAGCTGGTTTTGTAATTTTTAAAGTAATTAATGACACTGTAGACCTTTGTGTGTGGCTCTGACAATGGGGCAGGCATTTGGACTTCTTTTTCACCCAACTGAGGATGAATTTGCACTCATTTGCTTGTGTGTCCTCTCTCCTGGGGTGTCCTTCAAAACCAAACGTGTGTTTCGTTCCAAGGCTACCTGATAGAGTTGAGCAAATTGGCTTCATGAGGGACTATGATGTGTTGGAGCTATGGGGCTGAAGTATCCAGAATTAGGACCTGGAAAGTTGGCTGAATGGATAGAGTGCTTGGGGAACAAGCATGAGAACACAAGTTCTGATCCCTGTGAAAAGCTAGATATGGCTGTGTATCTCAACTCCAACACTGTTAGGTGCAGAGACAGGAGGATCCTTGGAGCTCACTGACCAGCTGCTCTAGTTGAATTAGTGAGCTCTAGGTTCACACACACACACACACACACACACACACACACACACACAGAGAGAGAGACAGAGAGAGAGAGAGAGAGAGAGAGAGAGAGAGAGAGAGAAAGAGACAGACATAGAGACAGACATAGAGACAGAGACAGACAGACAGACAGATAGAAGCCCCTTCCCACCCCTTCTTTTCACTCATGGGACAACAAGAGACAGTTACTAGATCCTTGTTGTGTCCACTCTCTTGTCTGGTACTCTGTGTGCTGTATGACAAGAGCAGACAGAATACCCCATTTCCCATTCATACTGGCCATCTTGTTCCCATTAATTCATAGTCATGGCAGGACAGCCCCTTCTCATATAGGAATCTGGCTTAAACTAAGTTAAAAATAGATACTTTCTGTGCATAGAGATTGGCAGAAGTCTTCACGAACTAGATAGAATGTGAACATCCTAAGGTGGATCAAAGTGTGTGTGTGTGTGTGGTGTGTGTGTGTGTCCAAGTGTGGCCACATGTATTTATGCTATCCATAAGGATCCCCAGAAACTTAAAATTAAATCCTCAAGGGGCTAGGGTAATATCTCAGTCAGAGATATATTTGCTTTACAAGACATAGGACCCGAGTTCAGTCTCTAAAAGTTTTGAGACGAGCCAGGCTTGGTGA
Organism: Mastomys coucha; assembly: GCF_008632895.1. NCBI lineage: Eukaryota > Metazoa > Chordata > Mammalia > Rodentia > Muridae > Mastomys > Mastomys coucha. The sequence goes on from NW_022196894.1 coordinate 2,418,121, forward strand.
TACATCCTTGTCACCTAGGTGCTGGGGTGGGGTAGTCAGCTGGGTCCCAAGAGTATGTTGAGAAGCCTTCTTGATTCAGCCAACTTGCTGATCTCCAGGCAAAATTAGAGAGTGAGTGTCATGAAACATGGTTTCCTGTAGCTTGTCTGTACTCATCTGTACATGCATGTGCACCCATGTGGATATGAACCCATGTGCACACCTTTGCACATATAAGTGAAAAAAAAAAGAAAGAAAAAGAAAGAAAAGAAAAGCCAAAACTGAGATGAACCTGAGAAAGGGCATCAACAAGAAAGACAGGAATGGGTGATTTTTAAGTTGGAGCCTGGTTTGAGATGAATAGAAAAGCAGCCAGGTCTAGAGAATGAGTGTTGTTTGCTATGTCTGACTTAGAAGTCCTTGTGTGCAAACCTCCATCATCTCCAGCTCTTCAAATGGAATCACCATGCACTCAGTTGCTGAAGCTATCACCTGAACATTTTTGGGATCTTGTCTCCTCCTCCCAGTGTGTCAGTGGGTCCCACTGTTCCCACCTAACACCTATCTGCTTCCAGGTCTTCCAATGCTTCCAACTTCTAGATCTGCCTCTCCTGGATCTCCTGTACCTATCTCCAGGGACGACTGGCTGCTCAGCCAACATTGAATCTCCCCATTACCATTCTGCTAGCAAGGCATTCTCCTTTCCTGTTGCGCTTTGTGTATAAAGTTGAAATCTGGGTTCGTTGGTTCTGGTGTCATTGAAAGATAGTTGGATGCTGAAGGCACTACCCTTGGATGGGGAATCCACTGCCAAGTTCATTCCTGAACAAGCGATTAGGGGGTGGAGGATTTGGGTCAGAGCAGAAGTGTCTTGCCCCAGAACCACTCTGTGTGCCCTCTTCTCTCCCCGCTTTTTGGCTGCCATAATGTGAGCAGCTATGGCCCACAATTCTCTTCTCGCCTGACGCTCTTCCTCACCAGAATCCTAAGAGCAGTAAGTTCAACACAGTGAACTGATATATATGTATGTGAGCTAAAATATAGAATTCTTCTTTTAAGTTGATTTTTTTCTTTAGGTATTTGGTCACAACCATAAAAAGTAGAAAGTTGACTGATAATACTTCCCTGTTCACCTTTCTGTCCATTCTTCAATGTCACCAAAATTATTTGAGCTTTCTATTTTTTTCTTCTCAAGCCTCCTGAACATCCAAACTCAGCTGCTTGCATGGAAGCCTCACGGTTCTTCAGGCCTCAGCTCAAATGTTGCTTTCTCTTTATGTATGTGTGTGTGTGTGTGTATGTATGTATGTGTATGCATGTTTATATGTGTCTATACATGCATGTATGTGTGTACGTATGTGTGTGTGCATGTATGTATGTGTGTATGTATTATGTGTGTGTATATGTATGTATATATGTATGTATGTATGTGTGTATGTATGTATATATGCATGTATGTATGTATGTGTATACGTATCTGTGTATGCATATATGTATGTATGTGCATATGTATGTATGTGTGTGTATGTGTGTGTATATGTATGTATGGTATGTGTATGTACATATGTATGTATGTATGTGTATGCATGTATGTTTTTTGAGACAGATTACAGAGTCTCACTTTGTATCTCACCCTGCCCTCAAACTCACAACAATCTTCCTGCCACACCTCTCTCAAACTGGGATTGCATTCACGAGTAATCATGAAAATGTTGCTGTCATCTTTACGCTCGTACATATGTGTGTATAATCTGTGCATATTTATGCATTAATTCACTCACCCATGTTTGCACGTGTGGAAGCCATAGGCTGATGTCAGGATGATATCTTCCTGTACCTCACTCCTTAATTTGTGAGACAGAACCTCTCACGGAGCTTGGAACTCATAGGTTTGGGTTCCCACGGTAGACCGGCTGGTGAGTTCCCCTGGTAGACCGGCTGGTGAGTTCCCCTGGTAGACTGGCTGGTGAGTTCCCATGGTAGACCGGCTGGTGAGTTCCCCTGGTAGACCGGCTGGTGAGTTCCCTGGTAGACCGGCTGGTGAGTTCCCATGGTAGACTGGCTGGTGAGTTCCCATGGTAGACTGGCTGGTGAGTTCCCATGGTAGACCGGCTGGTGAGTTCCCCTGGTAGACTGGCTGGTGAGTGAGCCCCTCTGTCCCTTGCCCCAAGTACTGGGATTTCACAGACAAGTACTTTACCCACTGAGATATCTCTCCCTCTCTCCAGCCCAGATCCTTTTGTCCTAAAGATAAAAGAGGCCTATGTGATTAGAGCTGAAAAGAGCCGTATGCCTGGCATAGCACCTTTGAGCATGGCAGCCTTCTGAATAAATTTCTCATCAAGTGACTGTGCTGTGAAAAGATTCTGATAATAGAACCAGAGCTGCACTGTGAGAAGGGAAGGCAGAGAGAGCTGGAGCTCTCCAGAGTAAGGGGTTCTGGCATGCCTTGGTGTATCTAATAGAGAGAGAGATGCCTATCAATTATCTAAGGGTTAAGTTGGGATGGCATCCATTGGCATTTGGAATCATTCCATGGAATATGAAGTAGTTTCAGAATTCAATAATGTAATCAGGATCAAGCCTCTCCCCCAAGTAGTGACTCATGTGCCATGAAATTTTTCATTAAAAAAATCCAAGACTCACAAAGTAAAGAAAAACGAAAGGATGCCTTCTACCCTTCATTTGTTCCAACCATTGCCTTGGAGCCTCAAATGCTGATCATTCAAATGGGGCATTGGAATTTTAAATCAAGTTTTACTTTGCAAATTTAATGAAATGCAAACAAATACTTAGCAGTTCTAAAGGGCATGAAGTCATTAAGGCTTCTCATTTTGTTAGGTGCTTTGGGGAGTCTCCATAATTTTCAGAGTGAAATCAATTAAGAATGTGGTGTGTGTGTGGGGGGGGGTCCTTGTATAGTCAGGAGATAGATTGGGCAGAATTTTGGACTTCATGGTCTGTTGCATTCTTTATTAGCTGGCTGTCCTTGGATAAATGCCATAACCTTTCTTTTCAGGTAAGATGGTGATGGCACAGCTCCCTGTGTATGTCCAGTGAGGTGTGCCACATCTCTGTTTTTTAGAATGACCCCAGCTTGGTTTGACATTTTAGCTCAATCTGTTAATTCATCTTCTAATAGTGGATCCTGCACCTTCATTTTGCCTCTAAAGTTGTGTGGCTCTTTTTGATTTGATGAGCTTGCATAAGCCGCTTGTTAAGATTCCTTCATGAGAAACATCCATTTTTTTTCTCCATGTCTGATCAGCCATGTGCTGCTTGTGCACCCCTCTGTTGGGCAAGATTGAGAGCACAGATATTTTGTCATTCACTTGCATGCTTTCTATTCTCCCATATAGCCATACCTTGAGAGAAAAGCAGCTTAGGCACTGTTGCCTTTGAGACAGGAGAAGGGCTTCCTACATGCTCTGGAGCAACGCTGGCATAAAAAGTATTTGGAGAACATTGATGGCCTAATAGCTTGATGAAATGAGAACCTTCATGAAAGCACTTCGCTAGATGAAAATTGCTATACAAATTATGTCCTGATTATGTGCACTGAACAAAAGATTTCTTGAACAGTAACTGTGGTGCAGGTGGAAATAAAGAAATACGTCAAAGCCTGATGAGTTCCTGGCATTCAAATCCACAGCTGCATCTACATGTGAGCATTCCCTCTGCCTGATGAATGAGCTCAATACTCTGCCATGTGCTCTGTGGTGGGCAGGGCATGGGGGGTCTGCTAACAGTCCTGGCTTATAGGGAGGGATAGATGGAAGGGAAAAACTGAGGCCCATAGAAAAGATTCTGTGAGAATGTTCTAGGTGCGGTCAGAGAGAGTTGCAAGGAGGATCTTGAGGGCATGGGTGTTTCTGGGGTAATTACCCCACCAGGAAGGTGGCCCTGATTGCTGCAGTATTTCACAGGGGCAAGAACTCCACTGCTTTACTGTGTCAGGGCTGACAGAGAGACTCAGAGCTGGCTTAAAGTGCTGAGTCTCGAGGTACAGACTAACACTGCCCAGACAAGCCCGGGACCTCAGCTTCTAGAACTTTTTCTCTCTTTTTGATAACAATAAAAATAAGAGGACTCCGTCCAGCACTTGGTGATATATTCCTTCTGTGTTCCTCCTCCTCCCAGTGTCTGGGGCCTTTAAGGAGGATGTAACTTCTTTCTCGTTATTCTCTGTCCATGCTTCTTTTTCTTGCATGGCATACCACAGCCATCTGAAATTATCTTACGGTTATTATCTTTTCCCTGTCTCCAGGGATGCCAGTAGACAGTGTGCAATGAGAGCAACTGGCTGGCTCAAGATCATTGCTCTGTACCTAGGTGGTGACTCCATGCTTTAGCACACAGCAAACCAACTCCTAAGAGCTTCCTCATGTGAGTGAGCGATTGCATTTCTCTGCCTGGATATTTTCCATGAACTTTCAGTTGGTTTGCTATGTGGCTGAATTCCCTCCATTCTTGCATTCTTTTCCCGGTCTTCCCACTTCTTCTAAGCTCTCTTAGGCTCCTTCTCCCCTTAGAAAACTGAAGAATTCTCCAGGAAAGGCATAGACAGAAGGGTCTCCTATAAAGTCTACAAATAGGATATGGGAATAGAATACAGGTGTTAAGATTTGGGCTTCTTGTGTGTGTGTGTGTGTGTGTGTGTG
>NW_022196894.1:2422770-2439979 GCF_008632895.1 Mastomys coucha
GAGTGCGTGTGCATGTGCATGTGCATGAATGTGTGAGTGTGTGTGTGTGTGTGTGTGTGTGAGTATGTGAGTGTATGTTGTATTTGTATATGTTGTATGTTTGCGAATGTGTATGTGTATGCAGGTTGGAGGTCAATCTTGAGTGTCATTCCTCAAAGCTATCTACTTGTCTTTTGAGACAATATCTTTCCATCAGTCTGGAGCCCACCCAGTAGACTAGACTGGCTAGCTTATGAACCCCAGGGATTCATCTGTCTCAGCCTCCAATGCTGGATTGTAAGTGTGCATCACCTAATCCAGCCTTTTACATAGGATCCAAGGATTGAACTCAGTTCCTCACCATTTCAAGGCAGTTATTTACTGACAGGGCTGTCTTGTCAGCTCGGCTGTGGCTTCTTACTAAGAAGCTCCCTTTTCCTCTTTGCTCTTCCCTTGGCAAGCCACAAGCCAGACATCTCCTGCCTTTGGTATCCCCATCCTTCAAAAACCTGGAAACTATTTCCTTTGTAGAACTGCATTGTTATCCCCCACTCCTCAGTCTTTATGTAACCTCCTGTCTTCTCTAGTTAATAGCTCACAGCCCAAGTGATTATCCTCCTAGAAACAGAGCTGTTTGTTGGAAAAGGGGACGTACTAACAAGGTTCTGCTATGAGCCAGGAAAAACACAGAGTGGGTGGAAAGTAGAGTCGAGCACATTCATTTTCTAGGGCTCACTCGTCCCTCTGACTTTGCTGAGGAGGATGTGGGAGAGGGAAGGGAACTCACTCAGCAGCCCACCCTTTATGCTTCTGTGCAGCTCAGCTGACCTCCTTCTCAGAACCCTTGAGGAGCATAAGACGAGGCAGAAATTGCTCCCTTCAAAAGAAGGGGAAAAGTTTTAATTTAGAAGGTTGAATGTCTTTATGCTAATAAGCCTCTCTAACATGTGAGGAGACATTCCAAGGGTTTCTAAATCATTTTCACACTTCCTCAACTTTATTTAAATTCATAATATCCATTGTGTTTTTTCTTTTTTTGCCCAGTCAGGTGGTGGAGTGCTTTGAAGATTCAGGTTTCTAACTGAGTTGATGGAACACACTAATAAAGCCAGCATTCGAGCTAAAATGGAAAATCATTGCTGGTGTCCTGTTGTCCGAACCAATCCGATGTAGTAACATAATTAATAGAGACTTTGATAACTAACTTGAACCAGCGAGCAGCTGAGCACAGTTGACTTGCCCTTCCTTTCTAGAAAAGTTTTTAATTAGTTCACAGGCTTGCAGGCTTTCTCCTGGTACTTTCATGTAGACTTGCTTTGTCTTGATCCCTGTTTGCTCTTTGAGATCTTCCTGTTTCCCATCCTGCATAAACCTGTTCATGCCCAGCATTCTTCCTTCTGCTTTGATATATGTGTTCTGTCACCAACTTACTCTTTTCCCTTAAAGCCTCTGCTTTTTTCTCTCACGGTTCTCTTTTTACTGTCTTGGGCCATGCGCATATTCATTTCCACATAAGCATGCAAGTGAACACAAACACACACACATGCACATGCATACACACACATGCACACATGTGTGCGCGCGCACACACACACACACATGCACACACATGCACATGCACTCACATATATACACAGACACATGCACAGAAACACACAGAGTTACCCAGACACACAGATGCACATTAGAATCTAGGATCCATGTATGAGAGAGAGAATATTCTGTGTTCATCTTTCAAAGCTTGCATTACCTTGTTCATTACAATACATTCCAGACCCATCCATTTTCTGCCAATTTTCCTAATTCCCTTGTCTCTTATCATGTATTCCTCCCACTTCTCCCCCTCCCTCCTGTGCATGAATGCTCTCACTGTGTGCTTGCGTCAGCCCGCCTATGCTTTCTCTCTTCCGCTAGCTGCTGTTTGTCTCCTGTATATCTGCATCTGAAAGTTGTAAGCGGATGTTGCAACTCTCAGAGGCCTGTTTACTTCAAGCTAGAAGCAAGAAAGCCTGCCATAATTCAGAGAGAAACTTCTTACATGAGATGAAAGTCAGCTCAGCTCAAGTTTGGGTCAGAATTTAGAGGCCCCACTGGGGTCTTTATGCTTGTATCTGTAGTCCAGATAAGTTAGAAGAAATTGTTCCCTGTGGCAGGCCATGAATCTAATTACCCTGGAAACATTGCTACAAGTGCTTGATTGAAAATTGCTGGGCAGTATGTGGTGATTCTGGCTTCACTACCTTCAAATCATATAGGACACACACATGGCTCTCCTCACATGGCCCGCAGCCCGTAGCTTATGGAGGTCAGCCATGCGTCCTCAGGAGAACACAAGGTGAATAGAGTCTCCAAGGAGGACTTGAAGAATGAGGAAAGTGCACTGCAGGACAAGGTTAGGTTAAGACATAGAGCAATGAGTTGTAGGGCTTGATAAAAGAACTCCCTTTCAGAGGGCTGGAGAGATGGCCCAGCTTGGAAAGTACTTACTCTGCCATCACGAGGATCCAGCTCCAGTCCCCAGAAACCATGTTTACAAAGCCAGGTGTGATGGTGCATGTTTATAATCCTGCACTGTGAAGGCAGAGACAGGTGGATCTCTGAGGTTCCCTGACCAAGCCAGTCAGCTTACATGGTGATTTCTAGGCAAATGATAGACCCTGTCTCAAAAAAACATTGATGATGCCTGAGAAATATCAACCAAGGTAGCTGCCTGGCCTCCACACAAACACACGTGCATCCACGAATGAACCTGAGCATGCAGTCATATGCAAACACATACATACACACACAGACACACATAGACGCACAAACACACAAATTGATGCCTTCATTTATATGGACTGCTCCCAGGACATCCCTGTTGTTTTGTTTGTGGGGTTTGGACATCTTTACTAAGAAGGGCCTATCTGGTCTGGGGAGACTGTGGAAATGGCTCTGCTATGTTTGCAGAGGATCTGCGTTTATTTCCTAGGATCCCGTCCGGTGGCTTACAACAGCCTCTAACTCCAGTTTTATAGGTATGATGCCTCTTTGGGACTCTGAAGACACCTGCATGCATATACACATATATACAAATAAAAAAATAAAATTTAAAGAGAAGCTGTCGGTTCAAAATCAGGAGAAGTCCATGTATATAGAAACCCATGGGCCTTGTGACTGTGGATTATAAGGTCAAGATGCCCCTGGGTCCTTGACTGAAACAGACCTGGACTAAACCTGCAACATCATTACCTTCACCCTCAACTTGCTCATCTGTAACAAGGGACAGAAGATGCATCCAGGGTCACTGTGAAGATGATGGTGAAGGTCATTAATATTTTATGACTATGATGATAATTAGAGGCCAGGAGGTGACATGCTGAATCACCAGGAAAGCTGCTGGAGCAGCTCACAGCATGTGGGATATTGAATCTGAATAATCAAATGCTGGATCTGATGGTGCAGGCAGAGGTTTCATTTTCTGTGATGTGTAGAGTAGAAAGTAAAAAGAAAGCAAGTGTGAGCTAGGGACAATGCCCACAAGACTCTTGGGTGAATTTGCTATGTGTTAGAGGTAGAGGCTATCTATAGGTGTGTGTGTGGTTGGAGGGTGGGTATGTGGGTGAAGGTGTATATGTAGTATGTGGGATGTGTGTGTGTGTACATATTCCTATGTGTATGCACATGCATGCTTGTGTATGTATGTGGGTGCGTGTGCATGTGTGTGTCTGTGTGTGGAAGCCAGAGGTCTATATCAGGTGTCCTTCAATCTTATTTATTTATTTTTTTAATGCAGGGCCTCTCACTGAGCCTGGGACACACAATTTCAGCTACGTTGGCTAGACAGTTAGTCTCCAGGATCATCTCAGCACTAGGATTATTGCTGGGTCCTATCACACCTGATTTTTACATGGGTTCTGGGAATCTGAACTTAGCTCCTCGTGCATACGTAGGCAGCACTTATTACCCAAGCCATCTCATAAGCCCCAGTCAGACTAAGTCTTAGACACCATCTCTGGCTGTTCATTATCCTGGCTGGGATCTGGTATCAGTGTAGGAATCAAAAGGAGAGGGACTGTGGGGTAGACATAAAGGTCAAAGAAGAGCTGTGCTTCTGGGTCGAGCAAAGAAAATATTAGCTAGTTACTCTTCCAGGGATTTGGAGTGCCTGGGAGGTCAACATTGTTCTCAATGGGCCTACACCCCGGTACATGGCAGCCTGTTTGTCTAACAGTGAAGGAAGATGGGGATGTGTCTTGTCCAATGGTTACTTGGCTGTCATGATCTGCTCTACATAGTTCTGGAGCCTCTGAGAGAGAAGCCATAGCAAACTAAGGCACAGAATTGTACTTTTATTATAGAAGACAGTTGTGCTAAGGTAGTTTCTGGGCAATTAGGGGCCATTATTCTGGTTGTCTGGATCACAAATTCAGGAAGGAGACAAAGGACCCAGCTTCGTGTGCAGAGAGGTCTGGGAATATACCTCATAAGTTTTCTGATCGAAAGGGAAGCTCCCTTATCCCCATGTATGAAAACGACTTCAAAAACTTGGTATTGGAAGAAATGTCTCTTTTCTAAGTCACTGGTTAAGAAAGGTCCCAAACACAGAGTGGCCACACAGTATTGCTCTCTGCCAGCTGTTCTGTGGCTTGTGTGAAATGACAGCAGGCCCCTATAGCAAACCACAAGGGAGGGAGTTTATCACCAACTGACGGACTATTAGCTTCATGTCCCAGGATCCAGATGTAGACTCTGAGAGGCCCCCTCTGGAGTCTCAGTGGAAGAAGACAGGTGTCTGGGAGCAAAGGCATTCTGTCAGAATCAAGGACACTAGACTTTCTTTGGAGCTTGCTAGTTTTTAACATTTCAAAGCATTTCTATCTTGTTTTTCACTTGGAGAGACATGCCCATTATTTCTCTGGCTAAGCATTTCAAGACGATGGTAACAGCTGACACTGCAGATGTCCCATATGGCTACCTTTCTCTTGAGTGCTTGACTCTCATGAGGTCACCCCATCCTCCTCTCCCCATGTGTTAGGGGCTATGGTTTTGGTTTTACAAAGAGTCTGGAGGGAGAGTGTGGTTGTAGAGTCAAGGTTGAGTTCAGGTCCAGCTCCCTCTTTAGCTAGCATCATCTTGTTGTCTCATTTAATTTCATAGAATACCGTCCTTTAATAAATTTTTTCTTTTGTTTTTGAAATCAATATAACTACAATATTTTCCTCTTTCCCTTTCTTTCTTCAAGCTCTCCAATACAACCTTACTTGCCCTCTTTCAAATTCATGACCTCTTTTTTTATTAATGCTTATTACATGCGCACGTATGTATACATACAAATATATTCCCAACCCTGTTCCATCTTTATAGTGTTACTTGTCTGCACATTTCCAAGGCTGACCATTTGACACTGGATAACCAGTTGTCTACTCTGGCCTAGGAAAGACTGTCTCATGCCTGTAGAAGGTTTTGCAGGTTTTGCTTAATTTTTCTCATGTTTTTGTTGTTTTTTTGGGGGGGCAGGATGCTATGTATACAAGTTAGTCTTGAACTTACCACATAACAAAGGATGACATTGAATTTCTGATCCTCCTGCATCCACCATCTAAATACTAAAATTGTAGGAGTGCACAGAACCTTCACAGGGTCAAGGGCCTCTCCTCCCATTGATGATCGACTTTGCAATCCTCTACTATACACATGCTGCCAGAGGGTGGGGTGGCAAGCAAGGGGAGGGGGGAGGCAACAGGGGGTTGTTCTTGTTTTTTTTTTTTTTTTTTGAGGGGAAACTGGGAAAGGAGAAATCATATGGCATGCAAATAAAGAAAAAATCTAATAAATAAAAGCAAATAGCACCATAAAAAAAATTGTAGGAGTGTTATCACTAGGCCTGGCTTGATGCTCTGCTTGTTGCCCACTTCAGGGCTTTGTGCATGGTGGGCAAGCATTTCACCAGCTGAGCTACATTCCTCATCCCAAATTTTCCAGAACACCTTTTATAAACAAAGTCCCTTTATGTTTTGCCTGATAGGAGTTTTGTCATTTCTAGGACACAGGAGTTTGGACACCCTAACTCACCTAAACCAGAGACAGCCCTCTCCTTACCTTTCACACCATGGTTAGAACATTTTCTTTTTTTTCTTTTTTCTTTTTTTATTAGATATTTTCTTTATTTACATTTCAAATGATATCACCTCTTCTGGTTTCCCCTCTTAAAAAAAAAAAAACCCTGTTCCCTTCCCCCTCCCCCTGCTCACCAACCCACCCTCTCCCGCTTCCTGGCCCTGGTATTCCCCTACACTAGGGCATAGAACCTTGACAGGACCAAGGGCTTCTCCTTCCACTGATGACCCACTAGACTATCCTCTGCTATACATATGCTGCTGGAGCCATGAGTCCCACCATGTGTGCTCTTTGGTTGGTGGTTTAGTCCCTGGGAGCTCTGAGGATACTAGTTAGTTCATATTGTTGTTCGTGCTAAGGGGCTGCAGACCCTTCAGCTCCTTTGGTCCTTTCTCTAGCTCCTTCATTGGGGATCCTGTGCTTAGTCCAATGGATGGCTGTGAGATCTACTTCTGTATTAGTCGGGCACTGGCAGAACCTCTCAGGAGACAGCTATATCAGACTTCTGTCAGCCAGCACTTGCTGGCATCCACAATAGTATCTGGGTTTGATGATTGAATATGGGAAGGATTTCCAGGTGGAGCAGTCTCTGGATTGTCCTTCTTTCATTCTCTGCTCCATAGTTTGTCTCTGCAATTCCTTCAATGGGTATTTTGTTCCCCCTTCTAAAAAGGATCCAAGTATCCACACTTTGGTCTTCCTTCTTCTTGAGTTTCTTGTGGTTTTCTTAACAGACCTGGAGTCTGGGAACCTTTTAAAGCCTCACCATGTATTCCACACATAGCTTTGACAGACAGTAGGACATTTTGGGCAACTAGAAGACATTTCCACACTAAAGACATACATAAGGTGGATCTTTGTCTCACTTTGGGATATGAGGATTTGGCTGAGAGTTCCCCTAAGAGATTGCCTGATCTTAAAAAAAAAAAAAAGTAAAGGCATGTTTTCTGCCCCTCAACATTGTTGCATGAGTCTCAAAGGCAGGGGTGGAAAAAGACAGCAGGAGACCTAGGCATGCCCAGAGTTTAAGAGAGTCAGGATACCCTCCTGGTAAGTAATCAGACACATTTGATGCTGATTGTACTTATTGAGGCTCCTGTTGCAAGGCACTATCTTGCCACCATCTTCCTGAGATCAGCTGTGCTTACATGTGAGATCCCACCATGACTGGACTTGTGGACTATTGATATTTAGTCAGAGAAAGGATTGAGGATCTCATTAGACTCTCTCCTAGTACTCTAGCCACTCTACCCCACCCCCCCGCCCAGCCATTTTGTGGACCATTCTGCCATCTTAGAATGTCTGGATGGACTAGAGCAAACAGACTGGAGAAATCTAGAGGGGGGTTGGTCCATAACTCCACCTGCAGAGCTATGGGCTATGGGGGGGGGGGAAGATTTTCATGCTTGATGAAGACTTACTAGTGTAGCTGGTTTGGGGATCATTCTTGTTCTTTTCAGTAACCCTCACCCATGCTATATAAGAAACTCAATGAAGCCATTGGTTTTTCAGTGTGGTGATTTGAATGAGAATGGCCCTCATAGCTCATATCTATAAATACTTGATTTCCAGTAAGTGAAACTGTTTCGGGAGGATGAGGAAGTGTGTCGCTGAGAGTGGGCTTTGAGTTTTAAAGGCTTCTGCCAAGTACAGTGTGCTTTTTGTGCAAATCAAATGTGAGCTCTCTGCTGTTCTTGCCATTGCTCATTCATCCTGGACTCTAACTCAATGAAACCAGAAGCCTAATAAACACTTCCTTTTACAATTTTTGTGTTTTGTCACAGCAATAGGAAAGTATCTCTTACAAACAGTGAACTGCGGTAGAATTTGGTCTGTGAATAGAACATTATGAGGAAGGGCAGGTGTCTGTCACATGTCCAGGGAAGGGATTCTGCCAACATTTCTCTTTTTTAAGATATGCAGTAAGAAGGAAGAATGATGGATGGCCCAGACTTCACAGTACATAGTGAACTGTGGCCAAATAATGTTCAGAAAGCCAGTCTGCTACTTTTCTTGACAGAGAATTGTCAGATTAAATACAAAAGACTCTTAAATTCAGTTTTTTTTTTCTTCTAAAATAAGAACTGAACCTAGGACCTTAAACTTGCTAGACAGGTGCTCTATCACTGAGCTAAATCTTCAAACCCAAATTCAGTTAATATTTAATCAATGTTAGTATGGCCCAAATGTTCTATGTGAGTTTAGTGAGGTTAATATTTTATTTTCTGTCTGAGATTCAAGACTAGCCAGTGTTCTGTGTTTTGATTGATGGCTTCCTGCAAATCCTCCTTGGCCTGGAATTTGTTTTTTATTGTTCCTTGTGTCTCTTTGCAGGCTCTTACTTATGATTTAAATTCCCCAACTGCAACTGGTTCATACCTGAGTGATTTGTTTTCATCAGTTTCCCAATGCTGTGACAAAATGTCTGAGAAAAGTCAGGTACTAAAGAGAAAAGGTTTCTGGTGAGCCATATTTTTAGAAGTTTTGGTCTGTGGCTATTTAATACTGGTGTTTTGAGTCTAAGGTGAAATAGAACATCATTTGTGAGTAGAACATCATCTTACAGCTAGCAGGAAGAAAGGAGAGGGGGAAGAAGGGGTGGGAGAAGAGTAAGGGATGGGGAGTGGGAGGGAGCTTAATATCCTCTTTAAGGACACACCCCAGGGTGATTGCATTTCCATCTATTATCTATCTATCTGTCTACCTATATATCTACCTTTCTACCTACCTACCTACCTACCTATCTGTCTGTCTGTCTGTCCATCTGTCTGTCTGTTGGTCTACCAATCTACATGTCTACATATCTACCTACCTACCCACTTATGTTTCTTTCTCTATTTCTTTCTCTCTCTTCCTTCCTTTCTTCCTTCCTTCCTTCCTTCCTTTTTTCTTTCTTTCTTTCTTTCTTTCTTTCTTTCTTTCTTTCTTTCTTTCTTTCTATCTTTCTTTCTTTCTTATTATCTATCTACCTATCTGTCTGTCTGTCTGTCTAAGTATATATCTATTTTGTGTATATGTGTTCCTGTGTGTGCATATGTATGTGGTCCTGTGTTCCATTCTTTTGTATATGACCCTGTGTGTGTGTGTGCTCCTAAGTGTGTTCATTTTTGTGTATGAATGTGGTCCTGTGTGTAATACTCCTGTGTTGCCTTCCTCTGTGTGTATATGTTCCAGTGTCTATGTGTGTTTTTGTGCATTCTTGTTGAATATAGGTCAGAAGACAATCTTGGTTTCTAGACCTTGCCTTCTGTCTTGTTTGAGACAATTATGTGTTGTTTGAGACAAGACTCTCTGCTATGGACTGCTGCTATACGCTGCAATTTTGCTGGGCTGTGAGATTCTAATGATTCTCCTATTTCTCTCTCCCATCTCACTGTACAAGTACCAAGATGATAGACACAGACTACCTAGAATTGTTTTCTGTGGGTTCTGAACATTCAAACTCAGGTCCCTTCTGCTTAAGCAACAGCAAGCACTTTACCTACTGAGCTTCTAGTAGCCCACTTCTGTCTGTCAGGCCTGGCCTCCTGAAGGAAATGCTACCTCTCAGTAGCTAGTACTAAACCTTGGGAGACATTTCAAATATAAGCTGTAACAAGATTTAGTTAATTTATATATTTAATTTGCACATATAATTTATACATAATATATAATTTATATATAATTACATACTATATAATTTAATATATTGGTTTGATTAAGTCATAAGCTCCTGTAAACTTGCCCTCTGTGTATTATGCTTATCATCAGCTGGGTTTTACTAATGTGGATATTGATGACTTCATCCCTGCCATCTTTGTGAGCCTCTGGGAATAGAAGTCTACCTACCTTTTCCTACTGAGGAACTTCCAATAAGTTCATATTGCAAGTCCATGCTTATGTCCCATAGGTTTATCTCTAAACCAGCTGCCATGGATAGAAGGTAGAGATGTACTGATTGACAGATTAGGTCCAAAGACCCCTTTGAAGGCAGCCATGATGTTAATGCTGTAAGTAGTGTCTAAGCTACACAAGAGGAGGAAAGATTGCCTGGAGCAAGTCAAAAGCTTTTACAAAGAGAAGGCAGGATGGACCAGCATCTAACAGTCACTTCTGCCTCACTGGCTGGTTATCAGGAGCTGGAGAGAGGGTTGCAGTTAAGAGCACTTTTCTTGTTCCAGGAGACCTAATTTTAGGTCCCGGCATAGTTTCAGATACAGGTAATGTAGTACCTCTCTGGCCTCTGTGGATACCTGTAGCCCTCCCTCCCCATCTCCCTCTCCCTTCCTCTCCCCCTTCCTCTCCCTTCCCTTCTTTCTACTCTGTCATGCACACACACATGTACACACTTACACACTTTAAAAAGTTGCTATGCAACAGAGAGTACAATGCTTGCAGCAGTGTGGTATGCCCCTGAGCTTGTGTGAGTCAGACTTGCTGAATGGCGGCAGATTGAAGTGAAGGCAGTGATTGGATATGGTGAAACTACAGCATCAGATGGCTGTGCATAAGGCTTTGGAGTTCAGTGAGGTTCAGCTTGTTAGTCAATACTGACTCAATCATCATGTCCTCTCGTACTCCTCTCTACATGCCTGTGAGGCTTCTTGGGTGTTCAGTCATAAAGACTTTCATTTGATTGTATATAAAATCCCAATTTGAATTTTATTGGAGCACTTACACATGATTACCTTTCAGTGAAACGTGCTGTCATTTTGGCTGTAATGTTCCAGCAAATGGAGGGATGTTTTTCTTTCCCTTTCAAGTTGTTAGTTTCATTAAGGACATATTTGTTGAGCAGATCTTGCGAGTTTAGCAGAGTAGATGTGATAAGGGAGGTTGGAGTTTCCCTTGAATATTTCCTTGCACAGATTCTGCCCTCTATGGTAAATAGTACATTCTATACTCTTGGATAGGTGTGGGGATATGAGGGAGCTGCCTTGGAACTTGGATTTAAGACTGATGAAGTTTTCTCCCCAGAGCGATGTACATTATTTACCCCCCCCTTTACAGTACTTGTCCCGTGAGTTAGTCAGCTCCCTGTTACTGAGCTTTGAAAAGGATAGCTTTATTTTGCTCATGGTCTTGGAGGTTTCATCTGTGTCCATTCATGGTTCTTATTCTGTGTCTATGGCATAGCAGAATGCCCAAGGCAAGGATTGTTGTTCGCAAGAGCAGAAGTTTTGTGCCTCATGACAAACCACGGAAAGGAACAGGAAGTGTATGAACTCACAGGATACCTGTCAAGTGTCCTCCCCCTTCACAGTGGTCCCTGCTTCCTAACATTTCTATCCCCCCCCCCAGTGCCAGCAACTGGCTGTGCCCAGCCTTTACTGAATTGTCTTTGGTGATCAGCGTAGATAAAAGTCACCATGCTCTGTTCTTTTCCTGGTACCCAAAGGTTAATGTCCATGAACAATACAAAATTCACTTGGTTCATGTAGGAGAATCTCCAGAGTCTAAAGGGTTCCAGCTCACAATCCCAAGTTACAAGTCTTCCCCAAGAATCAAGATAAATTCTTCCCTGAGAGCCTGTGAAAACAGAAATATATTTTAAAAGGTATATTAAAAAAATATAATAAGAGAGGGTTGAAATTCCCACTCTAAAAGAATTACAAAGAAAAGGTTGAACCAAAGCAACACAAATTCAAAGCAGGGCAAACCCTGCCACTCTCTGCAAGCTGTGCTGCAAAGGTTTCGGCAGCTGCATCCATCCGGTGACACTGCTGGCTGTGCTGCAAAGGTTTCAGCAGCTGCATCCATCCAGTGACACTGCTGGCTGTGCTGCAAAGGTTTCGGCAGCCCCATGCATCTGGTGACACTGCTGGCTGTGGCTCATGTGCTTTCTCTTTGGCTGGTTCTACTTGCTGCCCTGATGGCCTCCTTCAGCAGTCCTGCCACAGTTCTGACATCCCTACTGCCACTCAAAGCCTCCCGCAGTACCTTCTTAGGGACTACATGGAGCAACTTGCCAGCCATTCCGCATTCTGCCGTGCCTCTCAAGCTTTGCTTTGAGATTTGAATGGATACCTCCACGGCCTTGGGACACACTTCTGTAGCATGCCTGCAGGACCATCTTGGCAAGGATGATGCTAAGGTCTGTTGATAGAACAAACCACCCCATCAGGGCTTTCTCCATCCTAGGCTTTGGAAGAAGAATTGGCTCCTTACCCCATTTCAGACCCAAGCAGGTTTATATTAAATGTTGTCCAAGGCCCCTTGTCTGGAGATGGTTTGCTTTGTGACAGGGAAGTAAGACAATAGCAAAATAGCTACAAAGTAAAATCATTGTGTCCTTGAGAAGAGCTAGGTGATGAGCTGTCTCCAATAGAGATGGTAACTATTTTTTTACCTCTTGATCTAAAAGCTCCTTTGGTGGGAAAGAAAAATAGGAAGTTCAGTCATGGAGGGAAAGCTCAGTCTTCTAGCTGCTGGCTCAACAACACTAGTCAGTCTCTGCTAGAGGCTCTCTATGAGTGTCCAATTTGATAATGTTTGCCTATCATTCATCCATCTGGCATCTATCTATCTATCTTCTATTTCTTTTTATTGCCATATATTATTTTAACTTGCTTTTTATATGCTTGATAAACACACCCATTCAAAACGCAAAGTAGATTTATTTCTTCTCCAAACTATATAAAATACTGGGCAAATCTCAGATCTTTTTGCTCTCAATTCTCACTGTAAATCTAACTAAAATTAGCCAGTCGTAATCATGCCAAAATCTGGATATGCTGTCTTGACAGTTCCTCTGCCAGATAAGCCAGTCTACCACCTTTCAACAGGGCCTCATATAAATCCACAGGGCATGGACAGCATACAGATACTAAGTTCCAGTAGTGCCTTCATTTCTACCTGAAACTTCATGAGTTTTCCTTCCACTCCCTACATTCTTATCACATCCTGGTCTATCCTAGTAACATCACCCATCCGTCATTGCTTCAAGTGTTCTAGACCTTCTCTAGCTTGCATCCCTTCCCAATTTCTTTACTGGAACACCTCATCAGATACAGTCACAGCCATATTTCTACTTCTCCCTGCCAGTTGTCTATGTTAGTTAGCTTTCTATTGCTGAAACACAATACCCAAGAGGAATATTTTAAATGGATAGCTGATAATATTGTCTCATGGTTTAAATGATAGGTGCCTGGTCCTCTTATTTTGGATCTGTGTCAAGGAAGATCATTTTGGGGACAGAGGAGTATGTGGCAAAGCAAAAGCTGATGACTTCATGGTAGCTGGGAAACAAAGAGAGGCAAAAAAAGTTATCAATACCCACTTCAAATATATGCCCTTAGCGCCCAGCTTTGTATAATGAGGCTCCATCTGCCCAAGTTTCTACCATCTTCCATTGATGCAGCCTGGATGGCAATTATGTTCTTGCACTTTGTGGGCATCTGAAATCCAAAGCATAGCATGATATTTAAGATTTGTATTTTGATTCTGGGAATCCTTTGAGTTTTTTTTTTTTTTTCCAGTAGATCAAGAGGTAGAGACTGTACTTGCCCAGCACAGTACCTGTCCATGGTGGGTACCCAGGCAATGCCTATTGAATAAACACACGTTTCCCTTCCCCTGTAACTCCCTCTGTATTCCCCAATCTCATACAAATGACACAAAGCCACATTCATAACCAGAATCATACAGAACAGACATGCTCTTCGGCACATCTTCTAGTGACTCTCAAGGGCTCCTCTGTTGAGGCTTCTTCTCACATTTCCACATCATTCTGGCAGACACCTGCTCTGGTTACACCTGTTTCCCACAGAAACCAATAAGACAAATAGAAGCTTAGTATGGTGTGGCTGCAGAAAGGAACAATGCCCCCCCAGAGAGGCAGGGAGAGAGTACTAAACGCCAGATCAGTAGTGCTTTAGGTCTACAAGGCTCTTCTCTCATAGCTGTGCAAGAGCTGTAACACCTGTCGGCAGTGGCACCTGGAGTCGGACTGTGGACTGTGTACCTCTCCAAAGCTTTCCCTGCCATAGGTCAGTACAGTGCCAGTGTCACTGACGTTGATCTCATTCTTGCCAAAGATCCTTTTGCCAAAACTCTTCCTCTCATTTCTGACAACCTTCATCCTCACATCTAATACTGAATGCTGCAAACTCTTCTTCATCCTTTCTTCATCTTTCTCAGGGCCATTGTGCCAGGACAAACACCACCATGCTTGGGACATTATTTGTTGAGTTTCACAATTCTGTTGTACCTTGTGTACTGTCCCCATGCTCAACCAGAGAGATTCTTGCAAGACATTTATCAAATTATATTTCTTGCCAGTTGCGTTACTTTATAATAGCAGAAGCCATCCTCATCTTCATCTTCATCAGCAAGGCTTCCAGGATGGACCTAGCTCCTGATGGCACTGATAATGTGTTTTTTTTCCCTAAAACTCTGGTCCAGGTTTCTCAGGCAACTTTTTTTCTCCTTTTGGGTCTCTATACCTATGAGCCATCCCATAAAAACTTGGCTTTGATCATTTAAAAGTTTTATTTTTAATTACATAATTAATTGTATATGTGCATATGTCTGTGGGTATATGTGCATGAGTTCATATGTTCATGGTGGTCAGAAGAGAGTGTTGGATGCCTTAGAGCTAAAGTTACAAGTAATGGTAAGTCACCCAGTAGGGGCACTGGGAATCAAACTCAGGACTTCTATAAGAGTAGTACATGTTTTTAACTGCTAAGCCATCTCTCCAGTCCCTTTATTGACTTTTGCATCAAGTCCACCATCCCACAGTTTACAATCTCATGTAGATTCTATAGGAAATTCTCATCTTTCTATTCAGTATTTGATCAATCACTCTTTCTGTGTGACCATGATTCATGATGACTAGGACATGTACCCCTCTTTTAATTGTATTTCATCTCTCCACTCATCCCTCTTCTCAGTTGGAATGTAAGGTTGATGGGTTCTGTGTGTTTGATTTTATTTTTTGGGTTTGCCTTTTGTTTGGGCATTAAGTAATTGTTAAATATAAGGTGACAGTGTTTGATGTGTTCCCCAGGATCACCACATACAAACTCACTCCCTGGATTCATATGCCTATGGCATTAGGAGGTAGGATCTGTATGAGGAGGCTGGGATGAGCAGCGTCACAACAATAGGCCCCATGATGACATTAGTGGCTTCATAAAGATAAGAGGGAACTTGACCTGGTAGTCTTGCTATGCCTTGCAGTGTAGTCAGGACAAATGTCCTCTCCAAATACAGGGCAGTGGCTAGTTCTGTCTCTTGGACTCTTCGCTTTCCAGAATCATAAGCCAAACAAAGCTATTCTTTATAAATTACCTTGTCTCTGGCATTGGGTTATTGAAACAGAGAATAGACTAAGACAAAGTGAATGGAGGAGTGACCACTCTATCAAATCAACCCTTTCCTTGCTGTCTACTCCTGGCTAGGGCAGCTGACTAATGACATATTCTATGTAAATGAAGGGATTATATGCCTGAGAGAAAAGCCTATACGTATTAAATTTCCAGTCAAGACATAAACACTCATCCAAGCAGTGTCTAGAAGGGAAGGGATCATCGCCTGTTTCTCTTCATGCTGACTTTCGAATGACAGGTGTTCAGCATTATTTAGAGTAAAGAGTTCCAACGAGCCAGAGAGAATTGTCTTACGATGCTGGGGAAACACTAACACTCTTTTCTTCCATACTTACCTGGCTTTTAGTTTAAGATTCCAAGCTTCAGACCTCTCTCTTGCCAAGATCCCATTTGCCATGCTTTGTGTTATTATGACTGAAGGATCTTCTCGTTCTCTGACTCCCTGGCCAAACGCTATTTGTGAGAGACAGACTTGGAACAGGTTACATCACGTAAGGGAGAATGTATATTTTCCAGGCAAATAAGGCTCTCAGAAGCAAAGGAGCTGGGGTACTCTGCATCAACAGTGCTTCTCTTTGAAAGTCTTACTTTCTTCTTTTCCCTTTCTTTCTCTCTCTTTTTCTTTCTTTCTTTCTTTCTTTCTTTCTTTCTTTCTTTCTTTTTTTTTTTTGAGACAGGGTTTCTCTGTGTAGCCCTGGCTGTCCTGGAACTCACTCTGTAGACCAGGCTGGCCTCAAACTCAGAAATCCGCCTGCCTCTGCCTCCCAAGTGCTGGAATTAAAGGCGTGCGCCACCACTGCCCGGCTAAAAAGTCTTCCTTTCGTTATGGGCTGTTCAGCAGCCATAATGTGAAGCCATCACGCAGATGCAAATGTCCTTCACAGAAGAGTCAGATCCGATAATAGAAAAATTTAAAACCAGAGTCCTAGTTCAGGCTGGAGGTGCCCTGTGTGTTAGTAGTACCTCCAGCTTTCGTTCTTGTTCCAGTGACTACTGTGTCTTTATAACAAGTTACCATGACCACCTCCAGGAAGGCGAAGCAAGGGTGAGGGATGTTGATTCCTTCCTGTGGTAAAGGTTTTTTGACATCTTTCTTATTCCTCCATCTAATGGTACCAGCACCAGGAAGGTGAAAATGCAGCTGCTTAAGCATGCATGCTCTGGAAACCACAAGTACAGAAAGGATGTGCTGTGATGTACTTTTGCATTATGATAATAGTTCTGTATAGAGTGAGGTACGGAGACAATGAGGTGGAAATCGCTAGTGAAGTAGGCTTGACGTGAGGGAGCTGTGGATGGAACATTAAAACACAATGGCCAGTGACAGTGTGTGGTCAGAGGATACACTGTGGGGCACATTATGATACACTACAGCAGCTTCTTTGGCTAGATGTTTTATAAGTTTTGTTTTGCTTTGTTTATCTTTTGTTTGTTTACATGGTTTTTATTTTGGTGGGGAGGTTGCAAGGGCAGAGAGTGACTATAAGGGGATAGGGAAATTATAGGGACTGGAGTGTATGATGTGAAACTCACAAATTTTTTTTTCTTAAAAATAAAGTCTAAGAATTATGTTGCCTAAAAGGAGGTTGCACTCTTAGAAGGTATGGCCTTGGAAGTGTGTCACTGTGGAAGTGGGCTTTAAGACACTTCTCATAGCTGCCTCAGAGCCAGTCTTCTCCAGGCTGCCTTCTCATCAAGATGTAAAGAACTCTCAGCTCCTTCAGCTTCATGCCTGCTTTCATATCATAATGATAATGGACTCTGAACCTGTAAGCCAGCCCCAATTAAATGTTAAATATTTTTTTTTTTTTTTTTTTTTT